>NC_054376.1:35456743-35792993 GCF_017654675.1 Xenopus laevis
GCAGGCAACTCTGGTGCCACCACTAGTCAATGGTATTTGTGTATATCCCATCACCGGAATACATATTACCTCTAACATGACTAGTATGTTGACATTATAAGGTCTTGCAAAGGAACATAATAATTACACATCCAGTAAGGTCTTGCATTTCACTTTCCAACTTATAGTAGACTGTTCCAAACTAACTGCAGACTGGTTGCTAATGCAGCTGCACAATTTAGCACCTATGTGCATAAATCAGTGCTATCATCTTGCTGGCAGTTATAACCCCTTTATTCTCTATGATCAGCACTTGGCACCCAATCCCAGCACAGTGCATTGTATTTTCAGACAGGCGCAGATTGCTTTTTTGGATTTATTTCAGTGATTTTATGCACATCCTCCAACACAACAATGTGCTCCGTTTCTTTTTTTTTTTTCTTTTTTTTTTGTGATTAAGCTATTTAACTGCATGCATACATCATGCTGTTTACAACACAAAGGCATAATAAAATTGTGAAAACATAAAGATTGTAAATGGCTTATATAAGTGTAATAAGTCCCTTGACCCATACAATAAAGTTTAGTAACTAGATCTACTGTATAGGCTAACAACAGCAACACACAACTAAAACAAATCTAAACCTTGCAGTGCTCTGTTTCTGTTCAGTAGTTTATTAGACAGGCACAGACCCATGTTAGAAGAACGGTAATATATTAAAACTGGTTCATTTTGTATGGGCAGATTTGGGAGCAGATTTATAAAAGTTACTAAACTGATTTATAAACTAGTATAAAATTTTGTTGAAAAATAGAGCATTGCATGTTCCCCTTTGCACAAGATCTTATCGTGGTATTTATAAAGGTGTGCGCCCTTTTTATGCTGGAATTTTACAGACGAGAAATTCATTCAACAGGTTTAGTAGTACAGGTATGGGATGCGTTATCCTGGAAACCCATTATCCAGAAATCTCCGAATTACAGAAAGGCTGTCTCCCATAGACTATATGTTATCCAAATAATCCACGTTTTTAAAAATGATTTCTCTGTAATAATAAAACAGTAGCTTATACTTGATCCAAACTAAGATATAGTAAATCCTTATTGGAAGCAGAACCAGCCTATTGGGTTTATTTAATGTTTACATGATTTTCTAGTAGGCTCAAGTTATGAAGATCCAAATCATGGAAAGATCCCTTATCTGGAAAACCCCAGGTTCCGAGCATTCTGGATAACAGGTCCCGTATCTGTACTCATGATTTATGAAATCTAATATTTTTTTAACAATCATTCTTGGCCCTGCTTTATAAATATGAGCCTTGGTATGGTTTTCTTTGTAGAGCTTTACGCTCTTGTCATTCACGCCTTTCTCTTTATAGCGCATACCTGTAACTCATTCATTTATAGTAACTACAGCATTGTGACTGATTTAGACTTACTGCTTCCTGTCCTTACTGTCGTATGCCTTTGTTATGTCAGCACTACTAACATCAGTCATAAATCCCATGTTGCAAGGTGCCTGCCTACATTAACTTTCGCTCAGCAGAGCCATGAATGAATCACCTCCTCTGAATGTGTCTCACGTTCCTGGCAACAATACAGTGGAGCTATCTTTTAGTTAGAGGCAAGAACACAATCAATAATCTCACTTATAGGAGTCTGTTGTATTGAAGAGTCGGTGAGGTTTCTTCAACTTTAGTTTGTTAATGAAATGACAAATGTAAGAAAGCTCCTCTAGTCCCTATGTACAGTCTCACGGTCCTAGGACCCATTTACTGAGCTGTCAAGGTGCAAAAAACTTGTCAACCCCACAATGCATCTTTCCCATCATTTGAAGTTTCTAGCACTGTCTAGGATGGTGCTCAAAAGTGCCCCACCTATCATGTTAGGGGTGTACATTTGGGCAACTCCCAAGTAAAAGGTACAGGGGACACCCACAAACCTGTACTCCATGTTTGCTCAACGCAATCGTCCAATTTAGGGCTGTCTTGTGCCACTGAATACACCATTCTGGCTTAAAGGAGAAGGAAAGCTACAGAGGCATTTTATTGACAATAGATTAGCTGCAATAGTGCAAGCTAGAATGCTATATTTATTCTGTAGAATGTTTTACGATACCTGAGTAAAAAGCTCTAGAAAATCTCGGTTTGTTTAGGATAGGAGCTGCAGTATTGACATGGTATGACATCACTTCCTGCCTGAGTCTCTTCCTGCTCTGGGCTCAGATTACAGTAGAGAAGGGGATGGGGGGAAGAGGAGCAAACTGAGCATGCTCTTGCCCAGGGCAATGAGGTTTAAGCTGAAAACAGGAAGTCTGATACAGAAGCCCATGAGTACACAATAGTAGGAAAGAAATGCAGTGTTTCTTTTGACTACTTTGAGTGTTTGCTGGTATATTTAGATGGACCTTTCTGATAAGGCTTACTTAGTTTTAACCTTTCCTTCTCCTTTAAGGCGCAAAGCATAGCTTTCCTTGTGCTATGAACAGGAATTAATAGTTAATACTATTTCACAGTACCATTCTACGAACACAATAATGAAAGGTAAACTCAGTGTTGTAAACATCATAAAATAACAATATCTTTCTCTCTTGGGAGTAATATGTCCAACTATAGGCTGCCTTGCTGATGTTTTTGTATTTTGGGTTCGCGAAGCGACAGACAGAAACATACACTCCACTAGGCTTAGTACTGTTCTATTGACAACTGGTTTTTGTATAGAACCATTTCATCCTTGATAGCAATTATTGGCCACAAACGCATACCAGCCCCATGTGGAGGTATGTCCTTTCCTGTGACTACAATGGGAACATAGGAACAGCTAAGTGGTGGAATGTGTATTTGCAATAGATATCTGAACCCTAGGTTAAAAAAGTCTTCAAGATTCATTGTTTAGTCTTCCGTACTTTGTCTGCAGCAAAACAGCCCAACACAGAAATATGTATTAAATTCAGAATGACAAGTGCACTTACAGACAAAAGAATTGTTTCTTATGCAGCCCTAGATCTCTCATTGTCTGCCCATTTCTAGATCTGTGAGCTGGAACATTACAATCACTCAAGTATTTGCAATAGAAACTCAATGTCTGCCTCGTCACAAAGATGCAGAACAACCAAAGTAAGATCTTTTATTACAGGCATACGCTATGTACTTTTGTGTATACACCACCATAGATGAAGCTTGTTGTTCTTAGCAACATATCTCCCAGCACATTATTCACTGTCATAAGTGCTTTCACAAGAATAAATGGGTGAATAGATTAAATGCCATTATTTCTGTAATTAAGCTTTCGGTATGGCAACAAATGGCTTTGGCTCACAGTGTGAGGAATGGATGTCACAGACCCCAGCTTGCATTTTGATGAACCATACGCAAGGTAGGATAAAGGTTTCAAAGAAACAGAGGATACGCTAAGTTAAATTGACATTATTGATATGCTGGCTCAAGACTGTTATATATATAGGCAATTGCATTTCCAGGGTTTTTCTTTAGCTCAGCACTCTGGCAGACATGAATTCCTCACTTGCCAAGTATACTAGCTGTTAAAATAAAATGCCATTCATAATTCTTTATATATACAGATTAATGCCTAGATTACACCTTGATCACCATACTGGACACCCTTATCTAAAAAAAAGACAGACAAAACTGAATAGGTTCAAGACACCCACATTAATAAAATGGGGGTGTTTCCCTAGTAGGGATACAGTTTATATTGAACATAAACCAAATGCACATTTATTGTCTAAGAAAATGTTCTTTTTTTTCTAGAACAGTACAGGTGATTGGAAAAAAGCAGTTAAGACTTTGTACTGTTTTGTAGTTAAAAGCACAATGATCCAAGTGAAGGACGACACTCCGGTAAAAAGCCAGGTTTATTGCAGTGTCCTGCAATTGTCTATTGCCTTACGCATTTTGGGAGTTAATCCCTTAATCATAGGCTATGATTAAGGGATTGATGCGTAAGGCAATAGACATCTGCAGGACACTGCAATAAACTTGCCTTTTTACCGGAGTGCCGTCCTCCTCTTTGTTTTTTGGATACGTGCTGGCAGTGGGGACGCTGTGGACTGAGCACCCGGCTAATAATATGAGAGCAGCTATGGGAGTGTGAGTTTGGAGCGGTGCCTTTGGTGCTTTTTGATGTTATGAAAGCACAATGACTTGCATTGGGAGTTCTACAATATAAAAATAAAGCCTAATCAGTGAGGCTGCATGTTGTTACTGATGGAGATATTTCCAAAAGGTTCATTGGTTAAATATATGAGTTTTGTTTTGGAAACATATTGTTTTAACTATCAGTGTGGCATTCATTACAATACAGCAGAGGGGTAGTTTCAGCAATGGGAAGTATGAGAGAGGGAGAATTTGACAAATATGTCGGGCTGAACAGCGACTGATAATTAAGTAAAAATGCCAAAATAATAGGTGTAACTGGAGAAAGGAGGCGACCAAGCTCTGCATCTTAAATGTAGCACGACAAACACTAGTATTTAGATAAACAAGGGATTCTGATTGTGAGGTCTGAAAGGTAAAAGGTTAACTAAGGAAAGACTTTGACCCTAAGAAAAAAGAAGGTAGTTGTGGATGGTCAACTAAACTGAAGACATCATAAAGATCTAGAAGGAGAAATAACTCTTTTTTGCAGCGTGGTACATGCCGTGAGTAGGAATTCTGTTAGCTTTCTATTCTAGTCTTTCAAGTGGTCTGGAGTTAAGGATGTGGGACAGAAGAAAGTAAGGGATCAAGTAAGGGATTTTAAGGCTCCACAGTACGGACCATTGTACCTAGCAGGCAAATCCCCATTCATTCCCTATTTCCAATCACAAACGTGGATCAGTGCCTGAGGCAATCAGAAACACTATATGGTGTAGTATGTCCCAATTATGTTAAATAACACCCGTGTGTAGATATAGCTCCTATTTATGCAGATTCTTAGATGGACTTTTCCTCTCCCCTTGAATATAACACCACCGGTTCACTTCAACAGCCTTCACCGATTTAGCAGAAGTGCCTACTTACAAGACCATTGCATGTATTAATTCCCAGGTGTAGATCCTCCTCACAGTATACCTTTAAGCTCCAAAAAGGGAACATAGAAATCCCATAGTGTAATTCTATTTATTAAAAAAAACATTTACATTTTTTTACCCTCACATTTGCTATGAAGTTTAGTCACATATAACACAAGTCCTTATGCAGGTTGGCATTGGAGTATAGGGAGTGATGTTTTGCAAGTTGTTTTCTCCCCCCCCCCTCTCTCTCCTCGTTGCGTTCCTCGCAGCTTGTGGTGATGTCACTTTCACCTGACGCGTTTCACCGATCCAATCGGCTTCCTCAGTCAGAAGTCTGCTTGGTGTCGACTACCGAACATTATAAAACATGACCCTCCTACTGATTTAAACTGGTCAAGGAGAAAATAAACTTCTTAAACATGAATCCAAATCCTTTGCAAATGAATCTGCAACTCACATTGTTGTTTTCCTTAAAGCAAAATGCAGGGTGCTTCAGTGGAAAGCAATGTTCACATTCACTGCAAAGTATGTCCGTTATGTAGATACTCATATAAGGGGTCATTCATGATCCCTGGGGGTGCAATTGAAACAGCACTAAGGGGGCTGCAGGTACAAAAAACGCTACTTTAATACTTGAGTATTTAAACATTTCAGGGTTTCTGCACCACACTTTATGTACAGGTTTGCAAGTTGCTTTTTCACTAGCCCAGTAGTTACTATATATGTGATACACTCATTCCCAAACAGTGTTTTTCTATCTTCCTTTGACCCCCTTGTGTAGCTAAAATCTAAGAGAGCTCAGATTTGACCCCAGTTTTAAAGGGGAAACAACTTCTCCACCTTATAATCAGGTCATGGTTCACACAAACATTTCTGTCGCCTTTATTGAATGTAAAAGCGGATAAATTATCGTAACGCAGAGCGTCAAAAATCTGTGTTTTATTCATTTCAACCTGTAAATCTACACATTGACATGTAAATAAATCTTGTATACAAAGCTATACGTGTAAGACTGGTCTCGACAAACGCATTTCCTTTGAAAATTCCAGACACTCACAAAACTTGATATATACTAGAGGCTCTTGCGCATAATAAACCTAGCATGGATGTATTGTCAACCTTACTGAAAAGGAAAGAGTAATAACCTTCAAACATTGTTTATTTTTATAGCAACTATTAGTCAGAACCTTGAGATTAAATGGTGTCTCCTTTGTTAATTCAATCCTAGAAGTGTTACAAGAACACGGAGCAGTTTATACCTTAAAAAGTGGATAAAAAATATGGCTGGTCCACAGACCCAACCCATAAGAGAGCGTTTGGTTATGGAATTCAGACAACTTTCAAACATAATGTCATTGCCCATCTCTTAGAATGAAGTCATAGTTTCTTATTTAGGAAATCATCTATTAAGTTAAAGACAGTGAGTCAGCACCATGACGAAGATCCTGATTTAGCAGAGCGTGCTCATCATGGAATATAATTTGTACAATCTTCAAGGAAGAGTAAAGACTGAACATAATGATTTACATTTTTAGGCTGACCCAGACAGACATACAGTATGCATTTTGAAGGAGCTGAGTCAGATTGCAGGTACAGGTATAAGATCTGATATCCAGAATGCTTGGGACTTAGGGTTTTCTGGATAATGGATCTTCCCATCAGGCCTGGACTGGCAATCCGTGGGTTCTGGCAAATGCCAGAGGGGCTGCTGTAAGATGCCATAGATACTCAGTAGTGGACTGGTGAGGGGGCTGTTTGGGCTTCTGTGTGGCCTGTTGGGGCCTCTTGGTACCTGAAATGTCAGGACCTATTTTGATTCTCAGTCCAGACCTGCTTCCCATAGTTTAGATCACCATACCTTAAGTCTATTAAAATACATTTAGGGGCAGATTCACTAAGGGTCGAATTTCGAAGTTAAAAATACTTCGAAATTCGACCCTCGAATTGAAATCCTTCGACTTCGAATATCGAAGTCGAAGGATTTAGCGCTAAACGTTCGTTCGTTCGATCGAAGGATTTTTCGTTCGATCGAACGATTAAATCCTTCGAATCGAACGATTCGAAGGATTTTAATCCAACGATCGAAGGAAAATCCTTTGATCAAAAAAAGTTTAGCAAGCCTATGGGGACCTTCCCCATAGGCTAACATTGACTTCGGTAGGTTTTATCTGCCGAAGTAGGGGGTCGCAGTTTTTTTTAAAGGGAAAGTACTTCGACTATCGAATGGTCGAATAGTCGAACGATTTTTCGTTCGAATCGTTCGATTTCGTTCGAATTCGAACGAATTTAACCAATTCGATGGTCGAAGTACCCAAAAAATACTTCGAAATACGAATTTTTTTCATTCGAATCCTTCACTCGAAGTTAGTGAATCTGCCCCCTAAACATTAAGATGCTGATTCACTAAATTCGAGTGAAGGATTCGAAGTAAAAAACTTCGAATTTCAAAGGTTTTTTTGGGCTACTTAGACCATCGAATGGGCTACCTCGACCTTCGACTACGACTACGACTTCGAATCGAAGGATTCGAACTAAAAATCGTTCGACTATTCGACCATTTGATAGTCGAAGTACTGTCTCTTTAAAAAAAACTTCAACCCCCTAGTTCGGCAGATAAAAGCTACCGAAGTCAATGTTAGCCTATGGGGAAGGTCCCCATAGGCTTGCCTAAGTTTTTTCGATCGAAGGATATTCGAATTTTCTGCGCTAAATCCTTGCGCTAAATCCTTCGATATTCGAAGTCGAAGGATTTCAATTCCTAGTCGAATATCGAGGGTTAATTAACCCTCGATATTCGACCCATAGTGAATCAGCCCCTAAATCAACCCAATATGTTTGTTTTGCCACCAACATGGATTCATGCAGTTTAGTTACCATAACAAGGTACTGTTGTGCTTCCTTTACATATATACCTTTTACAGAATCGAAAAACTTGGAAATATGATGATTTGTTTTTTTTAATGAAATGGAAAAATGTAGTGATGATTGAATAAATTCGCCAGGCATGGATTTGTGGCAAATTGCTGTGTTTAGCCGCCCGCGAATGTTTTCGCCGTTTTGCCAATTATTTTGCAACAGATCCCATCGACATAAAAATGGCTATAACTGGCTAAGTTATGTTTCCTTCAATAAATGTATTTCCTACACAACATACAGATTAAAGACCAGCATCCCGGAGTTACAAGGTCCCAAGTGTTGGCAGCATAGCAGTCATGTTAAAAGTGATAAAAATATCAGGGACAATTATAGCAGATGGCAATGGGGTTGCCGCACAAAAAGAGCAAAAGACTATGGTTCTAGATGCACAGAAATACCAATGATAAAAGCCACACTGGTAATCTTCTTTGTCTACCGCACTGCAAATTATAAGCCATGTTTCGTATAGGTATTAATCAGTGGATTCCGAAATCCATCATAATGGTGGCACTGAATGCAGAATGCAGTTGTGCTTAAGAGAATCCAGGTTTACAAATTGAAACATGTCCCAGATATCCCTCCAGCCATATTTACAGTAAGAGACTTCTTAAAAAAGAAGGTATTCACATTCCTCCTGCTACACATCTAGCATTGCCCCACAAAACCAAAACATGAAAGAACATTACTTCTTATATACCTTCTACCAGTGGCTATAGACAAGTAGGGTACTCACAAGACACACTCTTTAGCACTATTCACTCCATAGAGTTCTTATGGTGAGTGTGTGCATTAATCAATGATCATTAATTTCTCCAAAAGTAACAGTTCTCCTACCGAAAGATCAAGGCTCACATACATAGAGTCTTTTATACCCAAACAAATTTAGAATGAATCAAATAAGCGAAATATACTTTAAATAGGTCCTCACAAAAATATTCCTTATGAAAATAACATTTTGCATTCATCTTAGCTTCTATCCGCTCCTTGCGTGTTTACTACAAAACTGCCTTTTGTATGAAAGTTGACAAACAGCAGTGTTCAGATATTTGATTACAGTTGGGGTTTTTGGTCGTGGAAAGTCGCAGGAAAGTCATCATAGCCATGTCTCCAAGAAGCAGGATGTCTGTAGGCAGAAAGTAGAAATATATATCGGTGTACGTTATAGAGTGTCAGCTACAGGAGCAATGAAGATAAAACAGCAGAACCTTCCACCACCCATGCAAGGCCAGAACTCAGGGTTCAAATATGGCACCCTGATGTAAAAAAATCAATCTTTCAGCAGTTGCTAATTTGGCTCTGTCTTTTTCTTTTTTTAAGGAACTTCCCAGGTGACTACATAGGAACCATCTGTAAGTGCCAGAGAAGGAAAAGGAAATATTTTGGAGTATAAGCATGTAATTATCCTTAGAGTAGATGCTGTATGTATATCTACACTATGGGGCAGATTCACTAAGGGTCGAATTTCGAAGTTAAAAATACTTCGAAATTCGACCCTCGAATTGAAATCCTTCGACTTCGAATATCGAAGTCGAAGGATTTAGCGCTAAACGTTCGTTCGATCGATCGAAGGATTTTTCGTTCGATCGAACGATTAAATCCTTCGAATCGAACGATTCGAAGGATTTTAATCCAACGATCGAAGGAAAATCCTTCGATCAAAAAAAGGTTAGCAAACCTATGGGGACCTTCCCCATAGGCTAACATTGACTTCGGTAGGTTTTATCTGCCGAAGTAGGGGGTCGAAGTTTTTTTTAAAGGGAAAGTACTTCGACTATCGAATGGTCGAATAGTCGAACGATTTTTCGTTCGATTCGTTCGATTTCATTCGTATTCGAACGAATTTAACCAATTCGATGGTCGAAGTACCCAAAAAATACTTTGAAATTCGAATTTTTTTCATTCGAATCCTTCACTCGAGCTTAGTGAATCTGCGCCTATGTATATCTACACTACTTGTAAAAGCAGAATTTACAATACATTAATAGGAGTGAGGGGGAGCCAACACTGCAAAAAATAAATATACACAGTTCATTTTTTCTTTTAGGGAGAATTGAATCCAAATAGGAACTAAGCTACAGCTACAAAATGTTGCCATTTTTACCGGTAGGGTAGTATTTGTAGAGTATTTGGCTGCTGCCTGTGCTTTTCACGTTGCACTTTCTATGTCTGTATTCTTATTCCACTGCCTAATCATTAAAGCATCTCATTAGTTTCTTATTTGGTATGTGTGTAATTTATGTGCATCCACCAGACCCTACTGAGTGAAGAAGTGTCCCAGGTCCCCAGTTTCTCAACATCGGTTCAGAAGAATCTTAGGTTCATACTGCAGCTTAAGAGAAATCAATAAAATATGGTCTATAGGCTCACGCAGTGTGACCACTTTATAGTCATCGACTCAACACATGTTATCAATCTGGTATGCAGTCAGGGGGTCATTTTTTAAAGTTTGAGCTGAGGATATTTATTTGCAAATGGTTGTATTGCCCAATTTGTTTTCCTGAATATTAAAATATGGCAATTCTGTGCGCAATGTGAATTTGCATCAGTTTTGCAAATGAGATGGGTGTTTGTGTGAGTGCAACCACTGTGCAAGGTTTTTGTGCGAAAATAGCATTAACAGTCATGGCGTAACTCAAACGCAGAGTGTGTTCGTAAATATTTGCAACTTGCAATTTCTGCTATATTTAAAAAGCTCTTATAGACATTTGCAGTGCGAAAAAATGGTCGAATGGGACTCAACCCAACTTTTTGCAGACCAGGACTGGGCCTCTATTTCGGAGAATGCAAAAAGATGGCAGGTTCTGGCATCATACCCCTAAGCTACAAATCCTGTTTCCTAATAATTCTTCACTTTGCTGGAGGAATTGTTGGGAGACTCGTACCCTTTTCAAGGTATTCTACCAATATGGTCTCAAGTTTTACAGTTATTGAGCAGGATATTACCCAACACCTGTTGATTTTTTTTAGGTGAACCATTCTCAAATATCCGCAGGTCCACTCAGGCCTTGTTTAACAAAATTCTTATAGCCTTCCATCTCTTCATTGCCGCCAAATGAAAAACTTCTACTCTCCCCCCCCCCCCAGTGAAAGGTGTAATCTACCAAGGTATTTGAGTTGGGCATTGCCACAATACCCAAAAACACTCCGCACTTCCGAGAACTATGGGCGCCCTGGGAACTGTAAGCTTCCAACAACTGAGCCTCCATTTCACTTCACCAGGCTCTGGACCGATTTCCCAGTTTCTGAACTTTTGTAATTTGCTACATATTCTTTGTTCTCAACTGTAATAGCTGTGTCTGTAAACCAGCCTGAATAAATGTAAAACAACACTATTGCATTTAATACAGTTTAAGTTATGAAAAACAAAAACAATAATAGAGACCTTTGTTCCGGGTCAGACAATCTATCTACCCAACATGTTGGGCAATGCTTCCAGCCAATGTCTTGTCTCTATTGCCTTTCCTAGGTCATTTCAGGGTTTCCTGAGCAACGCGATCATCAAAAACCCAATTAACATTCTGGGGCCCTAAACAAAAAAGGTTTCATAGACTTTCATGATTCAATTGATGGTACTGAATATTTATTTTGAAGTCCAGTCACTTATGTACTATAGTTCCTCCTAAACATACATCTTGAGCTGCTAACTGGGTATCGAGTTAGCAGCTCACTGGTCAGCTGCAGTGAAGTACAGTGCTACATCTGCCTGATTGCTACATACACTGCTAAAATAGCCAGGCAACACTTATCAAAGGAATTTATTAAAGCTCGGGTATACCGAGCGAAACGCGTGTCAGGTGCAATCTGTTTTAGCTTTACTAGGCAGGGCGTCGGAACTTTGCACAAATGGGGTATCAATTGGTTGGGAGGGCACTTTGCTGGAGGTGGGGTACTGCGGTGGGACCCAATTGAATGGGTTAGACAGTCGGGCAAACTCCCAGTCAATACTGCCATATGTTGCCTGGATATTTTAGCAGTATATATAATCTGGACATACCTGGTTTTATAGTGGCATTAACGTTTTAATTCATTATATAGAGAATGAAGGACAATCACGGTGGAGACACAATGGGTCATTCTTTATCTTCCTCTCTCCTCATTTTTTGGTTAACTCATTTTACCCTGCACACCACCATTTGTTTCTTGTTTGGATGGAAGATGCTTCCACTTTATGATTTTGTATATGTAAAAATAAATAAAATAAAATCCACTGAAATATTTCCAATACATATATATCTAATAAGGCTGCTTACATACCTCCCAACTGTCCTGTTTCTTGTGGAACAGTCCCAATTTTGACAGCTCAACCCATAGTCCCGGATTGTTACTGAAATGTCCCGACTTTCTCTCTGATATCCTGCACTGAAGAGCCAGAAAAAAGACACAAAGTGTCTAACTTAATTGGCTTTTGGCAGAGAGCCCAGAATAGGTGGCTGGTGGAGTTACATTTGATACAATATAAGATAAGCAAAGAAACAATTGTAACTATTTCAGATAAGCAGGGGGAACTATGACTTGCAGCTTAAAGTGAACCTGTCACCCAGACACAAACATCTGTATTATAAAAGTCCTTTCCAAAATAAACATGAAATCCAATTTCTGTTTTTTATTAAAGCATTCATAGCAGTTGTAAGCTCATTTAAAAATCTCAGCTTTCAATCAAATATGGTCTTCCCCTCCTCTATGCCTTAGTCATAGAGGCGGGGCAGGCAATTACTTTCACTTTCCATTCAGCACTTCCTAGATGTCACTGCTCTCCACACATTCCCCCTGTTCTCTTCACAGTTTAATTGTGTAACCAGGGCATGGGGATGGACATCAGGTCCCCCATTCTGGTGCACAAACAACATTCGGACATGATGCAAGACTTGCCTAAAAGGGGTTGTTCACCTTCCAAACATTTTTTTCAGTTCAGTTGTTTTCAGATTGTTTCCCAGAAATGCAGACTTTTTCCAATCACTTTCCATTATTTATTTTTTTTACAGTTTTTCCAAAATCTAAGTTTAAAGTTTTTGAATTCAGTCTGGCAGTTCAGTAATTCAGGCGCAGACTCTAAACTGTTACAATTTTTGCAACGTTTAGTTGATACATTTCTATTATTCTATTAGCAACTATTGTATCAATTCTAACAGCTGCCTGTAATGAAACCCAGAGATTCTGCTCAGCAGGGACTAGAGTCCTGCAGCGGGTCGGGTACCCGCGGGTTACCCAGTTAGAAGTTCCGGGTGCGGGTAAAGACGCAGGTCAGCAGTTCTGCGGGTTTGCGGGTCTTCTCAATAGCGATATTTACTCCTTTTTTCTGGTCACGTCTACTTCCGATGATGTCACTTTCGGTTTACAATGACAGCACTTCCTGATTCTTGATGGTCAGCGGGTCTCGGGTCTGGGTTGCGGATAAGGTACAGTTCCAAGCAGGTAAGAATGCGGGTTGCGGTTCCGGGTTACGGATTGCAGGTTGCGGGTACGGGTCCCAAAAAATGGACCCGAGCAGGACTCTAGCAGGGACAAAGATTAGAAGTGTATCAACTAAATGAATCAATTTAGAACAGTTTGCAGGGTCGACAACCCCCTCCTCCCAGAGCTATTTTAGAAGGTAAAATATTACACTTTAAACTTCAATATTAGAAAAACTGTGACTCATAGAAAATAGAATGTAATTGGAAAAGTCTTTATTTCTGGTGATCTATATGAAAACAAATAGTGAACCATCCCTTCAATAACAATGTCCGCAAAATGGCTCCTGCCTGCTTACTATAGTTATGAATTCCCAGACTGATGGAAACAAGATTCAAATAATTCATACAGTGTAATTAAAGTACATTTTGCTTGACTAATGTGATAAAATAGGATTTTTTAATCATTTTTTAGGGGTCGCGGGTCCCCTTTACAGGGCAATTCACCTTCATTAGCAAAACTGTTGTAACACATAAAACCTGACCCTAAAACCCCCGGAAATGTGTTCAAACTTTCCATAACCTGCCAAATGGACATGGTAATTAGGGGTGTGGCCATACAATGGGCGTGGTCAAGAAAATTCAATGCACTGCACACAGCAAAGGTTTCTGTCCCTTTTTCTAGTTTCAGAATGTTGGGAGGTATGTCATTACAGTTGGCCAACATTTATCCATCTCCATTAAATGTAATGAAGGCATTTGTAGAAAAGTAGGCTGAGCCCTGGATCCCACTCTGGATTGCACTGGGGTTACAGAATTGAAGCAGAGGGCATAGGCTGTGCCAATGTGCTGCCCTAGGTCCCCTGCCTCCCCCTCCTGAGCAAATGTGCCGTTCCTGTGTGTGTGAATCAGCCAATGGGGTTACCCACTAGCGGTGCCTGATGCCTACAATCATCACTATGGATTGACGCTCCTTACAAGGCAGCTACAGCGCTTAATAGACGGGCTTGTACCGAGCAATAAGCATGAGAAGATGCTCAAAGTGCTCTCGCACACAGAAGATTACGGTAGCAGCCAGATTCCCTGTCCCTGCTGTACATGTGCAGATGAGTAAAGTTGCAGTCACATAATGCGGGTGTGAATGTGAGGGAATCAGTGTCCGGCCAGACACTCGCTGCTGCCTGTGGAATGCCAGGCTGGAAACACAACTGCCACCTCTGCTCTACAACTGCCAGCCAAGCACAAGGTAAGGGCTGCATTTATCAGCCACTGTGTTAACCCCTTTATTATTTCCCTCTTTAGCACACTTCAGTTTTATTGTGTGTTTATATGTATTTAGTTAGCATTTATCCATGTGTGTGTAATTCTCCAGCTTCCACCTAGAAATAAACAGAATATTAACTTTTATTTTCTTTTTCATGTGTAAATCAGAAATGTGATTGGCTATTGAGTGTGACATTGCTTCTGCCAAGGTTGTTATACATTGCACAGCACATTATGCACAGGCAGAACATTTTAGTTAAACAAAAGGAATAGGGTTTATTCCCCCTCCCCATTTATTTATTTTTTTTCAACATTTTGTTTTTAGTGTTTTAGAAGTGCCTGACACCCCGCTAATCCTATTAGCCGTCCAAACAAACGGTGTCACATGTTGGCCAGGGCTTACTCTGAATGCCAAAGGTACTGGAAACATAATCAAGAAACAAGTTCTAACACGTGGGGCTGTGAGGGCAGGAGCGCCACTGGCATAAAGAGGGTTAACTATTTATTCTTCATTAATTGAGAGTGGCGTGAACGAGCAGGTTAAGCTTCCGTCCAATCAGAGCGGCTGTCATTCACTGTTATATACAGGAACGGGCACTGCATATTCACACAGCTACAGACTAATCTGATACAATCACACACACAGATCCTCCTACAGTCCCACAGTATATTCTTTTTCAGGCCCCCAAAATGTCTAAAGGTTGACCTGTCTTACCAATAGTTTTTGAAATTGAACATGAATTAGGGTCCCCCCCTGCAGCCGCAGGGTCTGCTTCCTCTGTAGTTACAGCCCTTGATTATACACAAGCTTTGCCCCATACAGAGACAGCTGACAGAGGGACATCAGCGCTGTTTGTGGTGCCCACTTGGCCATAAATAGGCACCTGTACAAATTATACACTGTCACAAAATTCATTATGGTCCTTCGTCCTTTCCAGAATCTCAACCAGTGCAGAGAATTGTAGTCCAGGTCACTGGTTGATCCGCTATAGATTACATTTGTTGTACACCAGTTGGATCCTTAAACCTCTTCCACTGACCTCCCTCTTCGTAATAATAACAGCCGCAGAAAGCATGTGCCTCCTGTCAGCACTGTCCTATCATGGGATCTTGCTTCTTCCCACCCGTCTCTTTTTCTTGTTGCACATTCCTTTCTGCATGACGTTTATTAAATGTTTATATATATAAAATTGCCCTGGTGACTTTGGGCTGCCCGGGTGTTATTTCCCACCAGCTTCTCTATCATATACATGATAATAATAATAATAATGGCAGCACAGATTGATGAGCCAGGTGACAACCAAGCGTGCTACCCTCCTAATTTATTCACACGTTTCTGCTTTATCTCCCCTCTCTCTCTTCCCAATGTAAATTATGGGTCCTGTAAGAAATATATAGAAATATATATGGGGCCCGCAGAGTAAGAGAGACATTCCTAAACATTCATAAATACGGAGCAGGAACGGGCTTGGTTGGTTGAGAGGTTGAGACATTGAACTTATAGGGACAGTAACATTAAAAATGGAAAGTGTTTTAAAGTAATAAAAATATAATGCAGTGTCGCCCTGCTCTGATAAAACGTCTGTGTTTGCTTCAGAAACACTACTATTGTTTATATAAATAAACTGTATTCAAATGAGAAAAATCTCAGATTACACAGCCGACTCTCTGTTATCTACCCTTCATCCAAAAGGCTATGGGAAAGGGCTGAAACCGACTCCTTTATTAATCCCTGGATCAACAGCCCTCCATGGTAAAAATAATAATAAATAAATGTCGTTGGAATGTCACCAACTCTTTTAAAACATCTGCAGTCAATACCTTATCAACTGACAAAAATCATTAAAACAACTTTCTTGCCTTTTTAGTGTCGGTTCCCCCTTCCCCCAGTTTTTAATAGACAACCACGTGTGTATAATGTCTTATTGTGGAGGGGTGGGAAACAGGGTTTGAAATCATATCTGTCAGGTTTGGTTTCTTATCCTGAGCCCGCTATTATTTGTACCTTCTTGTGTGTTTTCTAAAGTAAACAAGATCAGCCTGGTTGTTATCTCCTTAAAGGTTGATAATCCCATCCCCATTATTAATTTAGCTGCTCCTTTGTGCACTTTGTACAACTGATTTAATAAGATGAATTTTTCTAAAAGATTTTTATAAGATGATCGATTCTAAAAGCAAATATTTGAAATGGGGCCTGACAAGGGATTTGTGAAGTAACAAAGCGACCCTTATATACGGCTAATGACATGCGCTAAGAATCTGGGAGATTTTGTCGCCCGGCGACAAATCTCCTCTTCTTCGGGCGACTAATCTCCCCAAATAGTCTTCCCGCCGGCTAGAATCTAAATTGCCGGTGGGATGGCACTCGGAGCACTTCGTTTTAAGAAGTCACCCAACGTTTCCTTCTAGCCGGCGGGAAAGCTTTTCGGGGAAATTAGTCGTCCGAAGAAGAGGCGATTTGCCGATGGCCGACTAATCTCCCCGAATCATAGCGTATGTCACTAGACTAATAACTGTCTCCTTCAGTGGCTGCTGATACTTCGTCAGATTTTGTTAAAGTGACCTGACAGGGATCATTATTTTTGTAGTCTGTCCTTATCAACCAGTCCAAATTGTTTGTTGTCATTTCCATGTAATGTATACGGCTATACACAGCTGTTTGTTTGCCTGGTGCCTGTCCTATCAATGTCTCTTAAGCTTGCCTTAGACGCAAAGATTTGATCGTACGAATCTCAGTTTCATACGATTTTCGCGCCATGCCATGGCGTTCGGTCATTAAGACTATTGGACAGGTTAGAAAACTTCGGCTACCGATAATATCTCTGCATGTATTGCCGATCTGACGATATCAGTGCGAGACTGACACCAGCTTTTGACCTACAAGATAAGATATTTTCCTTGGTTGCCATACCTTATGAAAGCAACTTCGTTTCTTGAACTTCCAACATGTCCTTATTCACTTAGCTCTTAAAGGAGCCATCTCAACACAGGGACACTGTTCTGAGCAAGGTTTCCACCCTCTATGCATTGGAACAGGATTGTCCAACAGGAGTTAGGGCTAGTCTGAATGTAGTCATTTTAAAGGAGTTTAGTCCCCCAACCCCAGGGTTCCAGACAATTTATCTATATGAATATGATTCATCTTAAACAATACTAGGCAGAAACAGCTAGAGTATTAAAAATGACCGAAAGTAGTTGGCCCATATCTGAACCTTCAGCTGTTCAGTTTCTTCTGTTTAGTTTATCTGTATATAAAAGTTTTCACAATCAAAATCTCCATCAAACCACTTTTGCTTAACATACCATATGCAAAGGGTTTCCTGCAGTCCCATAGCCAGTCATTGGCAGAGCATCTTTTTATGCAGCTGTGAATAAAAATTCTTTTTACAAAATCCAGATCTACATCATCACTTCTGTCACTAAGTTGAGAACCAGAAAGCAGCAAGAGCCGCTCACAAAACCATAAAACAATGATCGGTAGGCATACACAACTCCACCTTTTTCTATTCCAGTGAATTTAACATGGTTTTAAAGCTACTGAATATATAACACTGACATTTTAGTCTAAATGGATGCTGCCAGATATTTATGCCTTTTATGGACAACAGTTCTAAATGACTGATATAAATACTGTACTATCTTTCTTACACCCATCAGGAACTGTACTCATATAACGTGTTTCTTTTAATATCTTCTCCAATTGCTCTGTTCTATATAAAGTAGCTTTTCCGAGTACTGCTGTGCTACTGTTCCTAGTATATGTGCTAATGTACTTGTGCATGTGTGTACTTCTATACCCAGTGGGTGTGATTTATCAACACTGGGCAAATACTGTATGCAAAAAGGGAAGTGTGCTAATGTACCTAGTGTGCGTCTGCACTTCTATAGCTAGTGTGTGTGAGTTTTTTGTCCCTAATAAATGTGCTATTATACCTACTATATGTCCTGCTGTACCTAGTGTCGGCGCTACTATACCTAGCATATGTACTGATTAGGGATGTAGCGAACCGCCGATAATGTGTTCGCGAACGCCGTTCGCGAACACCGGCAAAAAATGCGAACAGTTCGCGAACAGTTCGCGAACTTCGAACATCCGAAAATCGTTCGATTCGAACGATCGAAGGATTTTAATCGTTCGAATCGAACGAAAATCGTTCGATTTTAGCGACCGAATGGTCGAATGGTCGAACGATTTTGACGCGAACGCCTATTGGCGAACGTCGCGCGACGTTCGCGAACTTGCGGCGGACGCGAACAGCCGATGTTCGCGCGAACAAGTTCGCCGCAGAACAGTCCGCGACATCCCTAGTACTGATGCTGTACATAGAGCATGCACTTCTGTACCTACTATATGTACAGTTACTGTACCAAGTATCTGTGCTTTCGTATCTAGTATATGTGCTACAGTACCTAGTATATGTACAGCTATTGTACCTAGTGTATATGCTACTGTACCTGGTATATGTGTTACTGAACCTACTGTCTGTCCTACTGTCTGTGCTACTGTACCTAGTATATGTATTGCTACTGTACCTAGTGCATGTACTGCTGCTGAACCTAGTATATCTTTTATATATGCTACTGTACCTAGTATGTGTACTGCTAATGTACAGAATGAACTTTTGTACCTAGTATACAAGTATGTAAGTATGTGCTACTGTCCCTAATATTATGTACTGCTAATGTACTTAGTATATTTGCTACTGTACCTACATTTGCTTCTATATATAGTATATGTACTACTGTAGCTAGTGTAAATTCTATTTCTCTATTCTCCTTCTGATCAATGCATGACTCCAATTAACTAACCTGCCTTGCTACCGACCATATACTGTTGTGTATAGTGGGTTTCTGTTAAAAAAAAACAGAACTTTAAGTTAAAAATTATATTGTAGCATGGTCCTGTTAGCCAAATAATAGTTAAAGCACTAGACTGAAAGAGAAATTGGAGACAGCTAAAATTGAAGAATATGCACATGGAATATACCTGCACACACACACTTAGAATGCACAAAACCTATACAGGTTCTTAAGTTTGGCTGATCAAACTCTTCTGGAATTACACGTTAAATGAACAAAGTAGAACTGGGCCAAATGATGACACAATTCCAGACTGGTTCTCCCAGAGAAGACTGCAGTGTCCAAAACAATGCATAAGCCTAATGGGTTTTAATGGCATTAATTATTTGTACAGCAACTCTATGCCCTAAATATTTCTAAAAATCATCTTAGTATTGTACAGGTAAGGGGTCAGTTATCCGGAAACCGATTATCCAGGAAGCTCTGAAGCTCCCGTAGACTCCATTTTATCCAAATAATCCAAATTCTTAAAAATGATTTCCTTTTTAATAATAAAACAGTACCTTGCACTTAATCCAAACTAGGATATTATTAATCCTTATTGGAGTCAAACAAACCTATTGGGTTTATAGGGAGGCACATATATCAAAGGTAAAATTTCAAATTCATGTGAGTTTTTTTAAACTCTAATAAATTTGAATATACTCGAAATTCGATTGGCGTGTTATTTGACAAAAAAATTTAATATCTCAAACTCACACTAATTTTACCATTTCGAAAGCTCGAATCGAATTTGAATCAAATTTGAATCGAATGTCAGGAAGGCTATTTACATGTTCAAATTGGTCCCTGGACTTGTCCCGTTGACTTATAAATGAACTCGGCAGGTTTTAGGTGGTCGAATTTGAGTTTTTAAAATGCCAAGGTGTGATAAATCTCGAAATTAAAATTAAAATTTGAGTCGAGTTTGGATTATTCACAATTCAAATTTGAAAGTTTTGATCATAAAAAAATAAATCAAAAATTTCTATTCAACCCTTAATAAATCTGCCCCATAATGTTTAAATATTTTCTAGTAGACTTAAGGTATGATAATTCAAAGTACAGAAAGATCCATTATCTGGAAAACCCCAGGTCCCAAGCATTTCTGGATAATGTGTCCCATACCTGTATTGTCCCCCTAAATTAGTGATTTTTACCCTATTTGAGCTTAAGCCCCCATTTAATGCACAAAATGTGTTCAGGGAAACCCTTAGCATAACCCATAACAAGATTACAGATGAATAAACTAATAGTAATGCTGAATATTTAGCCATAATTCCAGGGATATATAGGTCAGCAGAAAAGTTTTCATTCTTCATCTTGGGCTGGAGGAGGAGGGGGATTCGGCAGTCAATCACAAGAAGGACCAGACCCACAGTTTGGATACTACTGATTTAAACCCCATAACTAATAATTCTGACATAAAGCTAGCAGCAGGATTGGCAGCATACTACATTATTACATTGAAAGACTCCATATTGTCCAATTGCATGGATTAGGAACTTTGATTATGGAATTATCATGAAGTTCACTATCAAAGAAACTGGGACATTGTTATTTTTCTAAATGTATCATTAGAGCTGATGAGTATATTTCTGTGGTCTGGTCTGGTTTAAAGTATTACAGATAGGTCCTTAGGCTCTACTATCACTAGGAACCGTCCAAAGGGTGTATTAATATTGTTTTATTGTTTCAATTTTAGTTCATACCTCAAAATTGTTTAACCCCCTGAAGGCTGTTATAGGGAGGAGATGCAAGTTGTTGAAAAGTTGAAGATCAATATACAATGTTTTGCATTGGGACCCCATCTTTTCTGCATGCCTGGGACCCATTGTTTCCAGACAGGTGTCCATGTGTGAATCTGTAATATCTATAACATTCTTGTCTCCTAAGATTGATGCTCAAATACTGATGTGTAGATTAAGCCCCACAGTTCTGAAATAACATATGAAAACTCTGATATAAAACATGCCTATTTTACTTTAAGGGCAGTAACTTCCCACTGAGGCTGCGGGTGTGTTTTTTTTGCCAAAAAAAATTCTTGGTTGAGAATCATATGAGTGTAACCCAATGGCAGCATGTTCATGAAATCCCATTCAACTCCAGTGGGCTTCAACTCCAGTGGGCTTCAACTCCAGTGGGCTTCAGGGCTGATTTCCCCAGGTTACAAAACGTCAGTCGAAATACATATATCCTGAGTGTAATGCTCCAGGAACATTCCCCTTCAAACCTCAACTCCTCCGACAGTGTTTTCTTCAGAAATGGAGATGCCCAATTGTAATGGTCTACAGAGGAACCCTATAATAAAGCAATACTCAATAATAACAGGGACACCAAAGTATTTTTCTTGTTTTCGCATTTTCCACTTCTTTGGCCAAATATGAACGTTGAACAATTTATTCAACATTCAAAGTGAGAGTATTAACACTTAACACAGTGAGCAAGTGATTTCTGTAACCACCATCATTGCTAATAAAACTAAAAAAAAATTGCATGCCAACATTTCTAAATTCTGACTTGTGTTTGTACTTTCTATAGAAGAAGCCAAATGTTTCCTCTAAGCACTGATAAATAATTCAATTAGGCTGATTCGATTATAAAAGCCATGTTGTGTCTGTGTATGCAGACTCTGTGTGATAGTATCTGAGGGGAAACATACCAATAGTCTTTGATTTACAAACCTTCAATGAAAAGAGCACGGCATTACTAGATTCCTAAAATCACTGAGATCTGGAGCGTAGTCGGTTTTAGGACATGAAATTGGGCTCTTGCTCAATGCAAAGTTCTCAAGTTCTTGTGGTAAGAAGTAAGAAAACATATATTTCAATTGGCACATATTTCTGGGATAGTAAGAAATTACCTCTTCTGCAGTCTAATATTCAGGTATGGGATCCGTTATCCGGAAACCGTTATCTAGGAAGCTCTGAATTACGGAATGGCTGTCTCCCATAGACTCCTTTTAATCCAAATAATTAAAATTTAAAAAAAACATTTCCTTTTTCTCTGTAAAAATAAAACAGTACCTTGTACTTGATCCAAACTAATTGGAATTAACATAGAAAAAATATATATAATTGGATACTAGTCTCTACAGGGCCTGTCAAAAAGGACCCATAATTTTTGGGATAAAGCCCCCAGTTCAAAAGGGTATAGATAAGAAGGTATTCAGTGTTGAGTGCAATAAATCCACAGGGGTTAATTTACCCAGAAAGAAGGGGGGTCCAGGAGCTCAAGCCTCAAACCTTCAGCTAGGGGAGGCAAATATTGCTTTTTTATAAACATTCAAAACCAAAAAAATTATCCCAAAACTCTATATTATATAAAAAATAGTCTTTTTTCAAAAATCATGTTAATAATATAGACATACAGACCACATGGTATTCCGCCTTACGCGTTTCATACCCCCTGATACGTTGGGGCAAATTTACTTAAGGTCGAATCTCGAGGGTTAATTAAACGAACGATTTGAACGAAAAAGGAAGGATTTTAATCCATCGATCGAATGATTGACTTCGGTAGCTTTTAGGTGGCGAACTAGGAGGTCGAAGTTTTTTCTTAAAGAGACAGTACTTAGACTATCAAATAGTCAAAAGATTTTTAGTTTGCATCGTTCGATTCGAAGTCATAGTCGAAGGTCGAAGTAGGCCATTCGATGGTCGAAGTAGCCAAAAAAAAACAGTCAAAATTCAAAGTTATTTTTCCTCTATTCCTTCACTCGAGCTAAGTAAATTGGCCCCGTAATCATAGGCGATCATGTGGAATACCATGTGGTCTGCCTATCTTTTGAACATGATTTTTGAAAAAAGACTATTTTTTAATATAATATACAGTTTTGGGATAACTTTTTTGGTTTTGAATAAGATATAATTAATCCTTACTGGAAGCAAAACCAGGCTATTGGGTTTATTTAATGTTTACATTAGTAGACTTATGTATGAATATGCAAATTACGGGACGATCCGTTATCCGGAAAACCCCAGGTCCCGAGCATTCTGGATAACAGGTACCATACCTGTATTGCAACTAGTGGCTGGAGATTATGTGCAAACCTTGGGTCAATTTATATAAACCTCACATTTTCTGTCTCTATGGGTTTGAGCTAGAAACAGATTGGTTAGTGTATAATATTATGATGACATTAATTCTATGGTTCTGAGAAATCAGTAGGTGTCACTGTTTTTTATATGAGCTGTTGTAAAGTTACAATTACAAGATAGGCAAAATGACAGCCCTTTGCACTTTTTGAACCATAAGACTCAGGCATGTGTTCCCCATTGCAGCTTCTTTATTCCACTTATTAGTATTCAGCACAATGATAAAGCCAGACCATGTGATTCTTTTACAAAGCCCATCTGGCTTTTCCATTTGCTTTGGGTAACCAACAGAAAATTACATTTTGCTTTGTATTGTAGGCTTCATTATAGAAATGTCATGGTTTATAGCAACAGATGATATTTCTGCAGGACAAAGCAAAGAGCATCAGTCAACTTATTAGATAATGTATGAGTAATCCAAGCACCTACAACTTCTAAAAATAACAGAACAGGAATAGTTGCCATTGCTGTTGGGCAGAACCAGCAAGAATGTACAGTCTTCCTACTAACCAACTAAAAAGATATCCTTGTTCTCATACATACTCAGTATCTATGATATAGTAAATAAAACAAATATATAGAATATAGGATACAGTTAAGGACCAATGCTACCATTTGATTGCTCTTCAGAAAATCTCGTTTTTGATGAACTAGAACATTTCCAAAATCCATCTGCCACCTTCTCTGCCCATTCATATCCCTTAACGCTTACATTTTCTTCTGTTGTGAATAGGGATGCACCGAATCCACTATTTTGGATTCGGCCGAACCCCCGAATCCTTCGTGAAAGATTCGGCCGAATACCGAACCAATCCTAATTTGCATGTTCAAATTAGGGGTGGGAAGGGGAAAAAAATTTTACTTAATTGTTTTGTAACAAAATTCACGCGATTTCCCTCCCTGTCCCTAATTTGCATATGCAAATTAGGATTCGGTTCGGCCAGACGGAAGGATTCGGCCGAATCCGAATCCTGCTGAAAAAGGCCGAATCCCGAACCGGATCCTGGATTCAGTGCATCCCTAGTTGCAAAAGCCTAAATTCTGTGCTTATAAGACACCCTCAGATATCTTGGTCAATAAGCAGCTGTAAATTTCCCCTGGTACAGGTATAGGATCCATTATCCAGAAAGCTCTTAATTAGGAATGGCTGTCTCCCATAGACTCCATATCCAAATAATCCAAATTTTAAAAAGAAATCTTTTTTTTTTTTTATAATAAAAAAGTACCTTGTACTTGATCGAATCTAAGATATCTAAGATAGAATCCTTATTAAATGTTTACATGATTTTTTAGTAAACTTTATGTATAAAGATCCATTACTCATTATCCAAAAACCACCATGTCCCAAGCATTCTGGATAACAGGTTCCATACCTGTAGTTATACGCTGTGTGTTTCAAAACAAGGATACAGGCTGGAAGAAACACATTAGAAATGTGGAAACAGTTAAATGCAGGAAATAGGGGAGGTCGGTGAATATAAATATCAAAACAGTCAACAGGGATGTTGAGAGACTAGTCCTGCCCAGGACTGTACCTACATTTTGGCATGGGCAGTTAGGCCTCCTTTTTGTTTCTTTAGATGAACTGGGGTGAATTCTTCAGCATCTTTGGGTTCTTCTTTAATTAGGTTTTTGGAACTGCATTATATGGTACAACAAGAGTTTGGTAATAACTGTATTCCTTATGAAATAGTTAATGACTTTGTCAGTGTTAAACTGATATGTGTATTAAGGTCCCTCGCAAAGAACAATATGCTAAGAAAGAAGACTAGATGTTCTAGACACTTCTGTGGGCTGGTAGACAATGCCTTGACAATGAAAAGCAAAGCACACAGATACAGAGATCAACTCTTATATCCTGCTTGTAACAAATAAAGAAAAACAGTGCAGAACCAAAACATGGCTGAATTCCAATTATATTTTCAGTTTCAGCTATTTGAACTCTGGCTGAATTTGTTGACAGTGTCACGTCACATGTTTTTTCTGCCCTTGGTGACTTCCCAGAATCCCACTGACAAGGCAACAAAAGCTGTGCCGTACGGCATGCCTGGACTGCTAATATTTGCTTTATAAACAGGAAACGTTGTTCACATCATTGCCTGTAATTAAGTCCTCCATTGAAGCAGAAAACACAGTCCATAATATAAAATAAATACATAAATGCTTTGCATAATCATTGCGTTCACTTGTGTATAAAGCAGCCCTGGCACTTTCCCGAATTTTATTGGAATTATGTCAGTGTGATTTAAAGCTCTGTCCTGTTTTATGAACTCTGCCTCTCAGCCCATTGTAACCTCTGGATACCACTGGTCAAAGTCCATGTTCTAATCTCGGTTATGTGCCCCAAATAATTCTTGTGTGTGCACTTTTTAAACTTGTGTGCTCATTTTTAAATACTGTGTGCCCAGGTTGCAATAAATGTAGAATGTTGTGTTTTCACATAAAATGTGTGCTCTAGCATCAAAATTTTTTGCACGTGCACAGTTTAGAGGGAACATTGGTGCCAGTGCTAAAAGTCCCCATAGGTTTAAGGTCTGATATAAATTGCAGCCTGTCCAAAAACACCTTAGCCCAATATAAGTGATATACTCACAGCACAGCCTTTAATAAGCCTTACACTGTATTCAATTTCATCATTATCCTTAAACTGCACAAGCTGAAATTTGTAGGGACTAGCATTCAAACTACATCTCATTCATGGACTGATAATTTTCCCTTTATGCTCTGCAAACAGCAATGTATCTAAGAGTTTTACAAGAGGAGGTCTCTGCCTGACCTGCACACAATATGCATACACTCTCGTATTCAGCCCAGATAATTCTAGGCTGTAAAGCAGTCAATCAATATAGCAGAATAAGAGATTAAAGGCTAATATATTAGGGGCAAAAGGTGTGATGGATATCCAGCAGCACTATATTTCATGGCATGGTTGCTTTAATGTCACTCTTATCATCGTGTTTGGCTTCCATTTATTAGACAGCGTTAGACAGGGTAAAGTAATTGATTTTTCTCGTATCACAGTGGAATTAAATCTATTCCCTAATGAAATCGGTAATTGCTGTGTCTGTTATTTTTGACTAATAAAGGGCTTTTGATATTTTTTTTTCTCGAAATGCCATGCCATGCCTGGAATGGGAAAAGCCTAGAATTTTAAACACCCAGAGAGGAATTTAATAACATCTAAATTGCATTTGCTGGTCAAACTTCATAACTAAACTGACATCTAAGAAATCGGGAGTTAGACTTGAGAGTAGAGAAAGAAATTAATCTGCTAGAGTAGAGAAAGAAATGAATCTGCTTCTCGTTCATTATTGCAATCCCTCTCTTGTATGTGTATTGTGGAGAAGTCTTTAAATTAGGTGCGGTTGGGGAGTCTGAAGACTGTCCTGGATATGGGCATTTGTAGACTTGTAGTCTTGCTTCCATATCCATTTATCGCCAAACAGTAGGGGGCCGATTCACTAACTTCGAGTGAAGGATTCGAAGTAAAAAAACTTCGAATTTCGAAGGTTTTTTTGGGCTATTTCGACCATCGAATGGGCTACTTCGACCTTCGACTACGACTTCGAATCAAAGGATTCGTAGTAAAAATCGTTCGACTATTCGACCATTCGATAGTTGAAGTACTGTCTCTTTAAAAAAAACTTCGACCCCCTAGTTCGGCATCTAAAAGCTACTGAAGTCAATGTTAGCCTATGGGGAAGGTCCCCATAGTCTTGGCTAACTTTTTTTGATCGAAGGATATTCCTTCGATCGTTGGATTTAAATCCTTCGATCGTTCGATTTGAAGGATTTAATCATTCGATCGAAGGAATAATCCTTCGATCGTACGATCGCAGTATTTGCGCTAAATCCTTCGACTTCGATATTCGAAGTCGAAGGATTTTAATTCCCAGTCGAATTTCGAGGGTTAATTAACCCTCGATATTCGACCCTTGATGAATCGGCCCCTAGGTGTCCAACCTGTAAAAACAGAACAAAATAGATGTGGGAATAACCATGAATATGCACTATATACTGCAAGTGCAGTGTATAGTGCAATACCCGACTCCAAGTGCCTTGTTATTTACCCTAATGCAGAATTTCTTCTCATAACTCCAGCATAATTGCTGGTGCTGCTGCTACAAGTAGGAGAAGCGCTGAAAATGTTTGTCCTCTCTCTCCGTAGTGTCTATTGATGTCAGCCACTGGGGGAGGCCTGGAGTTCCCACCAACTTCGAGATAATGGTAGAGTCAGGGTTCCCTCATCATTAGGGTTGCCACCTTTTCTGGAAAAAAATACCGGCCTTCCTATATATTTATCTTTTTACCTTATCAATAACATTGGGATCAACCATCATTTTTACCAGCCAGGCCAGTAAAATACCGGCCAGGTGGCAACCCGACTTATCATCAGTAGGTGTACTTACGTTCCAGTTTACCACAAGAGACAGCAAGTACCTTTATTGAACAAGGTTGCTTCAAGCAACAACTTCATCTATTTTTGTCAGCTGCAACTGCGGTTGTGAATCGTAAACCAGCCTTTATGTACTCAGGGCCTTTTTATTAAATGGGTAAAATGAACATTTTCCTAGAGCCCTTCAGGGTAAGGGGGCTCTATCAGACTTTTATAGTCATGTGCTACATGAAGCATCCTGAAAAAGGGGATGCCCCTTATCATAATCATTTTTTTAATATGACTCTATTGGAACAAAGAATCTTTCTATTTGGTTTTCTTAGTGGAGACTATTCTGTCTTGCAGTGTCCACTCCCATGTGATGATGGGTTATGAGGTGCTGCTTATTTGTTTTCAAGCAAAGATAATAAGATGAAGTTTGCCCCGCACCACTTATTACTTGATTATGCAGTGGCTCCTGTTATCCTATGGCTGTTGGGTTACAATGTTTTTTCCTCTGCAAGCCCTGGTGCTTGCCTGTGTTTATTTCCGGGTCTCCGGACGGTAATTTCCCACACAGGTTTCTCCTGACGGGACTTTAACATCTCAGCCTGTTGTAATCTCCGTTATCAAGTGACTTTCACCTTTCTCCGATTGCCTTCCATAGGATGCAGGGGAGCTACCCTGGCGTCAGTATCACCTCAGATCGCCACTACCTCAACCTGCTAAAAGTTTAACGGTTTGTTTTTCTCATGTTAGGGGTACAGGTCTACCCAAGTTTGGGGGGTAGACAGGGTACAAACAGGTTAATGCTTGCATTGGCCGCCATAGTTCCTTTGTTTTGTACTGTTAGTCTGCTATTACTATGCACCTTACTATGCCACTTTTCCGGTCTCCGGACCAATAACTCACTATCTGGGTGTCTGATTACAATGTCTATGCCATGGGATCTCCCACTTTGATATCCTGGAATGTCAGGGGTCTCAATTCAAAGTTCAAACGTGCTGCCCTGTTTGATTATGTTAATCGCTTTAAACCCTCAGTCCTGTTCCTACAGGAGACTCATTTAGTCGGTCAGAAATTACTGGCTCTTAAAAAACACTGGGTGGCCCACACCTACCACGCCACGTATTCTGTTTATTCCAGGGGAGTCTCCATCTTAGTTAGGAAGAACTTTCCCTTTGAATTACTCTCTATACGGACAGATTATTATGGAAGGTATATTATTGTACACTGTAGATTACTGTATCAGGAACTGCTGCTGGTGAATGTATATATGCCTCCCCCCTTTTCTCTACCCCTTTTGGAACACATCTTCTCAGCACTTGCCTCCTTCCCATTACTACCCCTTTGCTTGATTGGTGATTTCAATGCCACGCTGGATGGGGACAGGGATCGATTAGGACATGTTACTGACCACTCCACGATATTTCGTGACTGGGTCCGAGATCTGGGCCTCATAGAATTGTGGAGGTGGAAACACCCCGAGTCACTGCAATATTCCTGCCACTCGGCAACACATAAGACCTTCTCCCGTATAGACCTGGCACTTTGCAATCTTGACTTTACCCAATATATTCAGTCAGTGGAGTATGTCCAACGTGCCTTTTCGGATCATTCTCCCCTTCTGGTAACATTTCGGGACATGTCCACAAGATCACATCAATGCTGGCGCCTCAGCCCTCTATGGTTGTCCAATCCGCAAGTGCTGGCTCAGAGCCAACAGGGTTATCAGGATTACTGGGACCATAATACTGGGTCGGCTCCCACTGGTACGCTTTGGGATGCTTCTAAGGCGGTAGCCCGGGGTGTACTTATCAATAGTATCTCACTAGCTAGGCGCGTGGCCAAAAAAGAGGTGGAGGAGGCGGCTGAAATCTGTACCCAGGCTGCAGCTGACTACGTTCTACATAATACTCCTGACAGCTATGCCTTGGTTCAGCAGAGTCAAAGGGCCCTCGAATTAGTGCAAACCAGTCTTACACGTAAAAAGTTGTTGTACTCTGGTCAGCGGACATTTGAACATGCTGCTAAGGCTGGGAAATTATTGGCTTATTTATCTCGACCGATCCACTCCCCCACGGTAATTCCCCGACTACTGGGCCCCTTGGGAGAGATCATTACCAATCCAAATGATATTGCAGATACAATGGGTGATTACTACTTTGCTTTGTATACCTCACGTACTACTGCTTCTCCTCAGCACCTTGGGCACTTCCTTTCGCTAATTGACTTTCCTACCCTCACACCACAGGAGTCGGCCTTTCTGGATAGCCCTATCACTGCCCTGGAAGTGCAAGAAGCGCTAATGGGACTATCCTCCGGTAAAACCCCAGGACCTGATGGTCTTCCACCTAGCTGGTATAAAGCCCAAGGTAGCGCTCTACTTACTAATTTGGGTACCACATTGGCGGATGCAATGGAAATGGGCACCTTACCGCCCTCCTTTTATTCAGCCCTTATAATATTAATTCACAAGGAAGGGAAGGACCCGGAAAAATGGGACTCCTATCGCCCTATTTCGCTGATAAATACCGATACTAAAATCCTTGCCAAGCTACTGGCTACTCGCCTAGCAAAAGTTATCACTGCTATAATCCACCCCGACCAATCGGGCTTTATGCCCCAAAAATCTACTGCTATTAATCTCAGGCGGCTCCATACCCATCTCCAAATTGCCCATGATAATGTAGGCTCCAGAGTAGTTGTGTCCATAGATTCGGCAAAGGCATTCGACTCTGTTGAATGGCAATATCTTTGGGCTGTTATGCACAAATTTGGATTTGGCCCTACCTTTATTAAATGGGTCCAGTTGTTGTATAAGGCCCCATCTGCCCAAATTAGGGTCAATAATGTAAGCTCCAAATCTTTCCCTCTATCACGGGGTACCCGTCAGGGGTGCCCTCTCTCCCCTCTGCTTTTTGCCTTAGCTATTGAGCCCCTGGCCCTTAAACTCCGTCAAACTAACGCGGTGCAGGGATTCCGCCTGGGTGCCCTAGAAGAAAAACTGGCCCTCTATGCCGACGATCTCCTTCTCTTTCTCGCTGATCCCAACCAATCGCTATCGGTAGCCATGCAAATCCTGGATGACTTTAGTGCTTTCTCTGGCCTGACTATTAATAGAGACAAATCTGTGCTTATGGCCCTGGACCCGCTTCCTGTCCAAACTGCCACTATCCAGGGATTACGTTGTGTGCCCCACTTTAAATACCTCGGTATTATCATTAGTAAGGATTATTCCTCCTTCCCAGCGAATAACCTGGACCCGATCCTGGTTCGTTTTAAGCAGGCCCTCACAACGTGGTCTAAATTACCCATTACACTCTGGGGACGGGTGAATATCTATAAGATGATATACCTACCGAAACTCCTATATGTATTGTTAAACTCACCAGTGAAGATTTCACCCCTTTTTTTCCAGAAAGTCACCTCCTTGCTTATTCCCTTCTTGTGGGACAATAAACCACCGAGACTCTCCTGGAAGGTCCTAGTAGCTCCTATAGACAGAGGTGGCCTGGGTCTTCCTCATTTATACTTATATTATATTGCTGGGCAACTTTACCATATCCACTCTTGGTTTCACCCGGCTGACGATAACCCTAATAGTGTTTTGCTGGGCACGCTGTTGGGGTCCCTTGAGGCGCTTCGCAATGTTCCTTATAGGAAGTTAAGGGACTATGATAGGCTGCCCATGACTGTTACTACTCCCCACCATGCTTGGGGCTTTGCCTGCAAGTTATTTAAGGTGTCACCCCCTCTCAGATCTCCACACTTACCCCTCTGGAGGAATGGCAACCTCCCACACCTACAGGTGATCCCAGACCTTCAGTATTGGCCCCAGCTCCGGGTTAAGTGCCTGGACGACATATTAGTCGACTCAGTTTTCCCCTCCATGGCTCAGCTTAGAGACAAAACCGGCCAGCAGGAGCTTCAATGGTTTAGGTACTTTCAACTCCGGGCGGCCTTCAAAACGCAATTTTCTTCCCTTGAACTGGTATACTCCCCTCTAGGCTTTGAGGACATTCTCTGGGATGGAAGGGATGCCAAATTGATCTCTAGACTTTATAAGGTGTTGCTTCTCTGTGCTCCAGACCCCTTTGACAAAGCCTTTCAGAAATGGCAGGTAGGGCTCCCCACTCTGAGTTCGGAAGATTGGGACCAGGCTACCGAGGGACTATATAGCTTCCTGATATCGACTAGGGACCGCCTCATTCAATTTAAAGTTGTCCATCAGCTTTATATAACACCTGTTAAGCTACATAAACTTGGCAGATCCCCCGAGGCCAGATGTCCCAAATGCCGCCAGCCAGAGGCTAACTTCCACCACCTGATCTGGGAATGCCATTTAGTTTTCCGGTTTTGGACTGTGGTGATTGACCACCTAAAAGAACACTTGGCCTTCCCTGGTACTGCTACCCCTGAGGTGTGCCTGTTGGGTTTGGTAGAAGACTTCCTCCCCTTGTCCAAATCAAGAATTCTCATTAAGACTGCTTTGTATTATGCCAAGAAATCTGTAGTGATGCGATGGATGTCTCCCCAACCCCCTACTAGGCAACAATGGCTATCACTAGTTAATAAGGGACTTCCTCTCATTAAACTGACCTACGAGGCTCGTGGCTGCCCGTCTAAATTCGAAAAAGTATGGTCCCCATGGCTTGATGTACACCCTGAGCATGACTCCCTCTCTTTCCTACCTCATGCCCCCCAACATTGTCAATAATGTTTATATTGGATTCGGTGTTAGGCCTGTGTACCCACAGATAGCTGTATTGATAGGTTTGGTGCACTTTTGTAGACTGCTGTATAACCTTTGTTTATTGTGTATGTATGTGTTTTTCTCCCCTTTTCTTTCTGTTCCCCTCCCCTTTTTTGTTGAAAACTCAAATAAAAATATACTTTAAAAAAAAAAAAAGATAATAAGATGAGGGGCTCTGTGTTTCTTCCTGACTACTTCTTTACCTGACTACAAGATTAGTAGTGACACCAATTTCTGAGGAGGGCTGCAGGGACTCAACAATAGTGTCTTTGCACTGGGATCAAGGTAAATCAGCCCAGTATATATCTGGCACAAGCACATATTCTTATATTATGCAATATCAAGAAGAAATGTAGATGGTGCAAATTTGCCAGTTGTAGTACCTACCTTTTATAAGTAAACATCTGTTGTTGCCCAGGTGATGCCACCTCTAGAACAATTCTGTATTATTTTTAGTTATGTCATTAGTTATTGACTGGAAATAGTTACATTGATGGAATTGTTGTGTTTTTTGTCCAACATTTTTTACTTAGTCCTCATTATAAAACCAACCTGTTGCTAGAATTTAGAAATGTCAGGTAATAAGGGCTCTTCCTTAGAAATTGCAGGGGCAGCAAAGTTCATATACAGTATATATGCATCACAGGCATCACATTTTATTAAAATAACAACAGGGGCTTGAGAAGGAACGTATTTGTATTATTTTTAACTTACCCTGCAACATGATACAACCCATAGGGTTACATTAGTTCAAGATTTCAGCACATTTTGCACCTTTCTTGTATATGAAAGCTTTTACAGGATTGACGATAATGGTCATTTTGTAGATTGTCGAATGTCTTCACCACACGGAGAGTTGGTCTCGTGCAAACATGAAGAAAAGTAGAAAGGAAAATGTGACAATGTTTAATAAAAGGAAGAAAACCCCCTTTATCCAGTAGTTAGATTTGGACACCAGATGAGGTACAAGGACCCAGTTCAACCTGAATAGTAATGTGGTGCCTTTAATCTACGGCACATGTTTTCAATAAAAGCACAAAAAGTTTTTGAGAGAAATCATTAATCTGAGCCGTGGGGGTGTAAAACATAATCTAACAGGAATCCTATCATTTACTTAGCGAGCAGCAAGCCATAAAGCATCAGCATAGACCCTTCAGTAACCAAAGCATTTTTTCCACTACTGTTTTAAGTAGGTAGTGGGGGTGGTACTAGTGCCATGTGGCTAACCTTCTACTGATGAAATGGGAAACTTCAAAGCAAAAAAAAGTCACAGCACAGATGTCTCCAAGCCCACAAGGTAGACAGCAATGTCTTTCACCATGCCATGAAGGACACCTGGGCAATGGCAACACAAATCAACGGTACTTGTATGTGCTTATGTCCCTTACCCATTAATAAGCATTTGGTTTCTATTTGTGACCTCATGCTATAAAAATAATATATTATATGGGCTGGTTGGGTATTTTTCTCTCTCTATGGAAAGCAGATGACGATAGGCCCTGAATATGACTTCCAGATATTGCTGAATATTCTGCCTAGTATAACCCTTTGTTATGGTTATGTTACGTAAAATATAGGAAGAGCTGGAAGGCACAGTCACTAGCAGTTGATCCTTGTCTGTTTCTTCAACTGCTACCAGAGGCTCATAAGTAATAGCTGTATCTGTAATAAGAACTTTAGCCCCTCAGACCAGGAGGTAGTTTCTTCTCATAGAGCATCCAGATTATCTGGTAGATTTGGAGATTGATGTTCCCATCTCTGAGGAAAGTATAATGAAGTAGTGAATACTTTTACTTCTGTATCCATGCCTTTTGTACAGTCCTCTCCATACTTAATTACATACCATAGGAGTTTCTTTTTCTAAATTGATGGACCATTGTTCCATATGCAGCCTGACTTTTATATAGGGATGCACCGAATCCAGGATTCAGTTCGGGATTTGGCCAGGAATCAGCCTTTTTCAGCAGGATTCATATTCAGCCGAATCCTTCTGCCCTGCCGAACTGAATCCGAATCCTAATTTGCATATGGCTTTATGTCACTAAACAAGGAAGTAAAAAATGTTTTCCCCTTCCCACACCTAATTTGCACATGCAAATTAGGATTGGTTCGGAATTCGGCCGAATCTCTCGCGAAGGATTCAGGGGTTCGACCAAACCAAAATAGTGGATTCGGTGCATCCATACTTTTAGAATAAGACATTAGAAGGTTGAGATTATAATAGATTGTTTCATCCCAATGGAACATCGATCGATGTATAGGTCCATGCAATTTATGGATTAAGCATTAACCAATTGCTTTAATTACACATTCAGAAGGCCAACACTTTAATTTTAAAACTCACAGGACTAGGGCAGAGGTTGGTAAAGCCACCTTTATCCTCCAGCCACCTTCTGAGAAGAATGATGTTAGGAATAATTCTGCTCAAGATAGAAAGTCACATGTTTAACTTTGTGCTTAGATTGGCCAGAGTCATATGCAGCTGCACAAACACCATTTTCATCTCGTATTGGTAACATTTTCTCAAACTGGTATCCTGCTGTGTTGTACAATTGTCATAAACAAGAGGTCAGGATAGACAGAAGATTGGAAATCCTACAAGGAGGGATTAGCAGTGGATGTAAATATGGATGTAGTTTATGCACGGTGTATTTTTGGTCCTGCTTAGATCACTGTCTTTAGTTCTATCCAGTTTCACATTTTCTGCTAAAAAAAAAATCAACACTTGCACTGAACATTCATCTCTGCAGGGGTAGTGTCACATGGAACTATTAACTATGTGCCAATCTTTGCCCATTACGATCAGTTATAAAGACCCATTTATGATTGAAAAAGTGGCCATGTGCTAATCTGTGTCCAGCATTTTGCCCTGTGACCCTCTGGCCACATGATTAAAGGGGACCCGTCACCCAAAAAAATTATTCAAAATCCAATTTTATCACATTAGTCAAGCAAAATGACCTTTAATTACACTATATAAATTATTTGAAACTTGTTTCCTTCAGTCTGGGAACTCACAATTCTAGCAAGCAGGCAGGAGCCTGACACTTATTATTAACGCAAGCCATAAATCATATCAAAATCTTGTTTGTGCACCAGAATGGGGGATCCGATGTTCAACCCTATGCCCTGACTACACAATTAAACGGTGAAGAGAACGGGGAATGTGGGGAGAGCAGTGACATGTAGGAAGTGCTGAATGGAAAGTGAAAGTAATTGTCTGCCCAGCCTAAGGCATAGAGGAGGGGCAGCAAATATTTGATTGACAGCTGAGATTTTTAAATGAGATTACAACAGCTATGAATGCTTTATCAAACATTTAAATTGGATTTCATGTTTAATTTGAAAATTACTTTTATTATACAGCTTTTTGTGTCTGCGTGACAGGTCCACTTTAAGGATGAGGTCTGGTGATTGTGTGGGCCAGAGTATCAAAGACAGTACTCTGACGACCTGTATCTTTTTCAAATAGAGCAGTGGTTGTCTTTTTCAGTTCAAGCCCCACTTGAAGTTTTAACTTTTAGCTTATGAAATGAGTAAAGATATAGGTCAGATACAGGAAAATGTTAGTGTATTTAGTCATCGTTTAAAGAATATCTAGGACAGCAAATATATATTGGCCCGAACTGACCATTCAGGTATATCTAGGAGGACAAATGGCCATCCTCTTAATTTATAATGCATTGAAAACCACTGTAAACTGCTACACATATATCTGTCGAGGCCTAGATAAGGAGGGACCAGGGAGCAAGTGGACTAATGACAAGCACAAAAAGTAAAAAATGAGGTTTCCTGTGGGCTTAGAGAGTCTTAGAGAGAATCAAATTCAGGCAGAGGTCAGGGCTGGCAGCAAAATAGGATTGCAGGGTCAGGAACTTAGATCAGAGAGAAAAGGCAATTGAAGCACATGCAGGAACTTACAGAACAAGTATAATTGGGCATTGATATGAAACACAATGGGATGCCATCACTCTTTGACGCAGTGCTAGTAGACACCACCAATATCCACCTACAGTATGGGGCACATTTACCTAGGGTCGAATATCGAGGGTTAATTAACCCTCGATATTCGACTGCCGAATTAAAATCCTTTGACTTCGAATATCGAAGTCGAAGGATTTTGCGCAATTCATTCGATCGAACGAATAAATCCTTCTAATCGAACGATTTGAAGGATTTTAATCCACCGATCGAAGGATTATCCTTTGATCAGAAAAGTGTTAGCAAGCCTATGGGGACCTTCCCCATAGGCTAACATTGGCCTCGGTAGGTTTTAGGTGGCGAACTAGGGGGTTGAAGACATTTTTAAAGAGACAGTACTTAGATTATCGAATAGTCGAATATTCAAACGATTTTTAGTTCGAATCGTTCAATTTGAAGTCGAAGGTCATAGTTGAAGGTCGAAGTAGCCAATTCGATGGTCGAAGTAGCCAAAAAAAACATTCGAAAATCGAACTATTTTTCCTCTATTTTCCTCTATTCCTTCATTCGAGCTTGGTGAATGGGCCCCTATGTGTCTGTAAATGACACAGATGGTCAAGCCGCTAGCTCCACAATTTGGTGACGATTGCATTAGAAGTGTGCTTGAATCATTGTCCTACTGCATGATGAAATTTGCAACAATCAAACCCTGACCACAGTGAATTGCATAAAAGAACAACTATTTCCCTTAAACCACTCCACAGATTTTCCCCCATAATGTCAGCTGTTCTTTTCAGTCTTGGGGTGCTGAAAATGTTCATTCCTGGCACATGGAAAGACTCAAGTCATGACGACAGTGAACACAAAATATTTTGTATGCCCACACCTCACTACTTGGGGCCACCCACCACCCAAAATATGCTGTACATAGTGCCTACAAGAAATTAAAGGGAACATTGGGTATTATATATGATTAATTTACACAAATAACTTTTCTGTCAGCAGCTGTCAATGTAAATGGCATCCAAAAAAAAGAGATCCGATACAGTGATTTCTGCACCCTGCCTAGAGAACAACAAAATCAGTTCTTCACAGATAATTGGATTTTCAGCTTCTGACTCAGTAGTCCAGTGTACAGTTTTTCTGTTTAATTACACCATGAATTGTGAAGAAGCCAAACCAGTTTCCATAACTGCCCAACATTTCTGACATTTAAACTGTTATTAGCATGCTTATTACAGCAGTAGAAAAGGACTGAGGCACGTTTGCAACTTTCGCCCTAGTTTTATGCACCAATCTGTGGAAGAGTAGCCAGAGCTTCGCCCTGATTTTAATAAATTGCCAGTTGTTTGACAAATGCCCAAGTGAGATGTGTAGTCATGGGTGTAGCAAACCAAACAAGGTTAGAAATTAAAAAAAATCACAAAGCTTTTTCAGTAGAAAAGAATATTCCTGGCTCATTAAAGGATTTCTCCACCGTAAAACACTTTTTGTATAGTAAACAAAATTAAAATCTAAGCAACTTCCTAATAAACATCATTTTAAAACATACTAAGCTTTTAACATTGCTTGTAAGTGTCATTTCATTGTCAGTATCTGCCTGGCTCTGACTCTGCAAACAAGCCAATTAAAAGGAGAACGGCCTCTGAAATCAATGAGAAATCTTAAAGGGGTGGTTCACCTTTACGTTAACTTTCAGAATGTTATAGAAGCCCGAATTCTAAGCCACTTTTCAATTGGTCTTCGTTATTTATTTTTTATTTATTTTAATTATTTGCCTTTCACTTCTGATTCTTTCCAGCTTTCAAATGGGGGTCACTGACCCAATCTGAAAAACAAACGCTCTGTAAACTACAAATGTATTGCTTTTGCTCCTTTTAATTACTAATCTTTCTACTCAGGCCTCTCCTATTTATATTCCAGTCTCTTATTCAAATCAGGGCACCATTGCTAGGGTAAGTTGGACCGCAGTAAGCCATACCTCCCAACTGTCCAGTTTTTAGAGGGACAGTCCCTCTTTTGACAGCTCATTTGTACTGGAAAGTCCTGGTTTTCTCTGCACTGAACAGACAGAAAAAGAAACAAAGAAGATACAATTTCGAGATAAGCAAATAAGTAATTGTAACAGTATCAAGATAAGGAAATAAGTAATTGTAACAAAATAAGATAACAGCTCCCTTGGGAAAAGTTAAGACTCCCAGCTTAAAGGGCAATTCACCCTTATTAGCAGAACTGTAATAACTGGGGGAAAAAAACACAGAAATATGTTCAACCTTTATAACCTGCCAAATTTTGTAAAATGAACATGGAAATTAAAAAAAAATTAACCACAGATTTTTTTGTCCCTCATTTTATTTCCAAAATGTTGGAAGGTATGCAGTAACCAAATAGCTGAAATTGTGGGGAGCCACTGATTAAAAAACGAAATAACTGGAAAACCACAATAATAAAAGAATGAAAACCAATTGCAAATTGTCTCAGAATATCACTCTTTACATAATGCTAAAAGTTAATTTAAAGGTGAACAACCCCTTTAATATACATTGGAAAATGCTTAGAAGTACATTCTCCTTCATTAGGCAAAAATTTTAAGAGGAGTGCCCCTTTAAAAGCAGCGGCACACTATGCAGTCCAGGTCAAGGTAGCACTCCATGTGCCATTGTCCTTATGCAGCTTTTGTCTTCTTTTCTTTAAAATTTTGATGAGCGACTCTATTTTGGATTAGCTGATCTAATCAAGCAAGAACTGATAAGAATTACAATAAGACTCATTCCGAGGACCTTAGCACAATGGAAGGTTATACATAGACTGAATTATTCCAACTTTACATTATAGTTTAACTATTTGTGTGCCGGGATACTTTGATCTTTCTGTGATGCGTGTTAAGTCTTTGGTCTGAGCACATAAAGGGTTAAGTCAAGAAGAAGTTGTATATATTTCTGTAGGTATATTAATGTAATAAATGAGACTTTGGGGCATATTTATCAAGGGTCAAATTTAGAGTTTATGCGGGTTTATAAAAACGACCACTCCAAATTTATTTAAAAAATCTAATTGTTTAAATTCGGGTGAATAGGATCGACCTGCAAACTCGATTCGAGTTTTTTTTCACCAAAAAAAATTTGGTTTTCAAAAGTCCACCAAACGACTCCAGATTTATTGTAGGAGGACCCCCCTAGGCTAAAAGACCAATTCGGCAGCTTTTAGATGGCGAATAGTCAAATTCTAATTCTTAAAGGGACAGTACATGATAAATTTCGAAATTCTAATTTCTAAAATTCTAAAATTGATTTTCAATTCGACCCTTGATAAATCTGCCCCTTAATGTCCACTTACTGTACTAATTGACTTACTGTACTGGGAAGGCAGTGGGACCTGTTAAACCAGAATGCTTAAGACTTGGGAAGCTTAATTTGCATCTCCATACCTTACGTCTACTTAAAAATAAGTAGTTATTAAATTAACACTATAGGGTTGTTTTGGCTCCAATAAGGTTTCATTTTATCTTAGTTGTAATCGAGTACCAGGTACGGTTTTATCTATCCTCTATTATTAGAGAAGAAAAGTAAATCATTTTTTTAAATTTGCGTAATTTGATTATAATATAGTCTCTGGGAGATGGCCTTCCCATAATTCTTAAAGGATAACTAGTTTCAGGATAACAGGTCCCATAATTGAAGTACGCCTTACTACACAGTTGCAAGGGCTTTAGCCTATAAGATAGCACGTATATAGCACCAGTATAGTAGATGTTATGCTTTATAACACAATACAATTTGGAAACCACAATAGTAAATCCATCTCTTCCCTACGCAAGTATTCTTGTTTTCTTCAACCAATGTTCTTGACATAAACCCTGAGGTTTCCATTGCATCTCTCAAATTGTTATGCTCCTCCTATTGTTGTCTACCATCCCTGTAATGCGCTGAAAACCTACAACTCCCATGAGAGCCTAAGAAGTCTTTACTTGCAGAAGTAACATTGAAGCCATGAGTAGAGACAGCAAGTAGGTTCTCTGAATTTAAGAGGTTCCTGCCTTCTTTTGATAAGATAATCAATGAGCAAGTGATGGGCTGTTGCTCCCCATACCTGCCTTATTTTATCACAAAGAACGCAGAGGGTATGTATTAGAAATCCATGTTAGTGGCAAAGTTATCCTTTCTTTTCTCTAGTACAGTGTGACCTGGAAGTAATAGAATATTAACCCCCCCATATTTAATAAAAGGCACTAAGTTTGCACAGCTAGCAGAAAAAAAAACCCTATTAAAAAAAACTCTACCCCACATAGACCCCCTCCCTCCTCCCCCCCAGGCTAGCTGCTACCCCATTCTAATGCCCCTACTTTTTTACTTACCCCTCGGTGCAGATTCAGGGATCGTTTTTTTTTAATAAGGGGTTTGTTTCTCCTTTAAACAGGTGACCAGTAAATACTACTACCGCTAATTGTTTGCCATGTCACTGCTCTTGGAAAAACGTAGTGCCTTTTATTTCATAACCCCATAAAAGTAAAAAAAAAGAAAACAAAAACTTTGCAAAGAGATTTATTGTAGGACTTGGTTGTGTCGAAACCCATGGGGAATTATTTACCTCAGTTCACCCCAAAGCAGAAGACAAATTGGGCGAGGTGAATTTTCACCCTTCAGCAGATTGAGCCCTGTCTGTTGAGCTGTACATTCCTTCCTACATAAGCATTATTATTATTTAACACGTTTTGTATTTCCCAAGTGGCAAAAAAGGAAGAGTGTTAAATAAACATGGCACGGTGGTGCGGAGGCTTGTTGGAGTCGTCAGGTGAAATGAAGCCTGAGAGGCTGAGATTGATTGCTGTGTCCCCGGCTGTGTAAGCCCAACGTCTCTAAAGAACAAGTAGCCTCCTGCATCCTAATCTCTTCTGACATTCTCTTCAGAATTTGTCTTGTTCCGTGCTCCCTTTGGTTAGCTGGGTAGCCCCTAGCAAATAAGAGAGGGAATCTGCAGCAGATTTTACCTAAAAGCTTAACTAAAAATATTTGTTTGAGTATTGACAACTTTTGCACCAGTGGCTGCTCTCCCAGGCAGATAGCAATGAATGATCACGCTGTTTTTGTTTAATTGTTTTTCTGATTTGACTTATAGAGTATAGACAACTTTGTGCCTCCTTGTGAAGAGAGCGTTTCAGGTTCCAACGGTACATTATGGGCAGGTTGGGGAGTGGCACAATGAAGGAGCCCTTATTAAGTTGTGGAACTTTGTTCAGAAATTAAATGCTTAAAGAAAAATGTAACTACAGATAAAAAGAAAACAAAGAAAGAATTTTATTTAGGGGAACTGCCGAATGCCTGAGCAGTGCTGGCAAATTTAAACAAATATTCTTGCATTTGGAGTCCTTGGACGAGAATAAACACATTTCTGTGACCTTCCACGTCACAAGACTTTTCTTACTTACAGGGGTAGTTCACCTTTGAGTTTACTTTTAGTATGATGGAGTGATATTCTGCAATTTGGTCTTCATTTTTTATTTGTTGTAGTTTTTGAAAAGTTTAACTTGTTGTGTAGCAGCTCTCCAGTTTGGAGTTTCAGCAGTCTGATTGCTAGAGTTGCCAGTTAATTAGGATCCCTAGCATGCAGGCAATGCCTTGAAGGAGAGTATGGAAGATGAATAGGACAGCCTGAACAGAATGATAAATTATAAGTAACAAAGCCTCACAGGGAAATAGTTTTTCGGCCGCCAAGGTCAGTAACCCCCATTCAAAAGATGGAAAGAGGCAGAAGAGGAAAGCAAATAATTAAAAAAAAACTATTAAAAAACTGATGCAGACAGTGACATTCTGAACTAATTTACAGTTGGTTTTTATGTTTGTATTTGTTGTTTATTCATTAGGATTCCTAGCAAGCAGGCTATGATTTGAATGAGAGAACAGAAGATGAATTGGACAGCCTGAAGAGAAAGAAAAATAATAAATAATGGCAATATCAATAAAATTGCAGCCTCAGAGAGCCATCGATTTTTGGCTGCCAGAGTTACCCCCCTTTGAAATTTGGAAAGAGGCAGAACAGGAAAGAAATCATTCAAAAACTATTAAAAAATGAAGACCAATTAAAAAGTTGGTAAGAATAGGGCATACTAAAAGCTACCAAATGGACTTAACAACTGTATTACCAAATGTGTCCAGCCAGCTGAAATGAACAGGAGGTGGTGCTGTTTTATTGGTTTTATTGGTGTAAAAACTACTACTATCTTTGTGGTGTTCATGCAAATGGCCTGTAGATGTCACTGTGCTCATACTTATACTGTGCATACTTCCTGGAAGCTTAAAAGTGAAAGTGAATGTTACTGTTGTGTAATGGCTGCATGAGAGCCTGCAAATAAAGCACTTGTATACTCTACTCATCCTCAACTACCCAAATCATAACAATCTTGAAAACTAATAATGTCAATTGCAAAATTCTCCAAAGAGCAAAATCATTTTACTTTAATTTGTATCAAGGGTTACCTTTCCTTTAATATTGTTTTTTTGTAAGTGTTAAATAGCTCTTTCATGCATTGGCAGGTAAAATAATCTCAGGTCAGAAGTCAACTTCAACATCTGTGTTCCCCTTTGCCAAAGTTGGGCAGGGGACAGGAGCCCCTATTATGCCATTGCTGTTGTCACCAGAAGGGTCAGACCAATTATTCTCACTGCAGAGTAAAATCCCAGTGTTTATCTGAATGATGTGGAACGGTCTGGTCATAGGGCACATCAAGATTAACTGGTAGATAAACTGTATAATGGCTCATTATTTTTTGTAAAACGGTAACAACAGACTTGACCCAGTGATCTGCTTTGATAAATGTGTCACAGTCTTCAAACACTTTCTGAAACTTCCGGAACATTTTCCTGACTGTGGCAAATCCCTGATTACTGCTAATATCTCAACAACTAATAAAAATAGCAAATGGATGTAAATTGCAAAAAGCGCTCAGAGGTGCACTCATTAAATATCCTATTTTTGTTGAAATCCCCTTTAAGAGCTCATTATAATCAAAGATATCCGAAAGCCATATTATTCTTCTGCAATTAATGCCCTTTTCTGACTCATTATTCAGATATGATGATAAAAGAGGAGGACATCAGAGCACAATAGAAATATGGAATTAAATGAGATGCCTGGTATTGCATGTGTTGTAGGTCTGGGCAACCAAGGGCTATAAAAAAACAATCATCTTAAAGCTGGGATGTAAGATAATTTCTTTTAATGACCTTGTTGATGGGCTATACATGCATTTATTATCCACCTAAAGAAAAACTAGCTTCTCTTAGGTCTTAGAAGAGAGGGGAATGCCACACTAATAATTATTTACTGAAGCAGAACATGTTAAACATGGTAGCCATGACTGTGGCATGTGTCCCTGATCACACTTAATCTTTCTATTGGGGATCTGTAGGCTGTTAATCAGTGTTGGACTGGCCCTCTGGGATACCAGGAAAACTCACCGTAGGCCCAGGTGTCAGTGGGCCATTTTGCTTCAAGCCTATTTGGCCTGTTTTATGGTCATTCCCTATTTCTTAATTGGAAAAATATGCATAATAATGGAAGAATATAGGAAATAGATAAAAGGCTAGGAGAATAAAGAGGATGAATGGAGGAATAATAGTTTGGAAAGTGGGCAAATGGTCTAAGGTTTCTGGTGGGCCATGGCATCACAGTCTGACACTGCTGTTAATCATTATCTAATCATTAATGATTAGATAGCACCACAATACAATTGTAAATGTAAGGACCTATAGTGTTAATAGCCTCTATGGCTTTAAATCCCTACAGTTCCATTTCCCTTAGTTGCTGGGCAGAAGGGAATGTATCTAAGTAAGTTCATTTGCATATGAATGCTTTTGCCTAGTAGGTGGGGAGATCACTTCCTGCCTCACTTTGATATAGAGCTGGGAAAGGACTGGCACTTCCTCTTTGCCTGCCACCTTAGGAACAGGGTGGATGTCTGCTTTGAGCTCAGCCATGGGCCCAGTTAAGTCAGGGTACAGGGCCCTTGAATGAGGCATTAGATAGTGGCAGGTGTAGCTCCCATACCAGTACACTCCAGGAGTGTAAGTCAGTTAGGAATGAGCAGTTTGGAGCTCCAACATCGAAGTGGCAGTTTTGGAGGTATCTCTCCCGGGCAGTGCTTGAATTGGGCCCCACTCACAATTATAAACCACACCCACTGGTATAATAAGCCTCGTCCACTGACACTTTCTGGTTTCCCTGACTTTAAAGCAAAGCCATTTAAAGGAACAGTAACACAAAAGTGTTTTAAAGGAATGCCAATATAATGGTAATCTGGGCTATCCAGACCACAACTAGTTAATGTCCAGCTAGGGATAGGAGCATGGGTTACATTGAGACTCACACATCAGGATCAGGGCCTTCACTAAGTGGAAGTTTCCCATAAGGGTGTAGTGGAACACTCAAGCTACTGTATAGAAAAATAGGAATGATTGGACGCCAGGAGGTTCTTAGGGTGAAACAAAAAGGAGGATTTATTAGTCCAAGACAATGACCACAGGTTTTACACACATATGAGGAGGTGTTAGCAGATGTACATCACATATGGCAGAACAGGCAGATGACACAGCATAGAGAATGTGACTCCCGTAAGGCATTGTAGTCAAAGAGTATATCAAATCCATCAGGCAGATATACCTCAAAGTGATCTGGATCCCACCCAGTGGAGTTGTCAGGGAGAAGGAGTCTAAGCCTGACACCCTAGGCAATCAAGAAGCCTTGGGAAGTTACTCCCTGCTACAGGTCCTCGATGGAGCACACAGCTGCTCTTGCTAGTTAAGCTCTCTATCTCACTCTCCTAGAGAGTCTATAACAGAACTATCCTGTTCTAGCTAAACCTCGTTCACGGGGTTCCCTGGTCCCCGACTAAAACGCTAAAGGTTCAGGTCCCTTTAGGACAATGGCTTTACTGGGCCTTGGTGTACCCAGGCTCAATGGCCACATTCAGATGATTAGGACACCAGCAGCCAAAGAGGAAGATCCACCCCTTTCCAAACACTATATTGAAGTGTGGCAGGAAGTGGTCATTACACCTCTTGGCCAATAACACTGATGTAAATACTTAAATGGATACATAGGCTTTTGCCTAGTAACTAAGGAAAAGGAAAAATGGTAGGGCTTAAAACCATAGGAACATAGAAAACCTATGGGTCCCTACAACAATATAAAGTAATGCCACGTATAGCAGCAAAGCTTGGAGGAGGGGCAACATGACCCAGGCTTAGCACAAGCAGGATACCAATTGGGTGTTAAGAAAAAAGGGGGGAGTTATGGCTAGGGTTGGGCACTGGTGACCATCTTAATGTCATGTTAAGAGCATAGTGCCACCATTTTATAGGAGCTGGTGGATAGTAAGGTTCCCCACCCTCCATCTCTTAGAATGAGACCTGGGGAAAAGGAACATGAGGGGTATGTACTGGCCTAGTTAAAAGATATTAGTCACAGCAAGGTGGCGGGCCCTTGTCAGTCTGCTGGGTACTTAAATTTGTGCCGCTAGGAGAGGCATTCTCATGGTCAGGCCCAGATTTGTGGCGAGGCCACATAGGCCTAGGCCTGGGAGCAGCATGCTGCCCAGCCGCTCTATTGGGAGCACTAGGGACGCGCTGCTCCCCAGTGCTCTAGCGCTTGAATGCTGGCGCTATTGCACCTGCGTGAGGTAGTGCGGACCACTCGGCCTAGGGGCGCCCGTCCAGCAAATCCGGCGCTGCTCATGGTGGGGATGGTTTAACCCCTAAGGTGGGTGACCATTGGGGGAACTGGAGGTCGGAAATTGAGATTCAGAATGAGATGGCGGGCCCCAACTTGGTGGAGGGTCTAAAAGGAGCTACAGATTGAGGGCATATACACTGAGCCAGGAGGTTGTGGCTAGAGGATATTGCTTTATAAAGGAAGGGCAGACTGACATAGGCTCAGGGGATAATTGGTTACACAATGTCATTGTAATATATTGTGGTTCAGAATGTATAATGAAAGTTGGTTATGTTCTATATTATTTATATGTACATGATGTTAATGTTGGAGGATACTGTTGTATCGCTAATAAAGCTGTGGCCAGGAACATTCCAATTAGAAGTATCACGCATTTGTTTATTGTGAGTGGTATAGGGCGAGAATGCAGGGAAGAATGCCTGGGCCACGTAGTGTTGTCCTGCACTGGTAAAACTGGTGTTTGCTGCAGAAACACAACTGTAGTTTATATAAACCAGCTGCTGTGTAGCCATGGGGGCCGCCATTCAAGCACAGGATACAGAGATAAAACATAAGTTCTGAAAAATCCTATTGTATACTACCGAGCAGGTCTACTGCAGGTCTGTCAGGACAATGCTGTCCAATCATTACAAAAGTAAGGGCAGTCCCACCAACATGCCCCTTTTGCACCACAAACAACACGTTGTTGTGGAAATAAATTGCCTATTGGAAAGACCCACATTATATAGTGAATAAAGTAACCCCTCTTGTAAAATATAAGGATATTATAAGTTACCGAGGAGTTTCATGACCATATAAAAGTACGAGGCCGAAGGCCGAGTGCTTTTATACAGGTCATGGAACTCCGAGGTAACTTCTAATATCCTCATATTTTGCAACTGGGGGTACTTTATTTATTATAATACACAAGTTTCAGTGAGTCATGTGACAGAAATGACATCAGAACTCACCGTTTATAACTGATGATGACATCAGAACTCACCGTTTATAAGGATATAATTTACAAGATATTCATGGCTTTTGTGTATTATAGATATATATATGGGTCCCCTGCTTTGATTTTCTTTCCCTGTTTATTTTCTCATACATCTTTGTCTTGCTTTCTATTCATTCTTTTACTTTTTTCTTCCAGCATTTCTTTACAGTTTTACATGTTCTGCTTGAGTTTTTCCTGATCTTCAGCTAGCGTCTCTCTTTTCTTTGTATCTCCCACACTCCCCTTTCTTTTCATAATGTGGCTCTTTTGGACAGCTCTCCATTTTGTTGTGCCCTGGCCTCTTCATATTTGTTCTGTGCACTGAATGATGATTGCCCTAACCTTGCCCTGGTAGCATAAATCCTTTGACAGTCAGCAATAATCTACCGCTCTTGTTTTCTGTCTCTACCACCCTGAAATAGTTAAACAGCAGCTTGCAAGCATTGACCAACAATGCAATCTGTGTTGTGACATTAAAAACCCCATTAACTAGCTTAAATAGCAGCAACAAATTACGATCCATCGTGTGGCCTTAACTTCCCCTTATAAAAGTTACTGTAACTTAAAAGAGCAGCCGTCTGGTAAGAGCGCACTTCTCCAGAGCACAAGTGACTGTAGACTACAGTAAACCACAGACACTCCTGCAGTCCAATCCTCCTACACGCTTTTAGTCAGTGAAGTGCTGGATGGCTGTTGTTTGAAGATAACCGGTAAGGAGGCGGGGGAGTTAAGGCTACAAGACTGATTGTAACTTGTTGCTCACTAAGTTTTAAATTATCAGGGTAAGGTTAGGGCCACTACGTGCTGCTACGTGAGGAAAAAAAAAGCCTCCGGAAAAAAAAAGCTCCTGTATTCTCAACCTTACCATCCAGCCACAGGGGATGCAATTTAATGAAGAATAAGAAGTGGCCGGATGCCATACCACCGCATCCCGCCCCAATTCAAGCACTGCTCCTGGCCCATATTGCCTGTAGTGTAATATGGACAAAAACGTTATAATCATTACAAAGAAAATTATCATTGGTGTATGCTATAAACCACCTTGTATAACTGACGAGAATGAACCCCAGCTACTTTTACAATTAGAAGCAGCTTCACAACTAAGGGGTCCGTTTACTAAAGCGCGTAAATATATGCGCACATACAAATTTATCGTCAAATATGTTTTTTGACAGTTTACTAACCTACGGTAAATATATATTTGCGCATTTTCATGTGCAAGAATAGGGGGGTTATTTACTAAACTCTGACCTTTAAAAAAATCATGAATTTTTTGGAATTTATTAAACCCAGAGGATGGAAAAGTCAGTATCTGAAAATCCGGCATCTCAGACCTGTCGAGGTTGCATATGTTAATGGGAGAAGTCCCAATGATTGATGTGCTGGGTTTTTGGCAATACCTTGAAGTTTTTGGAGTTTTCGGGCAAAATTCTGAGTTTTCGGATGAAAAATCCGAAAAAAAATCATGATTCAAAAAAAATCGTGGAAATCTAATTTTTCACAATTTTTTCCTGCAAATTTTTGGGAAAGTATTAATAAATAATCCCAAAAAACTTTTTTTTACACATCATTCTTTGCTGACAGGAGAGAGATCTGTAGCTATTGCTGACAGGATGTTTTAGCTTCTGCTTCTATCTGCTGCAACAGCAGCGGTTTCAGCTCAGAGGCGTTATTGGCAGCGGGCATCACAGTCCAAGGGTTCGTCTACGCTTTTTTGGTTTCATTGTGATTGGCTACATTAAATTGTATATGAAACAAAGAGATTGACTGGTATGATTTCTTGTTCATATGATTCCATTGGTAGAAGGGTTTATATGATGCATACATGTTTGATTGGTATTACTCTGGTAATGTTGTTGGATGGTATAATCATCAGTCAATAAATGTCCATAAATGTCACAGTAAAAATTGCCATAAAGCTGAGATTCTGAACTGTTATTTTTGTCTGTCTACACAAATGAGGAACCAGTTAATGAAGGTTTCCTTCCTAATAGTCCTAATTCTAGTAATACAACAAATGATGCATGGTTCACATATGAGGAAATTCAAAAGAGACTAGAACATGTTAAGATAAACAAAGGCCCAGGGCCAGATGGTATTCATTCCAGGTTAGTTAACGAGCTTAGCTCTGTGATTGCCAAACCTCTTTACTTTATTATTCAGGATTCTTCGAGGTCTGGCATGGTGCAGAGAGACTGGTGAATTGCTAATGTGGTGCCGCTATTCAAAAAAGGATCCCGTTCTCAGCCTCAAAACTATAGGTCAGCTAGTCTGATGTCAGTGGTAGGAAAGCTTTTCGAATGGTTAAGATATTGGACTTCATAGAAAATAATAATACTATGAGTTTGTGCCAGCATGGTTTTATGCATAATAGATCTTGCCAGACTAACTTTCTTTCTTTTTATGAGAAGGTGAGCAGGGACCTTGATTCTGGGATGGCAGTGGATGTGATTTACTTAGACTTTGCTAAAGCATTTAATACAGTGCCACACAGAAGTTTACTGGTTAAATTAAGGAATGTTGGCCTGGAACATAGAATTTGTACCAGGATAGAGAACTGGCTAGATTACAAAGAGTGGTATTAAATGGAACATTTTCTAATTGGACCAGTGTTGTTAGCGGAGTTCCGCAGGGCTCTGTACTAGGTCCTCTGCTTTTTAACTTGTTTGTTAATGACCTGGTGGAGGGCCAGTAAAGTAACTAAGCCCTTCTAGGCCCGGGCATGATTTTCTTACCTCTATGCTGCACGTTGCTTTAGATGCATAAGTAAGGTTTCAAAGAATATAATTTGAGTATAGAAGAACTTGGCTGGTATAGGGTTTATGGTTGCTCTCTGTACTGGCTATGAACAAACATAGGCAGTTATTATTACATTTTATTATGTTATTTCTTAACCATTATTGTGTTGAGACACATTTTTAATTTTCTTCTTCTTCTTTCAGGAGAAGAATTATAAGAAATTTCGGAAGATGCAATGACCGGCTTATTTCTTCACACTGATAACAATACATTTCAGAGCAGCCATTCAGTGTATGGGTTTGTAACTGTACTACTCATTGAAGGCCTTCTACCTGAAAAAGGATCCCCCCTTGGTCCATGGAACATCTGAAAGTACCTCTATCAGACTGTTCAAATGTGTTGCACAAGAAGCTAGCATTCAGAGAAGAATTTAAAACAAGTTTGTATAAGTCATAATTAAGCTCATATTGCCAAAATAATCCTAAAACAGAGATATTTGAACCAAAAAAGCTATAAAAACATTGCTGTGAGGCTCATGATAAAAGTTTCAGTAATTTTAAAAAAGATGTCACATTCAAGTCTATAACATCTGCGATTCATCAAGCTAACTGGGAAATGTCCAAAAAGTCATGGAGAAGAATCTGAGTTGCCATCTTCTAACCAGTCGTAAATAATGATAGTATAAATATAGCATTGGCTGCATACTAAATGTTGCTCCTCAGTGCCTATTTTTGTTAGATGTACAGTATTACTGCAAAACATTTCTAGGGATTGATAATTCAACAACCAAAAACAATACCTTTCTGGATTTGATATGATTAAGAGCTGGAGATACAACATCTATGCAAGATCCTCTTCCATCTCCTTCAATATGATAATTCTTCATGAAAATAACACAGTAGAAAGCATCCAGCTCTGCTTAAACTGCACCCATCCGGTGGCAACTATCAACATTTCTAAGGCCATTGTGGTTGGTGTTATTTTTGGCGTGTTCATCACTTTTGGACTTCTTGGAAATATTTTGGTTATTCTTTCGGTGGTCTGTCATCGGCATCTGCAGACTGTAACTCACTATTTTATTGCCAATCTTGCTGTTGCTGATCTGCTGTTAATGTCCATGGTGCTTCCATTTTCTGCAACCTTTGAGATCCAAGGTTACTGGTTGTTTGGACGCATCTTCTGCAACATCTGGGCTGCTGTGGATGTCCTCTGTTGTACGGCCTCTATAATGAGCCTATGTGCCATATCCATTGACAGGTACATAGGCGTTAGCTACCCACTTAGATACCCCAGCATCATGACTGAAAGGAGAGGTGTTCTAGCTTTGCTTTGTATATGGGTTTTGTCCCTTGTGATCTCAATTGGACCTCTTTTTGGTTGGAAACAACCAGCCCCAGAAGATGATACAATCTGTGAAATCACTAAAGAACCAGGGTATGCACTCTTTTCAGCCTTTGGGTCATTCTACCTGCCTCTCAGTATCATTCTAGTTATGTACTTTAGGGTTTATATTGTGGCCAAAAGGGAAAGCAAAGTGTTAACCAGTGGAATGAAACTTGAGAAGTCTGATTCTGAGGAGGTAACCTTAAGAATCCATCGAAAATGTACTCCAGAGAGCATTGGTTCCACCTCTAGTTCAAAGCAAAAGACTAATTTCTCAGTTCGTCTCCTCAAGTTTTCCAGACAGAAGAAAGCCGCCAAAACTTTGGGTATTGTAGTAGGATGCTTTGTGCTGTGCTGGCTTCCATTTTTTCTTGTCATGCCTATAGGTAAGGAACAATTTCTTTTAACATTTACATTTTACCTAGAACTTAGATTTTATTTATATTATTATGTGTACCCTATCCTTAGCATCTTCGTCTGCCATTCATTCAAGCTATTGCCTAGTTCCAGTAGAGGTGCACCCAATCAGTAACTTTTGGATTTGGCCAAAAAACAAATTCTACTTTGTATGTTCATATTTGAACAAATAATCAAACATCTGCATTATCTAGAAAAAAACATCACCTTCAGTTGTCCATTAATTTGAAGTCAAGTACTCAGGGTTTGGTTCAGTCTGAATGTTGACCAAATCCTGGATTTGGTGCACCTTGCTAGGATAATTTGCAATTAAAACTGGAGATCTGAGGAACAAACAGTGCAACAAAGAATTGAAAAAAACACTAAGGCTATTGGCAATGAGACAGGAATCTGCCCTACTCTCCTAAAAAAGCTTCTTAATGTGCCTGCACCCAAAACCATTGCTTTGGCCTGGGTGAAGGTACATGGAGCAGATTTTGGTGCCAAAATTAAGCCTGTGCGACTCCATTGGTCAACGCAATGGCTCTGGGTGCAGGCACATCATGAAGCTTTTAGGAAAATAGGGGCTGATATTATCCCCGGTCTGAGAAGCCTAAATAAAAATAAAATGTTAATTTAAAGGTAAACTGCTCCTAGGGTTTGTCGGAATCCTTATTTTGTTAACTGCATAATAAAAAAACATTCCCATTAATATCACCATTATTTTAACTCTTACATCTGTAGTCATAATGTCCTATTTATCAAATACGTTAGGTAAATTAGTCAGTAGTTACCGTGTGCCAAAATTTATTTAAGCTCATTTAAGGAAATGAATGCTAAATATTTAGCTGTTATAATTAGAGGTAAAATGTACTCTTCCATTTATAAATATTATGATCATTTTCTATATGTATAAAACTCTTAAGTATATTTCTGTATATTGTATTATCGGTTGTTCTTCCTTAGGAGTCAGATATATATTTGCATGATTATTCACTTGAGTGAAACGTGTCATATTGGTTGCACTGAATGCTATAATGTATAAAATCCTGTAGACTTGAATTATGAAAATGGTAAAATGTCTTCATGGCTTATGTAGTCGTCTTCAGACAAGCACTATTAAAGGGATTCTTTCATGGGGAAACGCTTTTTTTTTTAAAAAAAAATTATCAGTTAATAGTACTGATTAAGCACTGAAATCTGTTTTCCAAAAGAGCAAACAGATTTTTTTTTTTATATTTAATTCTTAAATCTGACATGGGGCTAAACATAGTTACATAGTTACATAGTTAAATTGGGTTGAAAAAAGACAAAGTCCATCAAGTTCAACCCCTCCAAATGAAAACCCAGCATCCATACATACACCCCTCCATACTTTTAATTAAATTCTATATACCCATATCTATACTAACTATAGAGCTTAGTATCACAATAGCCTTTAATATTATGTCGTCCAAGAAATCATCCAAGCCATTCTTAAAGGCATTAACTGAATTAGCATCACAACATCACCCGGCAGTGCATTCCACAACCTCACTGTCCTGACTGTGAAGAACCACCTACGTTGCTTCAAATGAAAGTTCTTTTCTTCTAGTCTAAAGGGGTGGCCTCTAGTACGGTGATCCTCTTTATGGGTAAAAAGGTCCCCTGCTATTTGTCTATAATGTCCTCTAATGTACTTGTAAAGTGTATATCATGTCCCCTCACAAGCGCCTTGCACTGCATACTCCAGATGAGGCCTTACCAGGGACCTATAAAGAGGCATAATTATGTTTGCATCCCTTGAGTTTATGCCCTTTTTTTATGCAAGACAGAACTTTATTTGCTTTAGTAGCCACAGAATGACACTGCCCAGAATTAGACAACTTCTACAAAACCCACTAGATCCTTCTCATTTAAGGAAACTCCCAACACACTGCCATTTAGTGTATAACTTGCATTTATATTATTTTTGCCAAAGTGCATAACATGTTGTTAGTTTCCCAGGTGCCCTTAGTCATGTGCTCTGATAAACTTCAGTCACTCTTTACTACTGTGCTACAAGTTTGAGTGATATCACCCCCCCCCCCCCGTATCCCCAACAGCAGCCTTTCAGTAGAACAAATGGAAGGTAACCAAATACAGCTCCCTGGTAGATATAAAAATAGCACGCAATAGTAAAAATCCCATTTTGACTCCTCCAGTTACAGGAGGAACAACAGCTTATCTGAAAGCATTTCCATTGTGCAGTGCTGGCTTTTTCTGAAAGCACAGGCTCGGGCACAATGACCTGGGATAGCAGCCTACACACTAACATTACAACTAAAAAAATGTAAAAATAAAAACGACACCATAAAAACCATGACATAATACTTTTAAGAATAACTTTTCAAAAGTGTGCAAAGTATTATTGATTTCTATAGTAATTTGTCAGCATAACAAACAGCATATGGAGCTCTTGTTTCAAATAAATTGCAAAGATGCATAAAACAGTGCTCTAGTTTTGCATTTATTTGCATTGAGGCTTTAAATTTACTTTAGACAAGGGAAATCGTCTCCTTACCTTCAGTAAGGTTACTCAGTGATATATAAAAATGGGTCATATATTAAAATGCTGTGGCTTGCCACATTACTGCTTCTGGAACTCCAGTCACAGGGGCAGGGCAGTGATGTCACGGGGTGGTTGATGTCAGGGTTGGGACTATTACACAGCGAATGACAATTGCAAGCTCAAGGAGAGTCCTGTCCAGGTTTCCTAATTTGAAAAACTTGACAGGCAGTTTTGACCTCATACGGTCCATCCAAAAACCAGGTGGCAACCATATGCTCATTGTACTTTCCCAGCATTCCACAAGCTGCTGAAAGTAGTTTGTTGGGGGAACTTAGCATACTTCCAGTGTTTTGTGCAGTGTCACTACTACTGCACCACCCCTATTGTGTTCTTAAAGGAGAAGGAAAGCTACGGAGGCATTTTATTGCCAATAGATTAGCTGCAATAGTGAAAGCTAGAATGCTATATTTATTCTGTAGAATATTTTACCATACCTGAGTAAAAAGCTCTAGAAGCTCTCTGTTTGTTTAGGATAGCAGCTGCAGTATTAGCTTGGTGTGACATCACTTCCTGCCTGAGTCTCTCCCTGCTCTGGGCTCAGATTACAGCAGAGAAGGGAGGGGAGCAAACTGAGCATGCTCACGCCCGGGGCAAGGAGGTTTAAGCTGACAGCAGGAAGTCTGATACAGAAGCCCATGTGTACACAATAGAAAGAAAGAAATGCTGTGTTTCTTTTGGGACTCAGAGCAGCACTACTTTGAGGGTTTACTGGTATATTTAGGTGGACCTTTCTGATAAGGCTTACTTAGTTTTAACCTTTACTTCTCCCCAACAAGTAGCTTGTGGATGTTGCTCCCAGTGGCCTCAAAGCATTTGCTTATTTTTGAATTCCTGTCTTGGAGGGAAATTATAGTTGCAAAACAGGTGTACTGCCAAACGGAGCCTCCTGTGGACTGTCAGTCTTCATAGAAACTACTAAATAGCCAATCACAGGCCTTATTTTTTCCCACCCAGGAACATTTTTATGCTTGTGTTGCTCCCCAACTCTTTTTACATTTAATTGTGGCTTACGAGTAAAAAAAAAGTTTGGGGACCCCTGCACTAAGCCCTTCTCTAGACTTGGATAGTCCCAGGTGAACCAAGATATATCCAGAACCATCCCAGAGAACACTCAGTGCAGAACTTACTAAATAGTGCCAGTCACTGCCCGGTTGCACTGCAGTAGCACACAGTACGGAAAAACTAAGTGTGAGTACCGTATATACTCGAGTATAAGCCGTCCTGAGTATAAGCCGAGGTACCTAATTTTACCTCCAAAAACTGGGAAAGCTTATTGACTCGAGTATAAGCCGAGGGTGAGAAATGCAGCAGCTTCTGGTAAGTTTCAATCTCGTTTTTGGATGACTATTCTTAGGCGCCGGCTACTATTCTAAGGTAGCGGCGAATATTCTTAGGCGCCGGAGAATATTCTTAGGTGCCGACGACCGTTTTTGCGCTTGACCCGAGTATAAGCCGAGGTAGAGTTTTTCAGCATATTTTGGGGGCTGAAAAACTCGGCTTATACTCGAGTATATACGGTATTCACATAGCTCAGCTGCACACGCACCAACATAAAGCAGCTGGAAAGCATCGGCAGCCCAGAAAATCATCACAAGTTCCAAATAGGTTGTTTTTCAGTAATGCAAAAAACCTTGAAGTAAAATGACAGCACATTGGTTTTTGTATATGGGCTCTATGGGCAAGTGTCAGCATCCTAAGAGCCATCTAGCACATACCACTCGCAATTGCCTTAAAAAAAATCAGCAAAGACCCAGATTCTGATTGAATATTGTGATTATCATCATTATTATAATATGTGCATGATTAAGTAAGTGCGTTGCAAATTATAGGGGACGTTGACTGAGAGTCAATTTGGAAACCGGGGGGAAGGACAGTCCCCCAAGTGTACAAGCTAAAAGGAGTGGGTAGCAGACAAAGGGGGCATTACGGAGAACCATACAAAGCATTATACAGGATAGAGGAGTGTGTAGGAAGAATAGAGTGTTATGTGCAGTTATTTTCCCTGAAATAACTAACATCCAAGGTAGTGTTTTGAGTACAAGGAATTAAATTACTTACCATGTATGAAAATAATGTTCTAATAATAACCTACACTACACAATGCAGCTTCTGTACAAACCCTTTATACTTCTCCGGCAGAAAGTAATTCTGTCTGCCATACTAAATGCATTCCAATGTAAATTCCTTTTTCCGGTGCCTTCCAAAAATGTTCATTGTGAGTATAAAGGAACTGATACAATGAAATTGGGAAGAGCTCACTTTTATCTGTAAAAACATGAACTCGTATTTGACGGTAACTAAGCTGCATATCTATCTGTATTGGTGGCAAAACAATCCTGTTGTGTTTATTTAAGCTTAAAATGATTTTTCTAGCTGACTTAAAGGGGTTACTCCGAGACAATTCGCTATTGGTTGTCATTTATTATTATTTGTGGTTTTGTGTTATTTTGCTTTTTATTCAGCAGCTCTCCAGTTTGCAATTTCAGCAATCTGGTTGCCACAGTCCAAATTACCCTAGCAACCATGCATTGATTGAGAGACTGGACTGTAAATAAGAGAGGTCCTGAATATAAAGACGAGCTATAAAAAAGTAGCAATAACTATAAAGGTGTAGCTTCACAGAGCATTTGTCAGTCACCCCCATTTGAAAGCTGGATAGAGTCAGAAGAAGAAGGCAAATAATTCAAAAACGATAAAAAGGAAAAAATAAAGACCAATTGAAAGTTGCTTAGAATTACCCATTCTATAACATACTAAAAGTTAACTTAAAGGTGAACTACCTCTTTAAGGCAAGGAGATCCAAATTACAGAAAAATCCCTTATCTGGAAAGCCCCAGGTACAAAGCATGCCAGATAACAGATTCAATATTATTAGGTTCTGTCTTTTTCTTTATAAGCTGGCTATTTATATACAGTTCATATGTACTTTTCCTTTAAACCTGTGCTAGTGTTAATATTAACAAAACGTGTTTTGTGGTTATATAGTGATTATCAACCAATCAAAAGTTTGCTTTCATGATTCTAGCTGCACAGTTAAAGCCGTCTTGGATTAGTTGCTATGAATTTCTACACATACGCAAATGCGTTCATTAATCAGTAACACTTTCCTAAACACACACCGCGAGCCACACACACATTTTTATATTTACACCTGATTTGTTTAGTAAATGACAGAGGTATTGAACAGCCACCCTCATCTAAATATTAAGAAAATACTTTTTTCTGTGTTTCATAAAAAAAATCTTATAAAGTTATCTGTACCCTTAACTTTTTCTTAACTTTTTTTAAAAAAAAACTTTTATGGGGGGCCCTGGCACCACAGTTTTTTTTTTTACTTATAAGGGGGCCCTGACCATCAATAGCTTTTTATAACTTGTATGTGGGGGGGGGTTACCTTTTTTTAGCGCTGATGTCTGTGTGGACTTTTAACTGTGGTGTTGAGTGGGCGGGATCTGGGGTGTGGCCTAGGTGGGCGGGGCCCCAAAAATGTTGTTGTACGGGCCCCGTGATTTCTAATGGCGGCCCTGCGTACCTGATTATATAGGTGCTAAAGACAAGTCACTGTAGAAATACATATTTTACAAGAAGGAAATATTTAAAAATCAATCATAGTTTAAGACAACAATTTAAGCTTCTGCCTTGATGTCTGGATAGAGCAAACGTCATCTCAGAAAGAAAATGTGTGTTAGTTAATATTTCCATAAACCGTGTCTGTTACTCTTAAGCCAAGGTGTTTGGGAGTTTATCACACTTGTCTTTATCTCCTGTATATTTTGGCAGAAAGTACATTGTAGTCTTTGCAGATCTGATGTGCTAAAAGCCTTTGCCTTAACACGTGAAAGCCTTTTACAGCCCAGCGCTGCGAGGAAGATTTCCACTCTTTAGCGTAGCGATGAGAGACTGTCCTATTGATGCAGAAATGAGAAAATAACAACCCAAAGGTGATGTTTAAGATATATATATGTATAGCAGTATACTCAATTTGTAATTCTAGTAGCCTGACAGTTGTTGAAAGTAATTTAGGGGCAATTTTGCTGTTACCGTTCTGTTCTTAGCAGTTTGAATAAATCTGAAAATCTGAAAAACAGTATTTTTTTCTGCCCACTGATTGCTGTTGCTGCTGCTTGGCCAAAGAAAAAGGATATTCCAAAATCACAGGAATAAAGTCATATATCCATTATTATTCCACAATTTGTCTCAGTGTTGCAAATATGATAAGAAGCAGCAGTCTATTAAGTTGGAACTTTAAAGATGAAACTGTGATCTGGAACAGTCTCAGTCAATGGGTATACTAGCTTGGTACAACTATACCAAAGTGCAAGGAACATGTATAGATAGACAATACTGTATATTACTCCTATTTCATTTTCTTAAAGTGGTTGTTCACCTTTGATATAACTTTTGGTATGATGAGTGATATTCTGAGACAATTTGCAGTTGCTTTTCATTTTTTTATTATTTGTGAGTTATTTAGCTTTTTATTCAGCAGCTCTCCAGTTTGCAGTTTCAGCCATCTGTTTGCTAGGGTCCAAATTACCCTAGCAACCAATTTAAATACGTGACTGGAATATGAATATGAGAGGGCCTGTAAAAAAAGCAACAATGAGCAATACAAAGTAATGATAACAATACATGTGTAGCCTTTCAGAGCTTTTGTTTTTAGATGCGGCTAGTGACCCCCATTTGAAAGATGGAAAGAGTTAGAAGAAGGGTAATAATTAAAAAAAATATTTTAAAAAAATGAAGACCAATTGAAAGTTAACCTAAAGGTGAACCATCCCTTTAAAGGGCATGTAAAGGCAAGACAATTATATCCCATTTTTACTTTCTTTAATGTAAAAAGAAACCTATCTCCAATATACTTTAATTACAAAATGTGTACCGTTTTTATAAGAAACCTGACTGTATGCAGTGAAATTCTCCCTTCATTTACTGCTGTGGATAGGAATTGTCAGATGGTCCCTAACTGCTGAGCAGGGAAACAATCATACTTATGAACAGCAGGGGGAGCCCCCGCATTACTTCCCAGCCATGCAGAACTCAAGCAGCTTTGTTTATGACGATCCCTAAGCAGCCCAGACCACACTGAGCATGTGCACAGTCTTAAGGTGGCCATAGACTCAAAGATGTCGCCAAACGAGCGGATCTTTCCCCGATATGCCACTAAACTGCGTGGCTATATCGGGGGTAATTCGAGCGTTCGGCCGTATGGCCGAACGATCGAATTACGATGCGCCAAGCGGTTCCGACGGGTCGGTCGGGTAAAAATCCAACCTTCCCGATCGATATCGTTGCCAGATATCGATCGGGAAGACCCGTCGGAAGCCCCCATACACGGGCAGATAAGCTGTTAAATCGGTCCAAAGGATATCGGCAGCTTTATCTGCCCGTGTATGGCCACCATTAGTCTTGAAAAGATGTTTAACAAAGTTACAAGATGGTGACCCCCTGTAGCCAACTTTGAAAACGTAAATTATTCGTTTGATTAGACTTGTGGTGCAGTAAGTTCATGTTTATATTTAGTATACAAAATACAGCATTTCTAGCCTTATTCTATTTTAGACTTTACATGCCCTTTAATGAATAAGTGTAACGTCTGGGCACTTTTGAGAATATTTTAGAACGACCACACTCCTGGCTGCCCTTGTAAGGGACCCCTTACAGTAGCGTAAGGTTGCGAAGTCACGCTAGCGTTAATTCGCCAAGCAAATCGAAGTTACGCTAGCGATGGTTAATTTGCATACGGCACCAAATTCAAGTTACAATGGAGGTATATGTAGCAGAACTACACAAGCCTCGGAAACCTTCCAAACAGCAAATAAAGTTGTTATTTTGCCCTACACATGTGCCCACTGTATAGTTAAGGTGCCATGAGTTAGGAAAGGAGGGGAGCCCCAAAATAATTTTCGATCTTTTTCAGCCTATCACCCATAATAAAGGAAAAAAACGCCAGCGTTTTTTGGGACTTCAACTTTTTTTGAAGCAATCCCTATCTACTCTATTGCACTTCACCTGGTCTGAGGTGGCGAAGAAAGTCTGGCGTAAAAGGAAGCGTTCAGAACAATGCGCGCGTTAGTGAAGTTATGCTAGCGTCCGTTAGTGAATTGGTGAAGTAACGAAAATGCCTAACGCTGGCGAATTCACACTAGCGTTTGGCGCTTAGTGAATTTGCCCCACAGTATCTGTTATCTATTGTGTATCCTGTGCTGGAATGGCTGCCCTCCATGGCTACAGAGCAGCTTGTTTATATAAACTACAGTGGTGTTTCTGAAGCAAATACACCAGTTTTACCAGTGGAGGGCAACACTACATTACATTATCATTCCTTTAAAACACTTTTATTTTTTTGGTGTTACTGTTCCTTTAATTCTACCAGCATACCTGGTACAGCTCCGATAAGGTTGATCTTATGCAGAGATCAACAGGAATTTAATGGTAGTATATGGCATGCCGATGGAATGTCACAATTTTTTTTCCTGGATAGGTGGTGCCTGCTTCATGGCAGTGCTGTGCAAAGCTTTGTCAGTGCTGAAAGAGCAGGAGCAAACAAATGTAGCTGGGAGTATATAGTATAGTCAAGAACATTGGGGGGGGGAGAGCAATGGAGCCACATATGCACCATGAATGATCCTCAACTAGACAGTGAAGGGTGTGGCAGAAAGTAGAAGTGCAGTAGGTTGTGTTACATGTGAGGAATGTAAATGAAGGACATACAGTAGCACTTTTGTATTTAATGATATAGCTTAGAGCTTTGCACCCAAGGGAATTCCAGTGGGATACAGAACAGTTTACTAACGTCGCCCTCCTATAAATCCCCTACATCCATGGAGGCCAGAGTATTATTTAAAAAAAAAAAAACAACAGAATATTTTATCTGGCTCACGAAGGAATCATTTATGGGCAAATGTAAAAATATTGTTTCACTGTGCCTCCAATAAACTGCAAATCATGTTTTGTATTCTAAATCCAGAAGTGGCCTTTTATTAATCTCATCTGAAAAATAGTATATTTTCTGCCTGGAAAAGAAAGGAAAAAAGCACTTCAATTTACTATTTACTGGAATAAAGTCACATATCTGTTATAATGCCCTGCTAAAATGCTTGAATCATTTACATTGAAATGTTATGTGCAGTAGATAGACAATACTATATATTACTCCTATTTCATTTTCTTAATGAGAACGGACACCTACAGAGGCCTGACAGGTACAGGATATTTGCTTTATAAATAGGTATATATTAGGCCAGGGTCTCATGCAGAGTTTCCATTATTTTCCTTTTGCCTGAAGAAATACAAATGAAGATATAAGTTGTAGAATATTACTGTCCGCTCAAACTGTTTGCAATAACTGCCGGTTTATTTAAACAGCAGCAGCTGCAGGCATGAATATATTATTTTACTGCGTAAATAAGTATATTTTAATACAAGTGCAAAGCAAACATTCATTATAACCTCTATGTCGCATGCTACAGCTACATATGAAGAAACAGGAATGAACTACTGTACGTTTACAGATTCTTCCTCTTCGAATCAATTCAACAATACAATAATATAATACTCAGACTGGCAGTAAGTAGAACCACACAAAAATACAGTTATAAGATCTATTATCCAGAATGCTGGGGACCTGGGGATCTCTGGATATGGGATCTTTCTATTATTTTGTATTTCCATGACTTTAGTCTTGTTAAAAATCATTAAACATGAAATAACCCCCATAGAATTGTTTTGCCACCATTATGGATTCATGTAGCTCAATTACGAGGTTTCGTTTTATTATTACAGAGCAATCATTTAAAAAAAAATAGAATTATTGGCTTAAAATGGACTCTATGGGAGATAGCCTTCCCATAATTTGGAGCTTTCTGGATAATGGGATTATGGCTAAGGGATCACATACTTGTTCCTACAAAGAATCTTCAATGTCTATAAAAAAACGTAGATCAGCATTGTCCTGGCAAGGTTACTTATGTGAAAGAAGATGAACAGAAATAGAAACAGAAAAATTAATACCTTCAAAAATGTTGGTGAAGACCTTTAATATTACATGGACAACAAGGAAAACAGACAAAATAATCTTTGATCAAATCAAAGCTGCCTGCGGCCATTCATTTTGGACATATTATTATGAGTTATTCTCTAAAATGCCAGACTAGGGGTTCTAGGGTTCACTGGAGCTACCACATTAGGGAACCCCCACACACACACACACACATATCCCCTGGGCCTGTCGCCTATAATATAATAATAACATGGAGTCCTATTCAGACGTGTGATTTCAGTATGTCACCAGTGCTATATTTATGTCTGCTGCTGCCCAAGGTACCTGACCTTCATCGCTGAGGACAATATGCCGATCGTGGAAGAGAGAGAACACCCCATTGAAACTTTTTTTATAGTTCACCAGTTTTAATGTATTCTATTAATGTATGTATTTGCTTTGATGTTTTAATATCCTAGTTTTTACACATTTTTTAAATAGCTAATTGATATACAACAGAAGCCACTTTTGTTGTTTTTCGGGAAACCAAAAAAAAAATGGTGTAAAATCCTGGAAATTGTAATATGCATTATGCGTTTTAAACTGGTGTAAAATACAGAAAAACCAAAACATGAGTGGATGTAAAATTGAGGTTGCACTGTATCAGTGAATTATTTTATTTAAAAGCATGGCTTTGTATATTCTTTAATAAAACCCCCATAAAGGGAAAATCCGCCATGCACTGAGCTCCCCCCGCTTCCCCCCACACAGTCTATTACTTGAAAAGGCGTCCTGGGATGTAACGTTGACCTATCAATGAAGAGCAGGGCAGCGGGCTCAAGGGCACCATCTTCTATCTCAGCAGATATCTTAGCTAAGAATGCGCCGACGCTGAACTTATTGGCACATGTGATGCCAGTCCAGTATTAACTGAATCACGCATACGCTAGGGTCAGAACTAGGTGTTGGCAGAAGAGGCGTCTGCCTAGGGAGCAACAATGAGTGGCCACTGGGCAGGTCCTCCATACATTACCGAAGGGAAAAAAGAGAATTGTGTTAATCGTCGCCGGTGTGAATACGCTGCGGAAATTCACAGCGAATTTGCGCCTTCCGAATAATTTCAACCCCATCTCTACGAACAACCTGATACCTTTATATAGTATTGGAATTTATCCTTGATATAGAATATCCTTAAAGGGGAAGGAAACCTAGTCGGCGCAAACCCCCCACCCCCCTCCCGTTTGTTGCCCACTCTCCCTCCTCCCCCCTGGCCTACCCGTCCCGCTGGGCAAATGCCCCTAACTTGTTACTTACCCTTCTGCGCAGGTCCAGTCCAGGGAGTTCACAGACGACATCTTCTTCCACGCGATCTTCTTCCTGCTTTGAACGGCGCATGCGCAGTAGGATCATTTCGCCGGTACGATCTACTGCGCATGCGCGTGACTTTTGGCGCATGCGCAGTAGATCCATACCGGCGAAATTATCCTACTGCGCATGCGCCAAAACGCCGCTCACAGCAGGAAGAAGATCGCGTGGAAGAAGATGTCGTCGGTGAACTCCCTGGACTGGACCGGCGCAGAAGGGTAAGTAACTGGGCATTTGCCCAGTGGGACGGGTAGGCCAGGGGGGAGGAGGGAGGGTGGGCAACAAACGGGAGGGGGGTGGGGGATATGCGCCGACTAGGTTTCCTTCCCCTTTAAAAAACAAGAGCCAAGAATATTCTGTACACTATATTATTATACACTGTGCTTAGTGATGTCATCAGTTATAATCGGTACTTACTGATGTAATTTGTGTCACATGACACATTATAACTACTTGTGTATTATAACAAATAAAGTTCCTTGTTATAAAATAAGAGGATATTAGAAGTCACCTCAAAGTTCCATGACCTGTATAAAAGCACTTAGCCTTCAGCCTTTATATGGGCATGGAACTCCTCAATGACTCATAATATCCTTATATTTTAAGGCAGATAATACCTTAATCTCTTCCTGGGTGTATATTTATATATATGTGTCTAATTGTATTTGTACAAAATGTCTGTACTTTATAGACAATAGGAGGCAGTTCTATAAAACCCTGTCTGTGTGGGCACCCATAGGCTGGCTGTTACAGAACGATCTGTAAAGATGTTTAGAATCACAAAAGGAGACAGACAAGAGCATGGCAGGCGCTTTTCAATAAACTCTTTTATTTTCCAATCAAAGGCCTTAAAACGAAATTATTTAACTGTTCCTCTTCAACTTATTCAATTTGAATCTCATTTCGTGTGAAAGATTTAGAAGCTGCTACACAATTTCACCCACACCCTCTTATCTCCCAGTCCCCCAAAAACACAGAATGAATTTTACAAGAACTCGTGACTCATTTGGAAAGCTGGAAGGTTCCTCAGGCAGATGTTTTCCTACCAATCCCTCATTTTGCAGGTTATTACATAAAAGTCTAAAATAAATTGAAGTTCTTTTATAGGGAAACTACACTAAATCAATCTGAAACTGTCTACCCCAGGCCCCGACAATATATAAAGTACAATACAGTTTCAAGAATTTAGCAAATAGTAGGTGTCTTTATTAAAGGGGAAGTAAACCTTTAAAAGGGATCTATTGTTCTGTTTTGTGTGTAAATAGTTTCTTTCATCGTGTTTATATTCAGTTATATTTTCTAATACACATATAATAATCACGTAAATGTCAGTGTGCATTTATTTTAAATTTCCTTTTACAGGTGCCTTCGACTGCCTAAGCAGTATTAGGACTCTTGCTCTTCTTTATGTGATTTACAATGACATGGTGAGAGTGTAAAATGCATAGATTGTCCAGCCCCCCTCCCCCCAAGTAAAAAAAAATGGTGGCCAGCCCCCCCAAGATAAAAAACCATTGGTGGCCAGGGTCCAGGCGTGGATTTGTGGCAAGGCTACAAAGGATTGGGCCTAGGGCGGCAGAATTTCAGGGGCTGCTTGCCGCAGTAAGTTGCGCATATGCGTATACATGTGCAGGCAGAAGTGGATGGGGAGGACAACGCGGACAGGAAGGGGAGGGTGACGCGGAGGGGGAGGGTGATGCAGACGGGGGGGAAGGGAAAGAAAGGGAAGAGAGAGCAGACGGGGAAGCAGAGGCGGAAGGGGACACAGACAGAGAGGGGGAGGCATATGGGGGGAGCAATGAGCGGAGATGGCCTAGGGGCACGCCGTTTGTAAATCCGGGCGTGCCAGGGTCCCCCATTTAAGTAAAAACAACATTGGTGGTCAGGGCTTTCCCTCTGTAAAAGTTAAAAACAACACTGTGGCCAGGATTTTTTTTAAAAAAACTGCACCTTGGTCCCCCCATTGTGGGTCCACTGGGGATACGTCAGTGCAATCTTCTAAAAAAAAAAGAAAGCACAGTACAAGTATGGGATCCATTATCCGGAAACCATTATCCAGAAAGCTCAGAATTATGGAAAGGCCGTCTCCCATAGACTCCATTTTATCCAAATAATCCAAATTTTTAGAAATGATTTCCATTTTCTCTGTAATAATAAAACAGTAGATTGTACTTGATCCAAACTAAGATACAATGAATCATTTTGGGATATAATGAATCCTATTGGGGTTATTTAATGTTTACATGATTGTCTAGTAGACTTAGGGTATGAAGATCCAAATTACAGAAAGATCCGGAAAACCCCAGGTCCCAAGCATTCTGGATAACAGGTCCCATACCTGTATTTGCTTTCTCGTGGGTACAAGCAAGGTAGGGAACTGAGTGCAAGTGGGGCAGTAGTTATGTCTTTGCATCAATGGTCTCTCTGACTCTGGAGAGCTGGGGAAAAGTTTTATTATAAACCCTGATGTTGCTACAGTTCCCAGAATGGTTTAACCCCTGATTAAAGTTTAATGGGATTTATAGTCCAGCAGTGACTGAGTAAAGTGTGCTTGAGCAAGCAGTGTTCAGGTTTCCCCTTTATTCACGTACCCATATGGTATTGGTAAGTCAAATATTGTCATCAGAATAAAAGATATTTACATTTGCCTCAGGTCAGTTATTCAATAGTGTGTAGACTTGGAAATTGATGCTTTCCTTTATTACTGCTAATTGATTCCTTTTTGGCATTCTCCCACAGTCCTGTCTTCTATATATATTCACAGGATCAGAGCTGCTGTCCCTCAAGCCAAAGCAGCATCAATTACCCTTTACCTTGAATGGCTCATTATCATATGTTGTGGATGCATTAGCTCTTAGACAATAACAGGACTCTATTAATGCTTGTGTAAAATGATAAAAGAGACAAACTATTATCATAGATTTCTCAGTGGACTGGTATTGTTAGTGGTGATGAGTGAAATTGCAAAAATGACGCCATGGACTCTATAATGGTCAAAAATTTGTCGGCCGTAGATTTCAATGCATTTCGGTGAATGACAAAAATCTAGCTATTTACATAGTAACATAGTAAGTTAGAATGAAAAAAGACACACGTCCATCAAGTTCAACCTGTTAACTTTTTTTAACCTGCCTAACTGCCAGTTGATCCAGAGGAAGGCAAAAAAACCCCATCTGAAGCCTCCAATTTGCCTCAGAGGGGGAAAAAATTCCTTCCTGACTCCAAAATGGCAATGGGACTAGTCCCTGGATCAACTTGTACTATGAGCTATCTCCCATAACCCTGTATTCCCTCACTTGCTAAAAAGCCATCCAACCCCTTCTTAAAGCTATCTAATGTATCAGCCTGTACAACTGATTCAGGGAGAGAATTCCGCATCTTCACAGCTCTCACTGTAAAAAAACCCTTCCGAATATTTAGGCGGAACCTCCTTTCTTCTAATCGGAATGGGTGACCTTGTGTCAGCTGGAAAGACCTACTAGTAAATAAAGCATTAGAGAGATTATTATATGATCCCCCTATATATTTATACATAGCTATTATATCACCCCTTATCACTTTCTTAATTAAAACAATAGGCAAAATGTATGTTCAGCACAAGCCTTATTCATTGAGTTCAGTTTGAAATGGGGTGTACACTGTCCCTTTAACTAGTCGTACCCTGAACAAACCATATGGCATATTGGTTGCTAATGGCAACTGTACTTGTGCAGTGTAGCTCTTATTTTAATAAATGAACAATAACCAGTGTTGGACTGGCCCTCTGGGATACCAGGAAAATTCCCGGTGTGCCCAGGTGTCAGTGGGCCTCATGCTGCTAAACATTTGGCCTATTTCATGGTTCTTTCCTATTTCTTAATGGGAAAAAATGCATTATAATGGAATATAATAGTAGGTAGATATAAAAGACTAGGAGAATAAAGAGGTTGAGTGGGGAGAGTTGGAATAATAGTTTGGGAAGTGGGCAAACAGTCTAAGGTTTTCTGGTGGGCCCCTGGCATCCCATCCCCTGGCATCCCAGAGATTATCTAGTATAGGTAAATCTAAATCAACTGGACTTGCTGAGTAATCATTAAAGACGTTTCGCTACTCATCCGAGCAGCTTCTTCAGTTCAATTGACTGGTGTGGGAAATTCTCGGCATATAAACTGTTCCACTAATCCAATCACAATGGCACATTGTAACTCTTCATAGAGGTGACATTTGAAGAAATTCACAGAGGTGTTGATTCTGTGTAGTTACTGTGATAGGATTATCCAATGTGTCATGCAACTCCTAGATACAGGTGTTACTTGTGAAAGTTGCATAAATGGATACGTGAATTGTTCTGAATCCGCCGGGGTACAGATGTTAGAACAGCATTGTATGTAGCAGACAGGTGGTGTCGAAGGCCCCCGCCTCTGTTCAGGGATGGTTTCTCCACCTTGACATGAATCGCCTCTTTCACGCCTCGTTCAAACCAGCGGCCTTCTTTATCCAAGATTTGGACCTTGCTATCTTCAAAGGAGTGTCCCTTGTCTTTTAGGTGTAGGAAGACAGCCGAGTCTTGCCCTGTAGAGTTCTCCCTCCTATGCTGAGCCATTAGTTTGGTGAGCAGTTGTTTTGTCTCGAACTCTACACGGCAAGACTATGCCGAGGACTTCCACACCAGTCAGTTGAACTGAAGAAGCTGCTCGGATGAGTAGTGAAACGTCTTCAATGATTATTCAGCAAGTCCAGTTGGTTTTAGATTTACCTATACTAGATATACCATGACCTGGATGAATGGAAATCTACATAGTCATATTTTACAGAGATCGTTATATGTGCATGCGCTGTTTAATCTCTGTAACTATATATATATATATGGGATGACTTTGACGTAGTTGGCCAGCTTAAATATATTGCAATATATGGACAAACAATCCCTGTTTTGTTTAAAGGGTAAGGCATTTTTCAGTAGCAGTATGCACAAAATGTCTCTGTCTTAAATATATTGATAATGGGTTGAGTGCAGAGGAATCTTGTATTTGTCTATATGTATTTTGTGGTCACACCCTCATTGCACCCCCGCCTAATGATTTTAAAAACTAGTGGTGAGCACAACTTTCCCTTGTTTGTTATAGTTCTACAAGAGCAGTGACCAGCTCTATGTTGTAGCTCCCACCCCCTCCAACTATAGTCAGGTGATCCCACTGGTGTCTAATAAAAGGGCAGCCAAGTTTGGGAGTTTTACTTTGAAAGCAGCTAGTAAGTTGCAGGTAAAACGTATTCGTCCCTTTTATAAAATGTATAATGAAACCATAGAATTCTTAATGAATCAAATGAAAATTGAGCATAGGACTGGCCAGATATGGGATGACTTTGACGTAGTTGGCCAGCTTAAATATATTGCAATATATGGACAAACAATCCCTGTTTTGTTTAAAGGGTAAGGCATTTTTCAGTAGCAGTATGCACAAAATGTCTCTGTCTTAAATATATTGATAATGGGTTGAGTGCAGAGGAATCTTGTATTTGTCTATATATATATATATATATTATTCCAATTCTTGTTCCCTCTGTCTGTCGCTTATACAAATAGCGTTATGTAAATAAAAATATTCATATACATGACTGAGAACCAGCTTTAATCCCTTTCCTGTGATTTTTCTTTCCATATTTGAGCACCTGAAAAACCAGAGGCACAGGCCCTGTAGCCCAAACCCTCTGAAAGCTAAACACACGTGGACCAAACTTCCTTATTGTATCATATCGCTTTCCTTTCCATCTTCTTTATGTTAATCCAGTTCCTTTTCCCTAAACAGCAACTGGAACGCTTTCCCTTTCTGTTCAATCACACGCTTCATTTTTGTGCCATATTTATAGCCAAGTCATTCAGTTTTACTATGTAGAACTATTTCTGGCTCATCCCAAGATAAATGCTAAAAGTTCACCTGAACTATACATAAACCACTATGACATTATACAGACATAGATTGCTCTGTATGTATCCTTCACTGAAAAATCTGTGTTTTTATGGATGTTGCCTGATATTTCATAAGAAACCTGTAGAATTTATGTTCCATTCACAGGAGAGAATCAAAATGGGAAGAAACAGAAGGAAAACAATAGCACAAAGTGTAAAATATTAACAGCGCAGAAATATTAGCCAGTGGGTATTCAGCTTATTTATGTAAGAATGTTTAAGTCATGATGATTTAGCAGTGGAATTGCCTGACCCTTCCTATTCATCAGCGGGTCTGATTCAGCAGCAGATCACAGTCAGTGGGGCTCGTTTATAAACTGTGCACATCGCAGAATGATTCGCACGAGACAAGATTGGTTCATTTAATATTCAAACACAATTATGAGTTGTCATTAGCACTGTGATTGTCCTGAAGAGCCTCTTCAATATGGCATAATCACAAATTGTGAATGTTTATGGTTAAATTGTGAATTCATATTCGCAAAAATGGCCACACTTATAAAACACATTTGCGAATACTAGTGCACAATGCACAAAAAATTCCTTCACAGATTGCACAGCAGTACAATATTTCCAAGTGTTTAGGGGAGAACATGCGGAAAATAACCGTATGTTTATAAATATGCACACACTTTATAAATGACCCCTGGTATGTTAGTGCCTTTTATTTGCTTATATGAGAACTTGCCAGGCATCAGTAAGGGAAAAGGGCAGAACATCCCTACTGCATCGGCCTCGACTTTCGGCCAGATCTCGATCGGTGAAGCCCGTCGGGGGGCCCCATACACGGGCCAATAAGCTGCCGACACGGTCTGTCCCTTACAATATCACTGTGCGAGTAAAAGATGATTAAGGCTTGCTTTGGGGTAGGAAGTTTAAAAAACATTTTGTGTTGTCGGAAATCAAATTTAAAAACAATGTCCTGGAACTTGCTGAAGATGCCTCCCCTTTGCGGACACCCGTGATTGGGGCATTATGTTTTCAACTAAAAACCCAGAACAGAAATGGTTGTCATTTAAAATGATATTAAATCATTACTGCTCTCAATGTATTACCTTAAGACAGAAGCTGCATTTAAAGGGCATGTAAAGGCAAAACAATAAAATCCCATTTTTACTTTCTTTAATGAAAAAGAAACCTATCTCCAATATACTTTAATTAAAAAATGTGTACCGTTTTTAAAAGAAACCTGACTGTATGCAGTGAAATTCTCCCTTCATTTACTGCTGTGGATAGGAATTGTCAGACGGTCCCTAACTGCTGAGCAGGGAAACAATCATATTTATGAACAGCAGGGGGAGCCCCCACCTTACTTACCAGCCATGCAGAACTCAAGCAGCTTTGTTTATGATGATCCCTAAGCAGCCCAGTACACACTGAGCATGTGCACAGTCTTAGTCTTGCAAAGATGTTTAAAAAAGTTACAAGATGGTGACCCCCTGTAGCCAACTTTGAAAGCATAAATTATTTGTTTGATAAGGCTTGTGGTGCAGTAAGTTCATGTTTACATTTAGTATTCAAAATACAGCATTTCTAGCCTTATTCTATTTTAGACTATACATGCTCTTTAATGTATATAAACACTATAATAAAGGTTGTAAAACCACAATCTGGAAGGCAAAGATAGGAAATGAGGAGTGCATTGCGGCAGAGGCTAAGACTAACCCCGAAAAGTTTTTTAAATATATTAATAGTAAAAAGATGTGGATTGAGAGTGTTGCCCCTTTAAATAATGGTAGCAATATGGTTGTAACAGAAATGGCAAATGTGCTAAATCAGATTTTTTCTTCAGCGTATACAATATTGGAGTCAGAGCTCCCAGGCTCACTTCATAGCTGCACTGTTGGCTCAGCACAATCCAGTTTTATGCAAAAAACTGAAATCAAGTGTTGTATCTGTTCCAATAAGATTGATTCTGTGGTCTTTGATGATTTGAATGTCAGCTTGTATTGTGGATTCATTTGCAGTTTTGATTTTGGCTGATAGATTTGCTGTTCAAATATTTCCTCTTTTTAATCTCCTATCAGAGAAACTGTCTGTTTAAAGTATAGCTAAATTCTCAGATCGAGAAAGTTGGAGAAAAACCTGATGAAAAGTAATTTCTTCTTATGTAGATAGCATAACTTCCATAACAATCTATGCATCTTTAATGGGAATCTTTTTATCTCAGTGAGTCAGTTTATACATCTCACCCCAACTGTTTAACCTCTTATTAACAAATCTAAGAAAACAAACACCCAGTCTGAGCTAAAAGGATTATGTATCCCCTGGGGAGTACTTAGTACAAAGCATTAGGAGATAATCAAAACACACTGGCCTCATTTATTAAGTAGAAAGACAACTACTTAAATCTTTTCTCCAAAGACATCAACATATATAAACTTCATCTGTCTCATCAGCAGGTTAAACACAATAACAAGAACATGAATCCTCAGCAAAACTCTCACAACTCTGTTCAATATGAATTCTAGGGGTGGGGCATGATGATACACACCCCTTAACAGATTCACAAGAAAATGTTTCAGCCCCCTCCATCAGTTTCCCAGACGTTAGAATGATGTGATGATTTGATTTGTATTTGTATACTAAAACTTCTCACCAGTAATGACAGTAGTATGATTTATCATGTTTATTCTAATGAAGTAGCTGTTTTTCCATTCAAGCCCCTACTCCTTGGTGGTCCAGTATTCAGTCAGGGCCCCTTTGGCTCATAATAAGGTGATATATAGGAAAACATTGGTGAATCAACCAAGAATATTGAGGGAGCGAGTACATGTTCACCCCAAATCTCATCTTAACTTTGCTTCAAGCTGGGCTTAAATATAAACTGCCCTTCAAAAAAAAGCCCCTGCCCTACCAGTGACTATTCCTTAATTTGCAAATAACCATTTGCCTAAATTGACCAAGATCTGTGTACATTTTAAAACACATGTGAAAATATCACCTTGTAAAGGATATGTGAATCTTGAAAAAATGAATTTGATTGCTCAGGGTGCTTTTCTAAGCACTTTTGTAATTTGCATTAATTAAAGGAGAAGGAAAGTTTAGAACTAAGTAAGCTTCATCAGAAAGGTCTATATAAATATACCAGTAAACTCTCAAAGTAATGCTGCTCTGAGTCCTCTGTAAAAAGAAACACAGCATTTCTTTCCTTCTATTGTGTACACATGGTCTTCTGTATCAGACTTCCTGTTTTCAGCATAAACCTCCAGGGCTAGGGCTTGAGCATGCTCAATTTGCTCCTCTCTCCCTCTCCCCTCCCTTTTTTCCCCTCCCTCCTCCACTCACTGCTGTAATCTGAGCCCAGAGCTATGAGTGAGCAGGGAGAGACTCAGACAGGAAGTGATGACACACCAAGTGAACATGGCAGCTGCTATCCTTAACAAACAGAGAGCTTCTAGAGCTGTTTACTCAGGTATGGTAAAGCATTCTGCAGAATAAATATAGTGTTATAGATTGCACTATCATGGCTAATCTATTGGCAATAAACTGGTTCGGAACTTTCCTTCTCCTTTAAGCTGTTTATTAACCGCTCATATAATGAATTTTGTAACAACAGCACCACCTACTGGTCAGTTCCTCAGACTCTATGTTTAGAGAGTTAGGAAAGATATAATCTCAGAAGGAAACAGACAACTGTTATGGTGTTGTCCTGATCAGAAAAGAGATTGCTCTAATCTCTTTCATGAGCAGAGCAAATGAGAACAGTTCTCTGTTTTCCTTCTGAACATCTTTCTGAGACCGGACAGAAGAACTGACCAGCGGGTGGAGCTGTTGTAAACAAAATTTTATATTTAGTTTGGCTGATTTTGGCCATGCTGCCTGACCATATGGAAATGGATGTCCGGTTATTGGCCAATTTCAGCACCCTATCGTACAGTGCTATTGGAACAAAGCTGTGCATTACCTTATTGGAGAAATAATACAAGTTTTAAGGAAGATAAGTTTATAGCAGGTACGTGAGAGATGTAATTTTCACTTCAGAAGGGCCAGGGGCAATGGCCTGCCAAGTATCAGTGATAGTGTAGCACATTGATGCTTCATCCTCTGATGGCTTATCCGGCAATCTCCTTTGCGTTTCCTTGGAATTTAAATACAGTGAAGCCGAAAAACCTTGTAACAGAAAAAAGTTTGTGCTACGTCTACTGACTCTTAAGACTGAAAACATAAAATCAGGGTATGTAAAATCGAGGTTTTACTGTATATGACTTAAGCACAAAGTAATATGAATAGGAGGGTGGGTCACAATGTTATACGTAGCAAAGAATCTCCAGCAATTTTTTAAAGGCTGAGGGTTTGTGTATAAATTCAATGCTAAATGATTCAGCAGCTACAATCTGATGTATTATACTGTGTTTAGTGATGCTTTGCCTTTCCTTTTTTTATTTTTTTACAGGATCCATTTATCCCGCAGCCAACTCCTCGGATACTATTTTCAAGATTACGTTTTGGCTGGGTTATTTTAACAGCTGCATCAACCCAATGATCTATCCTTGCTCCAGCCCAGAGTTCCGGAAGGCCTTCCAAAACATCCTCCACGCTCGCTGCTCGCACAGGAGGCAGGCTGCAAGCAAGTACTCCTCTGGTTTCCTCCTGAACAGCCCGGGGCACCGGAGTTCCGAGGAAAACAAAAATGTGGTGAGAATTCCAGTGGGTGCGGGGGAGATGTTTTACAGGATCTCCAAGTCTGATGAGGGTTGTGAATGGAAATATTTCACCCCCCTGTCCAGCCCGGCCACGTCGTATGGTGCTCCAAGAGATTTTGGTAACTGTTGCTCGGCCAAAGTGAGCAGTAAGTCTTTTCTGAGAACCTGCTGTTGTGTTGGCACTCAACAGACTCGCTCATGCCATGACGTGCCCACCATCAAGATACATACCATTTCTGTGAGCGAGAACGGTGAAGCCGTTTGAACAAGGAAACGTATTAAGACATGGGATTATCCTAGGGCATTTCTAATACTTGTATTTGTGGAGTATACACTTCATGGGACATACACAGGAGACCGATCCGTTCCAGCCTGAGCTGGTTACATTCCATTTTGTCTTTTTTGAACCTCAACTTCCCCATGTGTAAGTGGTTCAGAATAACACCTTTATGTGTGACCAGCACTGACAATTTTAACTATGCTGCTATCATTCCACCTGACTGCACCATAACTTACCTTCAAGGACCGAATGGTGCTACATGCATGGGAAATGCAGTGTCTTTAAGGCATCCAGATGCCAACCAACAAAAGTTCATTTGGTGACTATAGTGTGCCCAGTTTTGTATTCACATAGCATCACTTCATCAGTGTTCAGTCCAGGTGGCGAACACCTGCGGGGTGATTTGCATGCCGGCAAAACCACCAACCTTTAAAAATCCAGTGTTTAACACAGGTCTGTGCGTCTTTCTACATTAAAACAGAGAGGATCTGGCTAATTCTGGTTGAAGTCTTTTATTCACTTATGCACTTTACAACCACCATATTGGCTTTATTATTGCGCCAATGTGACCGATATGACTATGTATGTGCTGTATGATATGCCAAACATCAAATGTGCATACCGAGTCATTTAAAATATTAGTTCCCCTTAATTTAGTATGATGTAGACAGCAATGTTCTAATGCAAGTTGCAGTTGGTCTTCATTTTGTATTATTATATATTAATGATTTGTTTTTGTGTAGCTCTTGGAGTTTCTAGGTATTATTACCCAGGCCTCCAGCATGCAGTTTAGAAGTCAGGATGGCAGACGGATAGTAGAGGGCCTGAAAACAAATATAAGCAATATTAAAAAAATGATCTATAAAATGGTTTGGTGGCCAGCATCAATGAAACCCAACAACAAACAATTTGAAGCTGAAGGCTAGAAAGATGAAGAACAGGAAGGCTAATGATCCAAAAAACAAAGGAAAAAAAATGAAGAGCAACTGCAATGAATAGGTCTGTCTATAACGTACTAAAAGTATTTTTAAAGGTGAACTTGACCTTCAATGATAACATCAAAATGTCCAATTTATTTTGAATATTTATTTTTGGTAAGCTATTTTTCTCAGTGTTCAATTTTAATCATGTGATTTAACCATAAGGTCCTGTAAAAATGCATTATTGGTATTTGAATTATTTTTAAGCATTTAAGGGTCACTCAGCCCTGATTTCTTTTTTTAGCTTTCCCTTTTTTCATTGTCTTATGGAAAGATGGCTGCATAATATATATTTGCATTATTTCCCTACTAGGTGTTATTGTAGTTTGCAGGTTAATGGGATAATGTAATATAAGATGCTCAATTTTGCCCAAGTGGAGTAACTTTCAAGGACCAATCAGCTAGTAGGATTGCCACGTGGTCAGTATTTTACAAGTCTGGCTGGTAAAAATGGTGCCAAAATAATTAACAGGAAAAAAAGAAAAAAATATAGTATAATACAATATAGTACGGTATTATTTTCTAGAAAAGTTGGCAACCTTATCAGCTGGTAGCATTTCCTAGTTAAGTTGGTATGGGTTTCTGCACCTGGGCATAGTTGCCATACAGCTACTCATCACCCATACGGTACAACTACACGGACGATTTCCCTGCGATTGTGCCGGATCCGACGCTCTGCCCTCTGCATTCGACAGTCCTGTCGCGTCGGACAAATGTTGCAACACCATCCGACGTTCCTGTTGCTTACCTTGTTTTCCGTTGCATCTGACTTGACGCCTGCTTTTTGGCGCACAGAGTCGGATCCGGCATAATCAAGGGGAAATCGTCCGTGTAGTTGTACCCATATTCTTACTGTTGTGCTGTTTCTCCCTTACAAGGCGCCAGAGGGAGGGGAGGCTAAGAGGGTGTGGTCAGTGAATATGAAACAAAGATGGATCCACGCATAGCTGCTGCCGAATCAAGAATAACTCCTAAGTTTTCTCAGTGCCAGTACAGAGCGAAATGCCACAAACTATGCCAGCATTGGCATTCAGCACATACCTGCAGGAAATAAGTATATGGCAAGCCTTTTAAATGTGTAAGAAAGTTACCATTATAACTGTGTCTGTATACATGGCAGTTAGTATATAGCTGTATATTTAAAGTTGCAAGTAGGACTGGCACCATTGCAAGTTTGATGATAATGCGATGATGCAGAGTGGATGATCAGTTACATCAAGGGAGTGGCTTGTGACATCAGGCGTGCCCATTAGAAAGATCTGTTGTGTGGGTTTTACCTGGTCAGACAATACGCAGCCGTCCAGTCCAAAATCGAACAGGTGGAAACCGTAGATGCCAATTGTCTGTGCAATTACTTCTATTTTATGAGCTACAAAACAACAAGGGCAGTAAAACTTGACTCATTGAAGTCATTTTTTTATGTAAACTGCAGAGCAAACAAAAGTAAAAACAAAATGCAATGTTTCACATTAGATAACACAGTGAGTGTCCTCTGCCTGCAGATGGAAAATTCAGCAACCTGCAGTAAAATTGCACTCCATAGTGTCCTTCATTTTTGTTACTGGAAATAAAACATAACAAAACAGATTGAGCTTCCAAACACACGGTTGTTTGTTTGATTTAAAAGAACACTGACAATTATGGGTTTAGCGGGTACGTACAGCGTGTATAGTGATCGACTCTGCTCAGGAGTTAATCTGCAGGCCGGTACCTTGGATGTAGATTTATAGGCGATTTTTCTTAACTCTATCATTAGCTAATGCGGGTCTCATGCTTCTTCTGCCTGCCTTTGCGCGTTATTGTGGGTTCCAGTATACAGTATAATGATTCCTATTGCCTCTGTAATGTTTAACACTGAAAGGGCTGTTATTGTCTGTCTTTGGACTTTCTGGCAAAAGTCAGCTTAAATCAGTTCTTTTTTCTTTCACCTTCACAAAGGCAGTCATTTCTGCTGATAGAATGAGGCTTTTCATCCGAGGCGTTTGCACATGTAAAGGAGCTTTTGACCAAAGGCTGATAAACCTAAACCTTAGAAATCTGTGAAGACTCTGTCTTCCTAAAGTGAAAATATGACAGTTTTGTGATGGAAATAAGCAAAACAGCTATTTGTTATTTGAGGTCATATATCGTATTTCCATTTTTTTCAGTGATTGTGTAATGTCTTAACTGATGAAACAAGCTCCATACCATTACACATGATGTTTCCAGTCATATAACTGAATAAGGGTTATGGCACATGGGGCATTTTTATTGCCACTATCCTCCACCAGAGGTCAAAATTTGCAGCCATCGCAACACTTCACCAGGCAAAAATTCGCTCAAACAACGCTAATTTACTGAAATGCAAAGTTTTGTCCTGGGCATCGGACACTGGCAAATTTTCGCTAGTGTTACTTCGGCAACGCGAGCAAATAAAAACGAAGAAGCGCTAGCATTCAAGTCTGCGTAGAGGATTTCGCTCAGGCTAATTTGCATAGGGCAGAAAATTTAAGCTTGAATGCAGGTCTGTATGTTACATGTTGCAGCTTATACATTACATTTACACTGTTAATAACACAAGTCCAGGGAACCTCAATAAAGCCAATACAGTTGTTTTAATGCCCTACACATGAGCCCACTTTAAAATAATGTTCCGTACGTTAGAAAATGTATGGGGGAAACCAGGTACACGAAAAAAATAATTATGCCCTTTGCAGCCTATCACCCTGAAAAACTGAAAAGTTGCCTGTGTTTTTTGGACTTAGAAGATTTTCCACTCAAAAATTATTATGTAAGTAACTGAAGATTGACGATGTTCTATGCACTCCAATGCACTTCGCCTGGTCTGAGCTGGCGAAGGCAAGTCTGGCGAAAGAGGTAACGTTCAGTAAAATCCGCATCTTAGTGAATTTGCGGAGTAACGTCCATTCGCCAGAGTGAAAAGTCGCCTGTCATTAGAGTGAGAATCAGCACTAGCGTCTATCTCCTTCACTAGCGAATTGTCGCCTGCACCGTTAGTAAATCGGCAAAGTGCCCAAAAGTGGTAACACTGGCGAATTGTCGCCAGCGTTAGTCACTTCGCCCTTTACAGTAAATTTACCCCTATGTGCCTCAGACAGGGTGCTTTACTGTATATTCTACTATATTTGGAGTAGTGACTGGCAGATGGGTATTTGGACCTCTGTTGTTCTTCAGTGAAGTGCAGCAATGGTCAAAACTTCCTGTGTGTCATTACCCAAAACCAGTGATGTCCCGTCCCCCCCCTCATTTTCTTGCCTTCCTATGTCCTCCCTCTCTGGAGTCCCCACTCACAGGTAGGTGAACAGCTGGGGAGGGATTCTCTAGAACTATAGAGGAAGTGGTCCCTGCTTTCTGGGTCCCCCTGTTCCCTGGATTTTCCCCAACCGTCGGGTCTGCTTTCTCTATAATTACATCACTGCCCAAAACCATAGGGGCCTAATGGCTCTAAATCTAAAGTACACAGTTGACCAGACAACCTGAATTTGCAGGATTGGAGTCAGAAAAAATGGTCCATTGGAAATCACACACACAGTTGCACAAATACTGTATTTAACTTGGTTCATTCAAAGCTTCCTTTCCAACTCCCAGACTTCCATTACCAGCAGCAGCAACAGCTAAGACATCACTAGTTTTCTTTCTAAAATAAACAACTGATATACTGCATATATATCTACTGTATAAAGATATATATCTTCATAAAAATATAATTCGGAGGAACATCCAAATATGTCAACTAAACCCATTTTATGAGGATGGTAATAATTCTTATTCCTTATCGTTCAAATCATGACCATTTTTCAGCTCCTCTTTGCTGAAAAATGGTCTGGCCTGGGTGATACTCAATTTTCAAACATTTTATTGAAGTTTTACAATAATAAGACATGTACGTTTAAGTGATGGATATAACACGCAGTATCGTATAACCAGTGACATAAATGACACGACATTTGATACGTTTTCAAATTATGAGAATAACAAAAAGAAGATTGAAAAGAAACCTCAGAAACAATTAACATCAGTTTGTGCCATCAGTATACCCAGTGGATGTGAAGGAATAAAAATAGACATAATTAAATAAAGATTAACCATTGTTTCCAGACTAATGCGTTAAATTAGATATGGAGGAACTTAGCCATCTGATCTTTATTTTTGGAATCAAACTCTTCAAAATAGTGACCAAGTATTTTTGAAAGATTCACTGAATTTACCTTCATTTAAATTTACATTGACAGCTTAGTTGATTCAGATATGAAATTATATCTGTTACCAAAGGAGAATCCTTCTTTAATCAATGGTAAAAAAAAAAAAAAAGCTTTTTTTTAGCGGCAGCCATAAATAAATTCAGCAAAGGTTTTATACTTCGGGGGGTAATATCTAATAAAGAGCTTGAGTAAGACATATTGAGTAAGACATATAGGGGGGGATACTCTAAACAGCTCTGCACACCATGCTTAGCCACTTTTCTACTTTCCACTGTCTAGGACTAGTAGAATATATACTTCTGTCTGATTTTCACTATACTTCACATGTGCAAGATACACTGCAGGTGTGCACAGTCCTGGATAGCCAAAATGACCATATGGAAGCGGCTACAATACTCTGGGCCAGTGCATTTTTCAACAAAGAGGAGCACAGCCCAGGAAAAGAATTCAAGGGGTGTCTGATAAATAGGCACCCCCTTCCCCCGTTGATTTTATTTCCCTTATTCTTTAAGGAAAGTTCTTGCTTTATGAAAACAACAAGCAAGAAACAAGCTGGAAATGACTTTGCCAACACCCAGTCTTCTACTGCTCCCAGTGGATTTGGCTGCAACCCTTCCCCAGCCAGTACCCTTGTGAGCATGGTTAAGCCTAGAGCATCTTGCTACTTGCTGTACATACTGTACCTGAGAAGATAGTCACTAAGCAAAGAGTTCCACATGTTCACAGCATTTAAAATAAAGGGGGAAAAATGTTTAAAACTCTTCCTAGAGGGTTGATGCCTAAACATGCCCATATAGTTCTATATCAAAATTCATCAATATCTGATCAATATCAACAGCTGTTGCTATTTTTCCTTGACTGATCTCCTATAAGTAATTCAGTTGCTAAAGGAAACATTTAGCATAACTAAAAACTCCTCCTTGTAGGCAGTAATATATGAAATATTTGTGCTAGTTTCACTTTTGGCTAAAAATGATCATTAACGTTAAAAGGGGTCCCTTTATTGGAGCTTCCTATAGATCTACTAGGGTCCCTGTCAATGTTTCAAATGCGTACCCAAAGCACAGCAGGAGAAGGACAGCCAATCACAAGCAAAGAGAGGCTTCAGTTCCCTATCAGGTCAGCCTATATTCTGGTTCCTGTTCTACAGTGCGGTGTTCTGAGTGCCACCAGCTCCTGTGCACAGCCTGGAAAAGGAAGCAACAGGAAGCAGAACAGATGGGTGGGACTAGTAGGGTTTTCGCAGAAATTCTCAAAAAAAATCAGCCCAAAAATCACAAGAATTTTCAGTACATTTCTTCTATATTTAAAAAAGTATAATGCACTGCCACATTTGTGTTTTTACACAATATGTCTCCTTTAAATAACTACCCTGAGGTCATGTCCTTAGTTTGCCCTGTTTCTTGTGTTGCACACTGTAGAGCTCGTGCTAGGGATGCATTGTCCTAGAAAGTGACCTTAGTAATGGTGACAAGAGAGGAAAGTGCACAAGGACAAGTGTAGGTGGAAATGAATATGTTCATGTAAACATATAGTTACAGTCTATAGTGGAACACACATCACATTTCTGCACAGCAGACCTGCCTCCCATAGCAGCTTCAGTTTGATCAGTGTTTGCTCCTAGGCTGCTTTAAGTTCCAAAATAGGTCAAATTCCAGCCCATGTCCTTCTCCCACACCACAGAATTAGGCTCAGTGTGCTGGGTGAAGTAATAAGAAAAATGAAGCCGCGCAGGGTTTTATTTGCGTCACAGAGACTATTTTACGAAACAAAGCCAAATTGAATGGCCACTATCCTTTCTGTGCATACCAGAGGAGGTGTAGTGTTGAATAAACTGGAGAGTCATCTGTATGATCTGCAGATAAACTCACAGACTTGATCAGGGCCAGATTTACATTGCGGGCGCCCCTAGGCCCGCTGCAGTTGGTCACCCCATCCCCTCCCCTTTATTTGCACAATTTTTCATCATCGGGACCGGAGCAATGGGGATTGTTGCACAGGGAATTGTATCTTCTTCTTATATCCCCAGTGTTTCTGAACCAGTGTTGGTGTGGTTGGGCAGCATGCCGCCCCCTAAAATTCTGCTGCCCTAGGCCCGGGCTTGGTGGCCTTTCCACAAATCTGGGCCTGGACTTGATTCACTGTCACAATACAGCTTCATACCAGTCCTTAATGATTCCCAATTACACAGATGAATAGCAACTGAGAACTGAGAAATGTCTTACTTATTACACCTAGCACACCTCAAAGGGGATTTGCCTGTATCCTTGACTGGTAGGTGCTGTAAAGTCAGTAAACCCTCCATTCCTCCTCGGTGGAGCCTTAACTGCTCAGCTAGCTGGCCTACTCCTATCTCTCACCAGAGGTTAGCTCAATGCAAGCTGCCCTAACGCTAGCTGTCCTATCTTAAATGATGTTGGATAACAAGACTCTCTGTTCCATCATAACTGTGCACCAAATGAGCTGCCCAGGGAAGTCAGTGGAAGCCATGTTTGACCACATAATCTCTTTCAGGCTCTGCTGCAGGGATTTGCTGACCAGGAGCATAAATACTGAAAGCCTGGAGCAGGTCAGTCAGTGTGATTTCTCTAGTTCAGTAACCACCATTGCCAGGCCTATAGTTCCTGGAGCTCAAAGTAAGCCTCAATTCCACCCCACCCCCCCACACACACACACCCAATCATTTTTTTGGTACCCCACTCAGTGCAGTATCCACAGAACTACCTACTTAGGGCAGGTTGAATCTAGGGAATGCACAGTGCCCCCTCATCATTGCACCCTAGGAACATTCTTCTGTATACCCCTACTTCCAGCCCTGGTAACCACCATCAGGGTCGAGCAGGGACAGCAGGACACTAGAGGAAAATCCAGTGGGCCCCACTGATCCAGATCCACCTCCCCCGCTGGCAACTGTGGGCACTGGCACTCCCACGTAATCATGTTCGCAAGAGGTAAGCAAGATTCACAGTTTGGCGGGTAAGTGTGGCAATCACAACTGGGATGGGGATGGGGGGCCCCCCCAGGCGGCAGCCCCAGTGGGTCCCAGACACCCCAGTCTGACATCTTTCCATAATTTGGATCTTCATACGTTAAGTCTTCTAAAAAATACTTTAAACATTAAATAAACCCAATAGGCTAGTTTTGCCTCCAATAAGGATTAATTATATTTTAGTTGGGATCAAGTACAAGCTACTGTTTTATTGTTATAGAGAAAAAGGAAATTGTTTTTAAAAATTTGGATTATTTGGATATGGAGAGACGGCCTTTCCATAATTCAGAGCTTTCTGGATAACGGATGTCCAGATAACCGATCCCATACCTGCACTGGGCTATTTGGCACCCAAGTAACCCATGGCAGCCAATTAAATTTTTGCTTTCACTTTTTTTACCTGTAACTGGCTGGAAAAAAAAGCTAATCACTATTTGGTTGCTAAGGGTTGCTGCCCAGGTGATAAATGAAGCAGTACATGATGCCAGCATATAGCATTTATTTAAGCTGTCCTGCTAGCACTGAAGCTGTTCTATAATGGAATACAGCACAGAGCACTTGGTCTTTAGGGGAAATCTGCTATAGACTATCTGGGAAATTCTCACCAGTCATTGACTCCTTCACATTAACTGTATGCAGTGCATAAAAAAACATAAACTGGTCATAAATTAGAGATCGGAATAAGTGAAACTTGAAATAAGCACAACAGTTATTCATTAGAAACGACAGGCCATTAAATTCAGCTGCTGATGGGATTTGGAGCAAGTGCTTCATAGCTTTTTGCTGTGTGTGCCATAGAAAACACAATGTAGATACAATTCCCATTAGTGGAACAAACCAGGTATCCAGTAATCATAGCAAGTGAATAAATGGCTTAAGGGCTGTTACAAGCAATGGCACAAAATCAATGGCAGTTATAATATGTAGTAACATGGGCAGAATTTGATCGGCCAAGTCAGCCATAGGCACCATTTGAGGTAACTATTGGCTTGCTTCATTTTAAATCAATTTGACTGGGCAAAGATTTGTAAAAGACTTGTAAATCCGAAATGTTTTATTTTTTTCTTTTTGCCAAGGTTCACTTACAGTTTATGCCCGTTTACATTTCCATATAACACCAGTATACCCTTCACAATCTAGACATGCTCAGATTTAAAGAGTCAGGTGAACACAGGCATTTAGGCATTACAAGTCCCTTCAGTGTCCCACTCTCACCATCAGCCTCCAGTGCCTCTCTAGGAGTCCAGTCAACACTCTACAGGACTTAGCCTGAGGCACCGGATTTCCAGGTCTCTGCAGTTGGTCTTAAAACTTCGGTTGGACTCCTGCCAGGAACAATCAGAGCCTATCTATAGTATATCCCGAAAACTCACTCCAACCCTGTCTGGCACATTAACAGCTGGAACACTACACCCTCTTGCTTCTTGATAGGGCCTAAGATGCATATTCTTGCTGTCCTGTTCTCACCGGACACTATTATAGTGCGCTATTACAAAAACAAGGCCTATGCTAGTGTAGCACACCCATGGGTGGTCCTTACAAGTGTGTGAGTACTGTGACTTGCAGACAGTGTACCCTGGAGACCCTTTGGCTGTGGGCAACTCACTGCAGTGTGTAGTGGCCCCTTTAAGCACCTTACCCTCAGGTGGATCGTGGGTGTCTCCTGGTGCACAGATCAATCAGGATGAAAGTAACAGCAGTCAAGATTAATTGCTTCCAACAGATAACTTCTGATATGGCTCACAGCAGGCAGGCAGTATAGCTCTCCAAGTACAATCACAGCACACAATAGAAAACCTTCACACTTTCTGATATTGCCAGTAGATCCCTCTCAGGGGGTAGTGCAGCCTGTCTTGGTGATGTTCCCCAGCACCAGGGACAGTACCTCCATCAGAAATCGAAGGGCCCCATTCAACAAAATTTCCTGGGCCCCCTGGGCTGCACCCACCGCAAGCCCCACCTACAGTTCTGCCCTCCCCACCCACAGGTCCGCCCCCCACCACACCGTAAAAAAACAAAAAAAATATTGGTGACTAGGGTTCCCACATGTTAATAAAAAATAAAAAGATATTGGTGGTCAGGGCCCCCCATAAAAAAATATTTGTGGCCAGGGCCCCCCGTTTAAAAAATATTGGTGGCTAGGACCCCACATGAGAAAAAAAATTGGTGGCCAGGGCCCCTTAAACGTCCATGCCATCCCAAAGTAAGCAGCTCTCAGAAAAATTGGTGGCCAGGGCCCCCCCTCGACATTATGAGAAAATTGGTGGCCAGGGCCCCTTAAACGTCCATGCCATCCCAAAGTCAGCAGCTCTCAGAAGGATGGGGGGCCCGGCTAATCAAGTAAGTGTAAGTGTGCTACTCATTAAATACCTGCCTCTAACTTTTGCTCCTAGAGTGACTATTACACGAACTTCTGCTGCTAAATAAACTTTCCCTAACCAGGGTCTGTCACCGCTCATACCCTCTCATGTACCCAAGAAGAGACTGCGCTGAGCATGTTTTAAACCCTTAAACACCATCACTTACTGGGTAAAACCTTGAAATGCAATGGACCCAGCAAAAGGGACATAACTGCCTGTTGCCAGTCTAATTTTCACTCAATCGAACGATTGTTACTCCGCAAATTCAATAAAGTGCGAATTTTCCATAACGTTACCCCTATCGCCAGAGTTTCCTTCACCAGCTTAGACCTGGCGAACTGATAAGATGAAGCTACATCCTCCTCATGTCGGTGACATCATATCCTGTATGCCGCTGGCGTTTTTTCATAATTTAAAGTGGGATTGTATTTAAAAGTTGTAAATGATATAAAAAAAATTTTGTTATAACATTTTTTTTAACCATTTCAGGGTCATACCACATTTGTTTTAGGGTGGGCTCATGTCTACGTTGATAGATGATCTCTTTTGCCATCTAAAGTGGCCACTTCAAGTCATTTCCCCAACATCACTAATAAAGATGTATATAACCTATATGAAACGAAACAAACGTTAGCGAAAGTTCTCCAACTTTGCATTTTAGTGAATAAGCGTACTGGTAGCTACACTCTCACGGTTTGCTTTTGGTGGCTACTTTCAAGGGGAAGGTAGGGGTCAGAGGTCTGCTAGTGCACCTCTGTGGGGGCCCAGCACATTGAGGGTAAACCACTGATATTTACCAATAAATTATGTTAGGCTGTAAAATTAAATAAAAAAAGACTGCAGGAAGGAAGGAGTTAAGACTAACAAGTGACTATATTTGCCATTTTACACATACATTACAGAGCGCACACACTTATGGTTCACAGGGAGCAATTATTGCTCAGGGAACTATTATAATGCTTAAAACAGGATATTTCCCCATTTATATTAAACCCATATTATCTTCTCCCCATGTGCTTGGGTGGCTAAGAGTACTTTGCAATAACTAATGAATTGTCTTCCTCCACTCACACAAAAAAAAAACCACTGTGTTATCATGGCAACGGAAGAACTTCTATACAGTATACAGGGAAAATCTGCACACATTTCTGGGCTGATCCCGATCTCTTAATTAATGCCTTCCATTGTACCGTAAAGAGCCTTTATTTAACCAGGCTTACAGTGCAACAAAGCTGGCAATTGTATTAAATGGGTTGTTCACCTTCCAAACACTTTTTTTCCAGTTGAGTTGTTTTCAGATAGTTCCCCAGAAATAAAGACTTTTTTCATTGACTTTCCATTATTTATTTTATACTGGTTTTTCCAAAATCTAAGTTTAAAGTTGAATGTCCCTGTCTCTGGTGTTTGAGTCTGGCAGCTCAGTAATTCAGGTGCAGACTCTAAACTGTTAAACATTTAGTTGATACATTTCTCAGCAGCATCTCTGGAGTATTAGCAACTATTGTATCAATTCTAACAGCCGTCTGTAATGAAACCCAGAGATGCTGCTCAGCAGGGACAAAGATAAGAAATGTATTAACTATATGTATCCATTTAGAATAGTTTACTGGGTCGCTGACACTCCCTCCCAGAGCTGCTTCAGAAGATGAAAAAAGACACTTTGCACTTCAATATTAGAAAAACGTTGATACATAGAAGATGAAAAATAATTGAAAAAAGTCATTATTTCTGGTGATCTATCAGAAAACAACTTGTTATTTGAAGGTAAACAACCCCTTTAATGGAACAATTATATACTGTATTCTATGTAAAGTATGCAGTATGTATTACAGTTCTGTTAAATAAGGGTGTTTGTGTAACTGCCAGTTGGTAAAGTATCTCTGCACTATTATTATTAACATGAGCGCCAACATATTGCACTAGTTCCTGTCATTGGGGTACTGCATTTACCATATTCTAGCTTCTAATGTTGTAACTTTGGTTGACTTTTTCTGTTCTTTCGCTTTTGCTTTGATGTCTTTTATATGCTCCATCAGATGCCTTCTACACTCCAATGCACCGACAATTACACGTGCTGGAAAGATCTGCTGTGCTAGCATGTATGCATGTCCTTGCTAAGCACTATATTCAATAATTAATTAGTGGAATAAAAATAAGGTTTTTATTATACCTGCCACAGCAGAATTAGAACTTGTTTCTGACGTGTGTCCCCCGCTGCGTGTCCACCCAGAAGACAGCTGCAGGCAAGAACTGGTCACCATGTATAAACCACAAGGTCAGTAAGTCACTTATCGATCTCCGTCCATCTGCACAATCAATACATTTACCTGGAGGTGCCATTCTCATGGTCCCATCATGACCTTTAGCCCTCGGTAAAAGGATGAAGAAAAGGGGGGGGGGTTAAAAAATGAGTTGATTTGTGCAATATGAGTAAAAGTCATTGATACAGCTAACTGTAAAATAAAGAAGCAACCAGATTTTTTAATAAAGGCAACATCCCTGAATGCTAGCGAATACAGCCTATACTAGGGTTGCCCAACTCTGGGCACGGGGCAGGGTGGGTGACGTTGTGGGGCGGGGTAAGTGATGGAGGAGGAGGGACCAGTGCTGTAGGGGAGGGGCTGATGACGTTGGGGTGAGATTTCCAACATGGCAATCAGCGATTGGCTGATCACCATACCATTTACATCAGTATTATGTCCAGATTTCCTAATTTGGGAATCCGGATAGGCAGTTTTCTCCTGAACAGCCCTTTCAAAACCGGGTGTGAAAACTGGACAGGTGGCAACCCTAGCCTATACAGTACATAGAATTAGACCACACACACATATATTCTGTACAGCGGGGTAAAAACAAAGCAATAAATAGAAACAAGATTTACAATCAATCACATAGTTTAGGCCCATTTCAAAAACACTGGAACTGAAACACTGCTCCTGTATATATGCAGTCTGGATGCTGGCTGACAGTACCATATAGTAAATATTAGTTCACTTTTGATATTTCTTTAATACAATATAATGTGCTACATTCTTTCCTTAAACATCCGAGGATCAGTGACCTTACTGAATTGATCCTGCTTTAGAGTTTAGCTGGATGGATTTGGGGAGTACATATAACCATTAGTAAGAAGTAAAGTAAGGGCCACAGGAACCACATTGTAATGATCAAAGCTCCAAACTGACCCCATTACTACTAATTGCAACATATAGAGCAGGGAGGAATCTGAGAAAAGCAGGGCTGCTGCTGAACACATTACTGCCCTTAACTAGAGAACCTCACTACTGGGAAAAGATTACTTGCATTCACTGGCCTTTACGCATACAATACCCTGGCCAATAGCTCTTAGTCGAGTCAGAATAAAAAAATATTCCATTCTTTATCTATATGTAGGAGAAATGACTGATTCGCAACAACACCTCAAAGAAGGTACTGAAGGCTTTTTCTATAGTTCTGTAGTATACAGGCTTGTATATACATTCTGTTTTGTTTAGGGATGCACCGCATCCACTTTTTTTGAATTCGACCAACCCCCGAATCCTTTGTGAAAGATTCGGACGAATCCCGAACCCTAATTTGCATATGCAAATCAGTGAGGGGGAGGGAAAAAGAGAGCCGAGCATGAAAAAAAAAACATTTTAGTTCCTTGTTTTGTGATGAAAAGTCACATGATTTTAAGGATTCCGATTCAGTTCGGCCAGGCACAAGGATTCAGCTGAATCCGAATCCTGCTGAAAATGCCCGAATTCTGACGGAACCGAATCCTGGATTCGGTGCAACCCTAGTTTTGTTAGATATATAAATATATATATATGTGAACCATTCTCAGTACATTATACTGCTCTGCTCTAGTAGCATATCCTGTCCTGTTAGAAATGCTGATTAGTATAAAGGAGACTTGTTCCACCGGCGCTGCTCCCTTTACAGGCTCCACTCAGGTGCCGTTAGGGGAAAGTTCCAGTGTCCTGCCTATAGTCCCATCTGCCCAAATCCACCCGTATCCAGCGTGAGAACCACCCACATCCACATTAACAAAAATTCCATCACCCTACATATTACAAGCCGAGTACTGTACAATAGAGGATAAGAATGTACTGATTGAGATTAGTCATCCACTTACATTTAACCCTCTATAATCCGTCTATAAGATGGTGACCTTTGAGTTGGTATAGCTTTCTCTCCTAATTTCTTTTTAACCTTTTTTGTTAAATTCTGGGCATACTTTTTTTCTTTTATCTATTTACGATTAAAGGTCAAGTTTTAACTACACTCATATGGTGGGAACCTCTGACTGATACAGTGGGGGGGGGGGTGCAACTTTATGGGCCATTCTTTTTCTCCTATGGTTTATCTGTATTTATAGGGAAGAATATGTGACCAATGTGATTATCCTCAAACATTTGAAATGTATTTTTGCCTAGTTCCTGTCAGTTACTGTGTATGAGTGTGGAAGACATCAATGCAATTCCAAATCTATTTTCTAACAGGGTTGTGCCCGGGTGCTATGATTGGACAATTCTTAGCATATTATTATCTGCACTACAAGCCTACACCAGAGGACTCACATCCATTTATGTGGTTTTTATGTGTTATTACTCTTTGCTGTTGTGTTAAACTACTCATAATAAACTTTCTGTTAGTCCTCAGCATATCCTTTGTCACTGAGGGGCCTTACTAACAGGTTGACTTAATACTGAGAGCCATCCTTTAGCTTCTCCTTAAACAACCAAGAATCACAAGCATTTGAGCAAAAGAAAAAGACTATCAAAATTGTACCCACTCCAATATACATACTGCAACTTCTCCCAGGAACTCTACATTATGGATAGTAAAGCATAACCTGGGGCTGCAGGCATACCTCCAAACTGTCCTGTTTTCCACAAGACAGTCCCGATTTTGACAGCTCGGCACACAGTTCTGGATTTTAATTTCCTGAAATGTCCCGACTTTCTCTTTGATCTCCTGCACTGAACAGCCAGAAAAAGATACAAAGTTTCTAAAACTTAATTGGCTTTTGGCAGAGAGCCCAGAATACGTGGCAGGTGCACTTAGATACATTTGTAACAATTTAAGATAAGCAAAGAAGCAATTGTAACAATTTAAGATAAGCAGGCCACAGAAACTTTTCATAACCTGCCAAATTTTGTAAAATGAACATGGTAATTAGGGGGTGTGGCCACAAAAATGGGAGTGGTCAGACTATCTTTGTCCCTCTTTCTGCTTCCAAAATGTTGGGATGTATGTTGCAGGAGATAACTACTCTTAGGAAACATACATGTGGGATAACACATTCCAAGAACCCTTCATCTAGGATATCTTGGGAGTGTTCTCAGGAAGTCTACATCTGCTTTTACATGGGATATCTTCGCTTAAGTACTCTATAATGAAACACATCCTCTCCACAACTTTACATCTGGGATAATAATTGTACACTGTAAGAAACTGCAATGACTGTGAAAAGGTGGCTCTTCCTTCTGTTCTCTCTAAACGCTTTCTCCGATTTCAAAAGAGAGATGAAATCTCAATTCATTAGTCGGTTGTCCTTTTTATGTATTGCTATAACCTTGTCAGATCTCTGGTTCTGTGACTTCAACGGGTGCAAACTAAATTCAGAATGAATGTCAACAAGATCAGGAGAGTTCTCCTGGGGTAGGCAGGATACTTTATCGCCCCTCTGCTCATCCCTTAATGCAATAACAGATGGACCATCTCTGCCGCTTCTTTGGGATTTGCATACACGTTCATTTTAGAGAAGAGACGATGTTCTGTCTTTTTATAGAGCTGTCATGATGGAATAATAATATACCGGAGATCCATCCATCTATTTCACTTCATTTTCCAGTGCACGACTCTGACATTTGTTCCTTGGGAGACATCAAGGACTTGTATACAATACCCACCTGTCAGACAAATCCCAAAAAATGAAAATACACGCCTGTCAGACAGCATCAAAGACACAGACAATATGTACCTGTCAGACAGATCTGAAGCCAAGTACACTGTATTCCTGTAAAGAACTTCTCTAAGCACATTCTGTTCCTTCTTCTTCTTCTAATGCATAGTAACCTTACTTAATTCCCATGGACAAAACAGAGCACATAGGTTAACCGTTCATATAAATACACCGTTCATATCCCCTCATATCACTTTTAGAAGTACCTCCTCTTTTGCATATACTGTAATCTGTAACCCTTTTTTGCTCATTTAAAACAGAGACCTGCACCCTCCTGCATAACTGGCACATACTGGAAATGCTTTGCAATTAAATCTACAATGAAGACTTATGTCTATAGCAGGGGTGCCCAAGAGGTAGATCGGGATCTACCAGTGGACCTTTAGCTGGTGATCAGTAGATCTCAAAACATTGTCCACAATCAGCTTGTCTTAATCACCTTCCTGTTACATACTTTTCATTCAGATATTTATTATATTACGGTTACACAGAAATAGTTGTTTGTTAAATAAATCATTAGAAATTCTCTCATAAATCAATATAATATTTAAGAAATATTTTCGATGGAACAGAAGGCCAGCAATGTTTTATGGATGTAGATCAGGGCTGTCCAACTGGCGACCCCCCCCCCCCTTATGTGGCCCTTCATATCATGTCTGTCTGCTGTATCTGTTTACCATATGTAAACTTTAAAAGGTATCACTACAGAGATTAACTGGCCCCTGCATTGTCTAAACCTCAAATTCACACTATAATCCCCTGCATTGTTCACACATGTGATCCCCCTGTACTGTTCACACCTGAGACCCAGACTGAAACTGCCCACATTGTTCACCTGTTCACACTTTATTCAAAATGCTAATGGAGCACCAGCACTGTGTCACTGTATGTAGTACATATCAGACTGGTCCTGATTCCTGTCTCCTGCTCTGTTCTGCCTTCCCTATGCTCCTGTGTGTGCCATACTTTGGTATTTGTTCTGGGGGTTTGTTAGCATTTGAAAATTATTGTTAGGGGCCCCTAAGGTGTTTAATCATATGCTGGGGTTCTGTATTATACACAGGGGAGGAGGAGGCGTATGTATTTATGTCTTATATGACTTAACTGTTTTCACATATGAGCGACATCCTTGCCAGGTCAGGCACAAGGTAGTTTGGCTCCCTAGACAAGAGCTTCAATCAGTGCCCCCCTGTCCTGCATTATTATTTCCCTCCTTACCATGATGGTTTTTAAATAAAGAGAGCAAGAAAGTGTACAACATTTTTTTATTTATATTACTGCCCCCTGTACCTGTGCAAGCAAGCTCAGCAGCCATCCATTATACAGCCATCCATTATACAGCCCTCCTGCAGCCATCATATTGCCCCCAATCTTCACCTGTGTCAGCAGCAGCCAAAACTAAATCTGATCACATCATATTGTCCCCAGGTATTTATGTCACGGTGCCAGCGCCCAGCAGCAACAACAAACATATGGCCCCAAATCTGTACCTGGCTGTGCCAGCAGGAAGCTTCGAACTTTCACAGTAATAGAAAGAATGTCTTCAGTTCAGTGCTACTGTGTAGGGCTGAGAGCAGCGAGAGTCACACCAAGCAGCCCCCCAGCTCTCTGCCTCTCTCTGTCATCACATCAGTGACATCATTGACGTATGTACGCACGTCGCGGTGCACCGCACAGAAGGAGCTATTACTTGCCGGCAAGAGGGAGAAGGGGAAGGAGATGGATTCCACCCGACTGAGTGACCATGATTACTGAAACAAATTATTAAATAAATGCTTGAAAAAAGTTCGGCCCTCAATGATGGCGCCCTAGACAGCTGCCTACTCTGCCTACCCCTAGATCCAGCCCTGATCCCTGCAGTGAGCACCAACCAATTGGTTTTTTGGTGTGCTATTAATGTGGACATGGTCTTGGGGTAACATGGGTGTAGTTTAAAGTGGGTGTGTTCTAAAAACAGGGAGTGGCTAACACTGGCTTCCGTTATCGGCCCTCCACCGCGTAGATTGGAAAAATTCGGGCCCTCTGTACCATAGAAGTTGGACAGCACTGATGTAGATCATAATGGGACAACATCACTACAAGTAGACCCTGCATTAGTAAAGTACCAGTAAACCCCCGATTCTCTAAAGAATCGTTAATGAAAGAATGGTAACAACAGTGAGGCAGCAAAATGCGATGGGTGCTGATTCACTCTGCATCCCCAGGCAGCAACTGGCGACGCTAATTTGTGGGGATGTAGAGTGAATCTGTGCCTATTGCTTGTTATTACCTATCTGCTATTAGAATTCTTAAATTTTGAGTTTATTGGTAGTAAAGTGTTACTGAAAAATTTCTTTATAAACAACATTTTTTGTGAAAATGTTCTCCTGTCCTTGAATGAGTTCTCCCTGGTGAGCTGTACTTAAAATCTTGACTTTAACATCAGATGAACGCTGCACTCTTGAAAATGCAACATAAAGTTGACCATGACCAAACACAGGCTCAGATAGGTAAATGCCGACTTTATCCAATGTTTGTCCTTGTGATTTGTTGATTGTCATGGCAAATGCAGCCTTAATGGGGAATTGTCGTCGTTTAAGTTTAAAAGGTAATTCCTGGTCAGAACTGGTAAGGTCAATTCTGGGAATCAAAACAGTATCACCGCTATGGGATCCTGTAAGCACTTCTGCCTTGATAACATTTTGTCTCATGCTCTTCACAACCAACCGTGTACCGTTACATAAACCTTGCTTAGTGTTAAGGTTTCTTAACAGCATGACTATTGTTCCTACTTTGAGTATAAGATTGTGTTGTGGTAATCCAGCAGGGTTGATAGTGTTTAAATATTCTAATGGGAAATTAAGTTTCTCACTTTCGTCTTCAGAATCAATACAGTCAGTACTCAGAAAGACACAGCTTTGTCCAGGAAGTAATGCAATCACTTGGTTGTTTATCATGTCAACATCAATATTTTTTGGAGATAATATAGCCCGTTTTGCTAAAAATGGCCACCCACGCAGGTACGCAACCGGTTCCCCTCCTAGAGTGACGCTAGCGCCGCCATTAGACAAACTTGCAAAGGAGTAGCAAGATGGCCGACGCTTATACAGACTTTAGTGGGCGGATGACAAACTCGCAGAGGAGTAGCAAGATGGCCGACACTTATACAGACTTTAGTGGGCGGATGACAAAGTCGCAGAGGAGTAGCAAGATGGCCGACGCTTATACAGACTTTAGTGGGCGGATTTGGCAGTGGGCGGATGACAAAGTCGCAGAGGAGTAGCAAGATGGCCGACGCTTATACAGACTTTCGTGCAGGTACGCAACCGGTTCCCCTAGTGTGACGGTGAGCGCATCTGCCTCCCTAGATCCTAACCTTCCAGCGGTCGCCGCCTGAGTGAGCAGGAAAGAAGAGGCGGCGGGAGGCAGAAGGAGACGGTGAGCGCATCTGCCTCCCTAGATCCTAATCTTCCAGCGCATCTGCCTCCCCGATCCTAACCTGTTCTGATCCTAACCTTCCAGCACATCTGCTAATCGAAGGCCGCATCTATGTCTTTCGGCTGAAGTTGCGCGCGCATCTCATAGATCCTAACCGAAGTTGCGTGCGCATCTGCCTCCCCTCCACTCGGGACATAGATAGGCCTTCGATTAGTATATAGGATAGGCACTCCTGCTCTATGGCATCTGAGTACTTAAAGAATAAACTATCTCTCTAGCTTTTTAGACAACTGTTCAAAGGCACCCACATCCCCCTTCTTTTTATATACAAACACCTGGGATGTCAGACATTAGACACCCCCTTGTTCCTTGTTCACTTACTCCTCCCCTCTAACTTGCAGGAGTCTATCTCTTTCTCTGTTTCCTAATACACAGATACAAGACCACCAACTCCTTATCCTTCCCTAATTTACCAATCCAGGCACATTCCTTTTGTCTGCTTTGAATACTAATAAATTAGATCAACTACCTGGAGCCTTCATGCAATATTATAACATAGTGTTACTTTCCTCATTTTCCCTGAATAAACTGTCCTAAGGAAACCTCATTCTCATTCCACTTCATTAATTCAAACAAACAAACATACATCACCTCCCCCTTTACCCAAGTGATAAACTAGCCCACCAAATACTCAGCAAAATGTTAAAAAAAACCATGGGTTTACCCGGCGGTCAGGCCGACCTCGCATTCTTCTTCGCGGGTGGCGGGTGCGGGTTGATCTCTTCTGGTGCTTTCCCCGCCCCCGTCAAATGCCGGCTTTCCGACTTCCGGGTTTGACTTTTATAGGCGATGCACCTGCTCGCCCCACCCCTTTTGTGACATCATCGGTGGGCCGGCGCAGGTCTTTAAAAGCAACCCGGAAGTCAGGTGCGGGCTAAGGGAGGGCAGGTTAGGGTCGGGTGCGGGTTGGGGAAATCCCAACCTGCACATCACTACAATATACTCTCTTTTTAAAAATAAGTTAAATGAATAGCACTTGTGCTGAACATACTTTTTGCCTATTGTTTTAATTAGGAAATATGTATGGCTTCTGTTATAATCCTGCACTGATCTGCAAAATCTGAAATAAAATAAAGTGATTTTTTACTTTCTATTAGTGCCATCACAATCAAAAGGAATTACTAGTCAAAAGAGACTCTGTATGAACAACCCCTCTTCCCCAGCGGCACTCTCTGTAATTGAAATAGTTTTATATTTACAATTTTCATCATTGGGACTGGAGAAATGTAAAAAACGATTGTATCTAATGTTTCTGAACCAATGTGGGTGTGGTTGGGCAGCATGACGCCCCCTAAAATCCTGCCACACTAGGCCCGGGCCTTGATATCCTTTCCAAAACTGTATCTAAATAAATTCAGATCTTGTAAAAGATCCATACATGTTCCTAATGTTTTCATAAAGTGATCCTACAGTCATCCGTCAAGATATACAGAATATACGGCTCAAGGTGAAATAAGGGTGCAGGCAAACTACATATATTTTCTACTCTGTGACCTAATGATACAATATGATGAAGGAGCGAGGGGCAATAACAAAGTATTAAAACTTAAAACAGTTAAAACTGCGAAGGATCAGGAAATATAAAATGCACCAGTCAGGTTATCTTTCACGGTTGATCTAATTGACATGAGATGAATGCAATTTCAGTGAATGAGGAGTGTAAAATGAATGAGTGATTTCAAATGAAGGTGTGTACGGCAGGAAGATGAATGTGCTACAAGATTAATGAGTGTGGCACCAAATGAATAACATCATGGGAAAACCAATTAGATCAGATAGATGAGTGAGTAGTGCAACCCTCTGCAGAATGAATGTGTAACAATGCTGCAACTAAGGGTAAGTGGCACAAGAAAGATGAATGATGGGCACCATGAATGGGGATTTTACTCTTTCCTTTACTTCTCTAATCATATTCAATCATCTGCCAAAACCTGCTTGTTTTCCTTCATAATAGTGTCAAGATCTGTTCCTTTCTATTTCAAGCAACTACTAAATACAGTTATGGGATCCCTCATTTGGAAACTTGTTATCCAGAAAGCTCTAGATTTTGGGAAGGCCATCTCCTATAGACTGCATTTAAATCAAATAATTCTATTTTTTTTTTTAAAAAATGTCCTTTTTCTCTGTATAATAAAACAGTAGCTTGTACTTGATCCTAACTAAGATATAATTACTGGAGGCAAAACAATCCTATTGGGTTTATTTAATGTTAAAACGTTCTTTAGTAGACTAAAGTGATCCATGACTCCTTATCCGGAAAAACCCCATGTCCCAGTAATTCCGAATAATTTATCCTATACCTGTATGCGTATTGGCACCTTTTACAGTGTTGCACATAAAAGAAGCAGAGGTGTAGCACCAGATACAAGAGTTTAATCTGTCCAATTCGTAAATCTGAACACAACCAAATGTGGTGCACCTCCGATTTTCCCGGAAAGCCCCATTTTGGCAATAACAAGATATGGCAACACCAGGTGGAAGATGAATGGTTCAAATGAAATGAAGAATAGCTGTGAGATATAAGGTGCATATGTGCTGCACTGGATAATGAAGTGGTGCATGGTGAATGAATGTAGCTCAAGAAGAAGGTGTTTGGTGGAAGTTCATTGAGTGAGTGGCATTAAGTCCAGTGCAGCACAGCTTTGACACAAGACAAATATGTGGCAGTAGATAAATTATTGGCAGCCGAGTGGAACAAGATATTATGAGTGTGGAACAAGATAAATCAGCTGCAAAAAATAAACAATTGAGTAATAAGAGCAGTGCAAGATGAATGCATATCCGCACGTCGACATTAAATTGAGTGACATGAAATGAAAGGGCTTTGAGATAAAGAGCAGTATAGAAGGAATTCTGGCACAGGGGTAAAGAGTATGTTGTGCACAAGATGATAAATTATTGGTTGAGGATAAATGATCAGAATCAATCAGTAGGGCACAGTTGAATGGACAGCATAGGATGATGAACAAGGAGAATGAGAGGTAGGAGCGGCATAAGATGAAATAGAGCACACGATAGAGGGGGGAAAAATATACGATGAAGGACCTATCTACATGAGCGATACAAAATGAAGGACAATTAAAGACAAATGAATTATGGAAGATGTAATACAGCAAAATAAATGTTTTTTATCTACAAGAGGCCCAAGTGTGACACGGTTGTAGAATCTAAATGACTGGCACAACAAAAGAACACCACAAGATCAAGAAGAACAAAGGGCCAAAACATGATCCATACAATGGAAGTTACAAATAGGGATGCGACGCACCCTGCTTTTCAGGGCTCAGCAACATCCCGAATCCGAACCCTTTTTCTGCAACTTTCTTGAAACTTCCCGATGTGTGAAGCTGAAGTTTTTCAATTATTTTGGCTCTTGGATTCAAACTCTTGGCCAAATCCAGAACCAAATCCAGCATCCCTTGTAACAAAAAAGTTTTCAACATGAAAATATGTAGAAACGTAAAAAAAAAAAACCTTAAACGGTCCCTACACAACAGGACACCTAGAAATAACAAAACATTGGACAAGATGAACCACCATTTCTAGCAGTGAAGAGGTGCAACTAAATCAATTTATTATCCATTTCCTATTTTCTCTTATTCATTCTTATTCATTGAGGAGCTTATAGCATAGCATATAGGAGAACTATAAATCTGTGATAAATATTACAGGTATAGGATCCATTATCTGGAAACCCGTTATCCAGAAAGCTCCGAATTATGTAAATTACAAAAGTGCTTAGACTAGCACTCTCATTAATTTTACATTCATTTATTTTAAAGGTTTACTTATCCTTTAATAAGTATAATCCCTTTGCATGACCAATAATGGAACTGCCTTCAATAGACAATTACAAGTATGGGATTCCATTATCTGAAAACCCGTTATCCAGAAAGCTCCAAAATTACGGGAAGGCCATCTCCAATAGACTCCATTATATCCAAATAATAAGTAATTTTAAAAATGATTTCCCTTTTCACTGTAATAATAAAACAAAAACTGTGGTACCCTGTTAGCCAGTAGCAAAAATAACAAATAAAAAAACAAATGCAAAAAGTATTGTAGAAGTGATACCTATATATATTGTTAGCCAATATAGGTATCACTTCTACAATACTTTTTGTATTTGTTTTTTTTATTTGTTATTATCACTGTAATAATAAAACAGTAGCTTGTACTTGATCCAAACTAAGATGTAAGTAAACTTATTGGAAGCAAAATCAGCCTATTGTTTTTTTTTTTAATGTTTAAATGATTTTTCTAGTAGACTTAAGGTATGAAGAGCCAAATTATGGAAAGATCCATTATTCGAAGAACCCCAGGTCCCGAGCATTTTGGATAACATATCTCATACCTGTGCGTAAGATTTCTCCTGGCTTAAATGCTAGTTACAGTGCCAGAAAAAAACAACAATCTTCTGAAAAATGTTGCCCATAACTTTATAATGACCTAATAGCAAAATGGTCTGGTATAAATAATAAATACACTCTCGGCTCTTGTCTGCATGCTTTAGAGATTTGTGCTTGTACCCAGCGATACTTAGGAGCTTAGAAATAAACACTTGGGCTGTTTGTGCCAATTTACATGGTATACTATTCTGTCTAAATAAACCTATAAACGTTTGCAGGTTCAGAATATTAAACATATAATTTGCAATTCAAATACTGAAATTAAATAACTTTTTTTAAGGAAAAGAAATTTGGAGGATTCCTTGCCTGCCGTACTGTGACTGCCATCTTATGGTAAAATGCATGTAATGAAATTGCCTGTGTTCAACTGTATGCGGTGTATGCCATCAAGTGGACAATTGTATATACTGCAGAACATGTTCAAAAATACATGCCAGTACCAGAATGTTTGTAGCATGTACACTTTAATTTACATAGCTGTTTGTGTATGGAATGATGAGCCCTTTTTTTCCCCAAATATTAAGTAGGTTATGGGAGATAGCTCATTGTACAAGTTGATCCAGGGACTATTCCAATCGCCATTTTGGAGTCAAGGGTTCAAATGGGATTTTTTGCTTTCCTCTGGATCAACAAGCAGTTTAGGTTAAAATAGAGTTAAGAGGTTGAACTTGATGGACGTGTGGCTTTTTTCAACCTAACTTAGTATGTATTGAGATTTCCCTTTTATTGTCATATATTTAATGTTTATGTAATTTATTCATAAGTGAACGTGTCCATTGGCTTTTAACTTTTAGTCTCTGCAACCTCCGTGTGCAGATTATTTTCATCCAACAAGTCCCAAATCCAACTCGATATCCCTCTTCTTCATAGTAACCTGTCATAACAACATAAACAGATACGGTGGAAGTCTAAGTATTGGTCAACAGAAAATAATAGGAATACTGTACAGACTGTTGGTTGGTTCCAAGCCAGAATGTCAAGAAATAATCCTGAAGAGCTGCAGATTTACCTGCTACAGTCCCCATCATGCAGGCATGTCCTCTTGTGTCCATCACCAAGATCTATAGGTTTGCTTCCCCTCAAGGACAGTTCCAGCATTGATCCAAAACTTCCAGGGTCCTGCCAGAAATCACACCTAAGTGAGACCCAGGGCTGGAAAGTTCAGTAGTTCCTATCACACAGGATATTCATGAAAATATAAGCCTCATCTGAGCAGGATCTAAACCTTCGAAACAGCTTCAAGTGATACTGACACTAAAAAACTACTCTTTCAAATATTAATGATCATTAAAATATACCTAGAGGTCATTCTGATAATTTTCCACTGATAGATTTTGTAAGTAATTGTTACTGAAGTTCCTAAACCTGAGTCAGAATTTCTAATGCTAATAGACCAATGCTGCACAAATATGGTAGCCCCTTCATATGGGAATATTGGGGATCAGAGAGGTAATGGAAAAGCATTGGCCAATTACTGTTATGGGAAAATGATAAATAACACAGTTATGATAGATGTAAAAATAGTTTCTTTAAAGAACCAATACCTGAAGAAAAGCTTGTGCTGCTATGTAGTTCAAATTTCTATTTTTATTAAAGGAGAATTCAACCCATTTGTAAAATACAGAGTACCACCCACCCCAGGTAGACCTCCCTCCCTCCTCCCCCCAGGCTAACTGCCCCCCCCCCCGGGGAAATTCCCCATACTTTATACTTACCCCTCGGTGCAGAGTTCCACTCATCCTTCTTCCGGGTCCTCAGTAAGATGACTGGGAGATTGGTATTTCGGCTCATGCGCAGTTGGAGCAGTTTGCAGAATTACACGGAAATTGCAGATCTCCCAGTCAGCTTACCAAGGACGTGGAAGATGTATGCGTGGAACTTCACTGGCAGAATCTGAGCCGAGGGGTAAGTATGGAGTATGGGGCATTTCCCCAGGGGGGGGGCGTTTAGCCTGGGGGGAGGAGGGAGGTAGGTCTACCTGCTGATTGGTTGCCATAGATTTCTATACCCGGGTAAACTTAATGGGCAATCAAACACATTTGCTTTCATTGGTCAATCTGCAGCTGGCTGTTAAAAGCCAACCATTGATTGGTTGCATACAGACATACTATTAATTTCTTTAATCTGCTGATAAAGCAATTACATGACATCCCTTTTATAATATTTAGGGGCCACATGTGAACCCCACAAAATGTTTCATGTTGACTGGAACTAATTGCTCTATTAGGAGAAACCCAGTCACTAGCAGGGGACACTGTTATTCCCATCATTTCACTTAACACACAAAGAAGGTTTATGATTCCATCTCATTCATTTTAATAAACTAATATACTGAAAGAGATTGTGGGGGGGGGGGAGAGTAGGGTTTAACAAAATGGAAGCTTGTTATGTATCTATTGGTCTTTTTGGCCACCAGTAGATCAGTTTTGTAGAGCTAGAAGTGAGCAAATAGTGATTGATCTCTCCTGCTCTTATTTTGTCTTTTTCAACTTTTTCAAGATGGATCGAAATCAACTGATCTATTGGATTTTGTTCTGCAGCTCTCAAATACCCCATGTTGGTTATGGAAACGGTCAGACTTATGCATTTGTGACCCACCGGGTTTCAAACCTTGGGGCCCCCGTGCGAATGTGCAAAAACCGACGTGGTGTGCACATGCACAAGAAAACATGTGAATGTCTGCATACAGCGTGCAGCACATTGCTTTTTCCTTTCGCCCCAATCAGGGAGAGTCTGGGCCGTCAGTGAACCATGAGGGCTGGGGCCCACCGGGTTTTTTCCCTTTGTCCCACTGGCCCAGTACGACCCTGGTTATGGAAGTGCAATGAATAATAATATGTAAAAGCCTCTCTATAATACCTGATGGATCAACAGTCTACTGGATGATGTGACCACTGCCATCCTACAGTTCATCTGTGCCGATTTCTTACTGTAAAGGAAATATTTTAAAAGGTTAGTGGAGGAAAGCAGGAGCAAAGACATACAAATTAAAGGGCAATAATAGAAAATCAACAAGCATGTCAATAAACAGAAGGTGAGTATGGCGTGTGTTGTATATCTATGATGTATATGACTGCTGGCCTGTGATTCATGCTGCATTGAATTGTCTAACTGGCAGGAGGAATGAAGTTGCAGCAATACGGCCGTCCCTCCATATCACTTGCTAGTGTCAAGCATGGAATAGTTCTGGATAACTTAGCAAATGCCAAAGGCAATAATGTGACTTACCACAGGTCTATTAGTTTGGGCTTGTGGGGGACTGCCTGGAATAACTGAAAAGTCCATCAAGTTCAACCCCTCCAAATGAAAACCCAGCATCCATACACACACCCCTCCATAACTTCACATAAATTCTATATACCCATATCTATACTAACTATAGAGTTTAGTATCACAATAGCGTTTGATATTACTGTATGTCTCTCCAATAAATCATCCAAGCCATTCTTAAAGGCTGAATCAGCCATCACAACATCACCCGGCAGTGCATTCCACAACCTTACTGTCCTGACTGTGAAGAACCACCTATGTTGCTTCAAATGAAAGTTCTTTTCTTCTAGTCTAAAGGGGTGGCCTCTGGTACGGTGATCCACTTTATGGGTAAAAAGATCCCCTGCTATTTGTCTATAATGTCCTCTAATGTACTTGTAAAGTGTAATCATGTCCCCTCGCAAGCATCTTTTTTACAGAGAAAAAAAACACAACCTTGACAGTCTCCCCTCATAATTTCTATCGTCCATCCCTCTAATTTACGCTTTTCACCGGCGGCAACATTTTTTTGACACCGGCGACAGTTCCGACGTTGGTGACAATTAAACGGACGACCATTGACTTTAATGAGTGTCAAATGTCGCCGGCGATTTGCAGGAAATTCCCGAATTTTGTGGCAAAGTGAAACGGGACAAATTTGCCCATCACTAGTGCTAGGTTGCGGGCAGGGAAAGCAGGAAAAGAGCTCAAACAGGTCCCACCTGCAACCCAAATATTTTGTGCAGGAGTCGGCCCAAACCCCTCCAACCTGTGGGTGAGCCCGCTGGTCCAGTGGGTTTTGGCCAAGCCCACACATCATTATTGCACATCTCTGCACTCTCTCCAGCTCATTTATATCCCTCTTAAGAACTGGAGTCCAAAACTGCACTGCATACTCCAGATGAGGCCTTACCAGTGACCTATAAAGAGGCATAATTATGTTTTCGTACCTTGAGTTAATGCCCTTTTTTATGCAAGACAGAACTTTATTTGCTTTAGTGGCCACAGAATGATACTGCCCAGAATTAGACAACGTGTTATCCACAAAAACCCCTAGATCCTTTTTGGTTAAGGAAACTGCCAACACACTGCCATTTAGTGTATAACTGCCATTTGTATTATTTTTGCCATAACCTTGCATTTATCAACATTGAACCTCATTTTCCAGTTTGCTGCCCAGTTTTCACTCTGCAAAGTGGCAGCATCCTGCATGGAACCTATAGTTCTGCACAATTTAGTATCATCAGTAAAACTAGAAACAGTATTTTCAGTGCCCACTAGTGATAGGCGAATTTATTCGGTAGGCTTGAATTCGTGGCAAATATGCGTGATTGCCGCCAGCGCAAAAACTAGATGTTTTTCATTTTGCGAATTTTTCACCATTTCGCTAATTTCGCAGGAAATTTGCAAACTTTTCGGCGCAGCGAAACAGTGCAAATTCGCCCATCACTAGTGCCCACCTCCAGGTCAATAATAAACAATGCTACTGTCTCAGAAACATAATTGTACAGACTACATGTGTCATGGATGTACTTTAAACATTGGTACTATGACTTTTTGATTAAGTTTTTTGGCATTATGTGTCTCAACAATATAACATGAAGTGTATACACAAAGTATTGCTGATTTCTAAGTCCCAAGATCATTTAGAAGGATTACAAGCGAATGAAAAGGCAGCACAGAATGAATAATATAAGCAATGGGGTGCTCTGGACATCAGATGCTAGTTATAAATACGGAATATTTTTTCTCACATTTGTAACAGATATCAATGTAAACTAGTTCTTCCCTAAGCACTTAGAAAATTTACCATCATTTGGTCGAACCTGGAGTTCCTGACGCCACCACAAAGGATGCACGCCCATGATATCCCACTGGAAGCTGAAGCCTGTTGAAAAGACAAGTGGGGACTGTTGTCATAAGTTAAACTAGCAACACGTTAGAAAGCTCTCCCTTCTAAAGAAACACTTTCACACTGGCTTCTGTATACTCACGGTCAGTTTTACACTTACCGATTTGGCATCAGAGCATTGTCCTTCCCTCTGAACATAATGCATACATTAGTAGCATGATCCCTGGAGGAGTAAAAGTCTCTGTAATCCCCTAGAAGGAAAGCACAGAAGTTAGAGTAGAATATTTTAGAGATCAATCAAATCCAAGAAGTCCAACAACACTGCCTAATGCACCCTGTGCTACATTTTTGAACTGGCTTAAGGTACAGAGCACAGCCTCCACCAAACATTGCCATGACCCAAGGGCTCAGTGATTAGGCCCTAAACTGTGCACCCCTATAAAAGATCCTACCATAGGATACCCTTAATTGCTTCAGTACTTAAAAGTCAATTACCCAGCCATGTCATTTTAGCAGAAGCTGTGCAATTTTGGAGTCCTGTTTTTTAGCGAAAGAGAATGTGTGGAGCATAACTGATTAATAATAATCACCCTTATAATCATTTATTTAACATATTTGTATTTCTACAGATTTTGTGGTATATGGGAGTTGAAGGAACTATTTGCTTTGCAAGGTTTTGCATGGCTCTAATGAATGGGGAAATTTTATAGAATCACCTAATAATGGGCAAGTCTGAGGTGGAGACAATAAAGCATGCTAGGAAATAATAGGGAGTGTGGGGTGGCAGGATATTGAATTTCACTGGCGTTATAGGGGGGGGCATTTTGGCTAGAGGGGTTTTTGTGGGGGGGCTTAAAAAGTTTTGGAACTGCAGAAAATGAAGCTATGTGGGCTGGGCCTGCTAAGAGTTTACAGAAAAAAAGCAAGAGAAGATCTGAAGGACAGAAAAACATTATAAAAAACAAAACAAAACATGATATAGTGCGTGAGTGAGTATAAGGTAGTTGTAAGAATTGAATTAGTCCAACATTAAGGGGCACATTTACGAAGGGTCAAAGTGAATTTTTGAATTTAAAAACTTCGAATTTCGAACTAATTTTTGGGTACTTCGACCATCAAATAGGCCTAAATTCGACTTTGATTAGAAGTAAAAAAGCTTACTTAGTTAGTAAAAAAGTACTGTCTCTTTAAAAAAGTTCGACTTCGGCACTTCGCCACCTTAAACCTGCCGAATTGCTATGTTAGCCTATGGGGACCTCCTAGAACCTATGGCCAACATTTGGCAAAATTTTTAGAAGTCGAAGTAAAATCGTTCAATCGATCGATTTGAAGGATTTCATTGTACGATCAAACGATTTTACTTCGACAGAATGTGGCCAAATTCAATAAAAAAAAAACCTTCAACTTCGAATATCGAAGTAATGCAATTTGATGGTCGAATTTCAAAGTTTTTTACACTTCGAAATTCGACCCTTGATAAATCTGCCCCCTAGTGTGCATGCAGAGAGAAAGTTACAATATTGAATGGACTTAAAAAAGATCTAAAACATTTTTCAAGTTTTTTAGATTACCTTGCTTGGCTACAAACTGAATTTTTGCTTCAGTGCTTTTATAGGTATCAACTAAAATACTATTGTTCAGTCCACTGTTCACTGTCATTGCAAATAGATGCTTAAACATTTTTAGCCTCCACAAACAAAACAAAAAAAATCATCATTAGCCTAAGGATAGAAAATTAATAGGATATGAATCACTGGATTTCAAATATATTTCCAAATGCAATACATTTTGAATCATGGGTAAACAAAGTAGGTTCTCGTTATAGTAAATTTCCATCTTGTTGACTTTCAGAAAGCATTTAGCTGATCCATTTGGGCTCACATTGAGAAATTCTAAAATCTGCTGTGTCGTAGGACCTCAAAATAGACTTTATTGGCCTTTATCTGAATCACTTTGGATAATACTAACTGCAGCTCTCATATTACTCCATTAATGTTATTAACAATTTAAAACTAAAGCTGGAGATACTGGAAAATAGAGACATACCGATATTTGCTGGAAGATGAAGTGTTGCCTTACCTTTTGGTACAAATGCCCTAAACCAGTGGTCCCCAACCTTTTTTACCCCTGAGCCACATTCAAATGCAAAAAAAAAAAGTTGGAGAGCAACATAAGTATGCAAAGTTTTCTTGGGCTACCAAAAATGGGCTGCTATTGGTTATTTGTTAGCCCCTATGTGGACTGGCAGCCTACAAAAGACTGTGTTTGGCAGTCCACGTGGTTTTTATACAACCAAATCTTGCCTTCGAGCCTGGAATTCAAAAATTAGCACCTGCTTTGAAGCCACTGGGAGCAACATCCAATGGATTGGCAAGCAACATGTTGCTCGCGAGCTACTGGTTGCGGACCACTGCCCTAATAAGAATAAATGATTTTGAATGCAATAGGAAACTCATTGCAACACATTTACATCTGGAGGGAAAGGACAACCTATGAGTGGTAAGTATCCTTATAAGCAAAGGCACAGGTTTTAGGTCCCTGGCACTGACCACTGTAGAACACAATATATTTCTAACACTCTCCAAGTAACATAGATCTCACTGTTTCAGTAGGAAGAGATGGACAGTGGCCTACAAAATTGCAATGAATCAGGAAAACACCCCTAAATTAAAATACAGTGTGAGACTCATTACATGTGATAAGTTTACCATCAGCTGTGCATGAAGGTACCATTAGTGCAACCGAACCTAACCCATAGTGCAACATGATTCAAAGTGCCATAGGAATGCTGCGAGAAGTAGTTCTAAAGCATCTGGAATGGCTACTGTTGCCTATCCATGCACCATTAATTTCCCTGACCAATACTACATGTTCTTATACCTATTCATCACAGCTGATGCGCTGGTGGCTGAGCACCCGGTTCCAGAGTGGAGCAAGTGGAGGAGTAAGGCCAACGGGGGGTGAGTTTTTATCATTATTTGAAAATACTATATGGGGCCTCACTTGCATCGCAACTCTATGTTGTCCCTTACCAAGGGTTCTGATCAGGTCCGGACTGAGAATTAAATAGGCCCTGACATTTCAGGTTCACAGAGGCCCACTCAGCCCACACAGAGGCCCAAACAGCCCCCACCAGCCCACTAGATACTGACTTTCTATGGGACCTTATAGCAGCCCCTCTGGCATTTGCCAGAACCCACAGATTGCCAGTCCGGGCCTGGTTCTGATGCTGATAGCTGCCTCTGGAGAAACTGTCGCACCTCTCTCCACACATTGAGCCCCAGAGCCATAAAGTTGTTGAGGACTGCAGGAACAATAAACAATCTTCTTATTTTTTAGGGACTTAGTTGGCACTATTATTATGGCTCATATCTAAAAGTAAGAATGCAGATAACATTCCTTGTGTATACAATAAGATATTTATTCATCGTCCAATAAAAACAAATATGGAGTATACAGTCATATGAAAAAATTTGGGAACCCCTCTTTTTAAAGTAGCAACTTCCTTTTAATATATAACATGCCTTATGGAAACAGTAGTATTTCAGCAGTGACATAAAGTTTATTGGATTAACAGAAAATATGCAATATGCATCATAACAAAATGAGACAGGTGCATACATTTGGGCACCCAAACAGAGATATTACATCAATACTTAGTTGAGCCTCCTTTTGCAAATGTAACAGCCTCTAGACGCCACCTATAGACTTTGATAAGTGTCTGGATGGTGGTATTTTTGACCATTCGTCCATACAAAATCTCTCCAGTTCAGTTGAATTTGATGGCTATTGAGCATGGACAGCCTGCTTCAAATCATCCCATAGATTTTCTCAGGGTCGGACTGGGCCGCCGGGGCACCGGGAAAATACCCGGTGGGCCCCAGCCTTTGGGGGCCCCTAGCCCCTTTACTTAATGCGACAAGCGATAGCGTGATAAAATAATTTATTATGTACCGTGTGGTGCAGAGTCAGTAAAATCAGAATCGCACCGGTAATTGGCAGTGGGCCCACTGTCTCCGGCTAATAGCGTCCCCTTCGTTAAGCAGCTAGTGTCCATCACTAGCTGCTTCACTTCCGCCCATAGTGCCTGCCAGTACTGATTGGAGCAGGCTGGAGCCGAGGCTGCTGCTGCGTGAGGACATGCGGTGCTATAATTTGCTATTGGCTGCACCCACTGTCTGTGCCTGCACGTTAATTTTACGTTTCAGGCAGGAGGCAGCCAACGTAAACCCCTGACGTGCAAACCTTTTGTGCTGCAATACAGCCCTGGGCATCAGATCGTGATTCAGTTGCAATCACTAATGTAAAGCCCTCAAGTGCATACTGAGTTCGACGGGGACGCATCCCAGAGCCAGGCTGTGTCGGGAGAGAACAGACAGGCTGCAGTACACTAAATCAACTAAGGAAGAGTTGCAGCTATCGGGTTACACAATGAATTTCGTACAGGGCTTTGTTGGTGAGGACATGCTGAAAAGTTTGTTCTGGCAGGGCTAGCCTCCTCACCCCCCCCCCCATGTCTAAGCATGGAGACTACTGGTGGTAAGCAGCTTTAATTACTAGTACTACCTGCCAGTTACAGTGTTCAGTGTTAACTCTTTGCATTCTGGGGGTATTTATAAATTAAATTGCCTCTGTGCCATCATGCTATTTACTCTGGGGGTGTTTATATATGGAATTGCCATTGTACCATTCTGAGATTAATTCTGGGGGTATTTATAAATTGAGTTGTTCTAGGGGTCTTGATACATGAAATTTCTACTGTGCTATCCTGCTTTCTGGGGGGGGTATACAGAAAATACAGGTTTCAAGATCTTCGTACAAGTGCACAATCACACTTGTATCTGACAGCAATTTTATACTTATGTGTATCTGTAGGTGGTAAGTCTTCCTATTATTTTTACTGGGGATCACCTGCTACCCCCAGTATGGGTAGCTGAAGGAAGAGACATTTGAATGGTTGTCTGTGAGCCCCTAGGTTTAAAGAGATACTGACACCAGAAATTAAACCTTTTTTTATATCTATCACAATATTGTCTTTGCATACTATCTATAATTTTGCCATAAAGTATTTACAGATGCATTTACATTACCAATCTGATCCCCCATGTTCCTCTCTGAGTAGGCTGCCATATTTTAGCTTCAGCAGTCTGTTAGCATTAGAAACTCTAACTGACATGTTGGGAAAAGCCCGACTCACACATCACTACTGTACTGCTAGAAATATGTGCTCTCGCCTGCTGATGTTTGGGGCTGTGGGTAGGAAATCTTATTGTTGCTGGCTATGGTGGATTTACGTTACCAGGGGCAAGTTTAGGACTTTTTTAGTCATTTATTCACATTCCACTTTAAGAACATACGTATGTGAAGAGGCCAGGGCAGGAAAATAAAATTGGGAAAGCTTTCCCAAAAGATTCATGCAGGAGCTGCATTCTGAAGAAAAAGGGGATAATGAGAGAAAAAATGGTTATTGAAGAATAGGAAAAGTTAAAACAATATGTAAAAATAGAAAGAAATGCTGGAAAAATTGCTTGTTCTTGGGTGTGACTATTCAGTGTTTCTAACCGTGTATATTATACTTGTGGTGCTACCTACAGTATTACTGCCTACTGTGTATCATGCGTGGGGACTCTATTTACTGCAGTGATTTCTGGCATGTCTGGCATTATTGCTGATTATCTAGTTTCTATGGTGATTATTGGCATTTCTGGGGTTAATTACTTATCCATTTCTTCAGTGACTACTAGCATTTGATTTCATTGTATTTAATTTGATTTAATTAGATTTATTGTCCACATTATTGCCCATTCATTCCAAAAATCCTACTTTCCCAATCATCCGGTATCGGTGTGGGGGGGAGGGTGCGGGCCCTTGACATAAAGTTTCCTGGTGGGCCCCAGCCACCCCAGTCCGACACTGGATTTTCTATGATATTCAAGTCGGGGGACTGTGACGGCCATTCCAGAATATTATACTTCTCCCTCTGCATAAATGCCTTTGTAGATTTCAAAGTGTGTTTAGAGTCATTGTCTTGTTGGAATATCCAACCCCTGTGTAACTTCAACTTTGTGACTTTAACAAGGGCCCCAGTCCCTGAACTAGCCCCACAGCATGATGGAACCTCCACCAAATTTGACAGTAGGCAGCAGGTGTTTTTCTTGGAATGCAGTGTTCTTCTTCCACCATGCAAAGCGCTTTTTGTTATGACCAAATAACTTTTTGTCTCATCAGTCCAAAGCACTTTGTTCCAAAATGACTGTGGCTTGTCTAAATGAGCTTTTGCATACAACAAGTGACTCTGTGGCGTGAGTGCAGAAAGGGCTTCTTTCTCATCACCCTGCCATACAGATGTTCTTTGTGCAAATTGCGCTGAATTGTAGAACAATGTACAGATACACCAGATGTTCTTGCAGGTCTTTGGCGGTGATCTTTGGGTTGTCTGTAGCCATCCTCACAACCCTCGCATATGCCACTGTATTTTTCTTGGCCTGACAGACCTGGGTTTTACAGCAACTGTGCCTGTGGCCTTCCATTTCCTGATTACATTCCTTACAGTTGAAACTGACATTTTAAACCTCCGAAATAGTTTTTTGTAGCCTTCCCATAAACCATGATACTGAACAATCTTTGTTTTCAGATCTTTTTAGAGTTGCTTGGAGATTCCCATGTTGTTACTCTTCAGAGTAGAGTCAAACAGAAGCAGAACTTGCAATTGGCCACCTTAAATACCTTTTCTCATGATTGGACACACCTGCCTATGAAGTTCAAGGCTTAACGAGCTAATCCAACCAATTTGGTGTCGCCAGTATTTGGTATTGAGCAGTTACATGCATTCAAATCAGCAAAATGACAAGAGTACCCAAATTTTTGCACAGCCAGTTTTTCACATTTGATTTAATTTCATACAACTGAATACTGCTTCACTAAAAATCTTTGCTCAGAAATCACCCCAGTACTCAGTTGTAGTGATGGGCGAATTTGGGGAGTTTCGCTTTGCCGAAAAAATCCCGAAATTCACGAAACAGTGAAAAATTTGCGAAATGGCGCTGGCGTCCATTCGCTGATGAAAATGCGCTGGGGTCCATTTTTTTTTACACTGTTGAATTTTCGCAGCGGTTTTGTGAATTTATTCTCCAGCGGCAAATTGCGGGAATTCCCCGCTAATTTGCGCCTGGCGAATAAATTCGCCCATCACTCCTCAGATGTTCCTGGGAAATGAAATACATACCACTGTTATCTTTTTTGTTGAAATTGGAGTAAATTATTATGCAGGCTGAGAGGAATTCCCAAAAAAATCCTTATGTCACCCCCATCCAATCATATACTTGGTGCATGTCAAATCCAACACCCCAGAGTAATAAGAATCTAGAACCTGCAGTTCAGTTACAGCTATGGAACCTCAGGCAGTACAACAAAGCTTGCAATACTTTATCTGGTTAAAAACATCTTGTTTCCCAGACATAAAAGGCCCAGTAAATAAATGTCTGATAACACTTAGATCTAAGATCTTGTCACCAATTGCAACTCCTATTCGATGTCTGGGCTGCAAAAACAAAAGAAAAAAATTTAAATTTATACTTGAAATTTGGGGCACCTTGGTCCTTGTCTATAAAAGCTGAATGCCATTAGTAGGCCAACTGAATTTATTCCACTGAACAACTATGCTGCTCATTGACCTTGTTATTTAACCTTTTTACTTACCTTGATTCTATTACTACTTATATTTCTTTTGCAAATAAAGGAATGCTAGGCAGAAGGAATGAAGGCTTTCTACTAGTGATGTGTGTGTTGGGTAAAACCCGACCCGAGCCCGCCCTCCCTCCATCCGCCTGACTTCTGGATTCCTTTTATAGACCTGTACAGAGAGGTCACGTGCACACTCAGGCTCTTCAGCGCTGGTTCCGCTAGGTGCTAAAAGCCTAAAGGAGACGGCATATGCAAATATATTTATGGACTCCTTTGAGCAAACTTTCATTTTTCCCAACACAGATTTTGCGGGGTGTATTGACTCATATATGCGCTATATGGATGACACCTTCTTTATTTGGAAAGGTTCACAGCAGCATCTTGACCTGTTTTTGACTGACCTTAATTCGGTACATTCCACAATAAAATTTACACTGGAAAGTCATCCTACTAATATACATTTTTTGGATGTAAATATTTCCTTGACCAATGGTACATTCGTCACCTCTTTGTACACTAAGCCCACTGATCGTAATAATCTATTGAGACCTACCAGCTTCCATGCCCCAAATCTGTTTAAAGGGTTACCCTAAAGCCAATTGATGAGGGTGAGGAGAATAACTTTCTGCAGATGAGTTATTTAAACAGGAATCAGAAAAAATGATAGAGAAGTTTATTGATAGAGGTTACAAACAGGAGATGTTACAAAAAAACTCAGGATGAAATACAGAGAGAAAGTTTATTACAACAAAGAAAAAAAAAAAGACACCTTCCAAAGAATCCCATTTGTATCAACATATGATACCAACTCTAAGTTTATTAAACAAACAATATTAAAATACTGGGGCATCTTAGAGAAGGATCCAAAAGTAGCGAATCTGTTCTCTTCTTCTCTGATCTTTTCCTACAAAAGAGAAAAAAACATTGAAGACTTGATTAAACAAAATAGGAGATATACTACATCAAAAAAAATCCCTACAGGTACCCACCCATGCCATAACTGTGGTCATTGTAATGGTATTATTAAAGGGGAGAAGGTAATGCACGCACTGAAAGGGACACCGTATAATACTAAAGGTTTCCATACGTGTAACTCTAAAGGGGTGATCTATTGTATCAAGTGCCCGTGTGGCATGGCGTACGTGAGTCAAACACAAAGAACAATCAAGTTTCGCCTGAACGAACACAAATCGGTAATAAGCAATTAGGAAACAACATTAGCGAAACATTTCTATGAGAACAAACATAGGATTTCACAGATTGGTTGGCAAATTCTAGAAAAAGTGAATGAGATACAAGGGCAAGACTTTAAACTACTGCAACGCAAAAGTTATTGGATTTGGACTCTGCAAACACAACTCCTAGAGGCTTAAATGAAGAATTCAATTTATCATGTTTTTTTATAGTTTATTATTGCCTTTCTATTAAGCTATTTTCCTGTTTGCAACATTTTTGGACACTAATTCGGATAATTTGGATACATTGGACATTTCCTTCTTTATTGGGGGTGGGTAATTTGGCTATATATGCTGTTTGCATGTACGTTTCTGTATCACCTGACGAAGGGGGAATGCCCCCGAAACGTTGTGATGCAATAAACGCACCAGGGGTATGACCCCGGTTTAACTCTCTGTGTGTGCTAGCCTTTATTGCCTTATTCCTTTTATAGACCCTCACCGACCCGTCTCATCGATGACGTCACAAAAGTAGTGGTGCAAGCAGGCGCGGGTCTATAAAACTGGAAGTCGGAAGCCAGCAGTGTAAGGTGGCGGGTGGGGAGAGCAGAAAGAAGAGCTCGACTCGGACCCGTCCACCACCTGCAAATGGGGGTGCGATGTTGGCTCAAACCCGACCCACCCACGGGTCCCGCGGGTATCAGTCCTGCCCACACATCACTACTTGCTATACCATTTCCTCAAACAGTTATATATAAGGGCATAGGCCTTATGTGCATATTACTTCTCTCCATAACTACATTTATACATGAGAATGAGAATTACAATAAAGTTGGTCGCTGTTGCACAAGTATCTATTAGGGGTGCGGCTGCATTAGGGGTCTATGAAGAACAACCCTGCCGAGGTTTTTAATATGAAGCAACTTTCTGGCTCCTATGTCTAAGATATGACTCCATGGGGTTTATTTATCAAAGGTCGAAGTTTAGAGTAATGTGAATTTTTTTAACCTAGAATAAATTAGATTTTTTTCAAAATTCGAAGGGTATTATATTTATGAAACAATTCAAATGTCTAAAATTTGTTCAAATAGTCCCAACCCGAAAACTCGAATTAAATTCGAATAGAGTTTTTGTCCAGAAAAATTTCTTTTGACGTGCAACATTTTTTTTTCACCCATTGGAGTCTATGGGGAGTCATTTTCACACCGAAACTACTATTAACATTTTCAAATATTTCAAGAGACTTTTGCCATTGACTTCTACATGAACTCAGCAGGTTTAAGGGCAGGACTCCACGGATGATTCCGGCGTGATCTGACCCGCTGCACGCTGCGTCTGCATCCGACAGTCGTGTCGCATTGCATCAACAATGCGACACGATCCGACAATAGCATTACTTACCTTATTTACGTTGCATCCAACCTGACACCTGCGTTGATGCACAGCGCGTCGGATAACACCGGAATCGTCCGTGGAGTCCTGCCCTTAGGTGGCGAATATTCCAATTAGAACTTTTTTCCAGGGTTGAGTTGTGATCAATCTCAGATTCAAATTGGTGCTTTTAAATTCAAAATTGTGAGTTTTGACCCTAAAAAAAAAAAAAGAAAAAAAGAAAATTCTAATTTACCATTGGAACCTTAGTAAATCTGCTCCCATGTGTCTGTCGAATAGCACAAATGGAGAAATAACAAATTTAAACAAATACCTCCTGTAAATCTCTAGCACATAATGAGCAAGAGGTTTCATACTGTATGCTGCACAGAGATAAAGCACATTCCCTATGTAAGTTACCAGTTTCTGCAGTTATTCTTTTTTTCGTTGTGTGATGAATTCTAAATGCCTGTATCACAAAAGCAACGTGTTGAACATAAATCCTATTTAAGGAACCAACAATTTAGCGAATATAAACGTGTCCACATATTCCAGTCTATATGTATTGGGCCTGTGGAGGCTTTTGTACTTTAAATGCCAGGGCCTATTTTGATCTCAGGCCAGGCCTTGGTTCTGTTATAAAATCACCCCATATCACTTCTATTAGTTCTCATTAGGGATGCAACGAATCCAGGATCCAGTTCGGGATTCGGCCTTTTTCAGCAGGATTCGGATTCGGCTGAATCCTTCTGCCCGGCCGAACCGAATCCAAATCCTAATTTGCATATGCAAATTAGGGGCGGGAGGGAAATCTCATCATTTTTTATCACAAAACAAGGAAGTAAAAAATGTTTTTCCCTTCACACCCCTAATTTGCATATGCAAATACTTTTTTTATTCAGACTTTTAACACCCTCGGGGTTAAATAAATTCCAAAAAAATTCGAGTTTTTTGTTCCACTAAAAATCTGCGAGTTTTTGGCATTCGGACTTTAATAAATAACCCCCTTAGTGTTACTATTGAAAACAATGTAGCAGAATGTAGCAGAAGCTAGCCGATTGACAGACCTGTGAAGAAGTATGCAAGCTTAGCTTCTACTACATTGTTTCAAGAGCCAGAACCAGCATTGAAGAAAGGGCACTTACTGTTGAGCGGTTGAAGCTGCGCTCCCCCGCGTTCCGTTTTTCTGTGATCAGCCGCAGGGGAGCGCAGGAATAGATGCATTACGTTTTTTCCAATGTGGCTGTACTCACACAGGAGCATGTAGGCGCCGAACGCAGGAAAAATGCAGCTTGTTGCGTCTCAACCTGCGTTGGGCGCCAACACGCACCTGTGTGAGTACAGCCCCATTGGAAAAAACGTAATGCTTCTATTCCTGCGCTCCCCTGCGGCTGAATGCAGAAAACTGGAACGCAGAGGAGCGCAGCTTCCACCGCTCGTCAGTAAGAGCCCCTAAAGGACAATGTCAGCTTAAAAATATGTAATTATTGTTCATTGTAAAGTTGCATTTCATTAGGCAACATGTTATTTTTGGTTCACTCTCCTTTTAAATATAAAATCACCAGGTGTGTCTGGCTAGAAACTGCATTTAATGGCTTTGCAAGCTGCTACAGAACTTCTCTAGAGAATTAAGACTGTTACTGATTGTCCCTGCTAGTTAAAATTGATGACTTGACAGTGTTTGGCACATGAGGTACCTTTTCTGATATTGTAGAAGATTACCAGCGGAACAATATATATTTGCCCAGCCTCTACATTCACTCAATGGCTCTTACAGACATACAATGCAGCTGTTGCAGATCCCATCTTGCCCTGCAAGCATTGCCTGTGGGGTAAGGTGTGATTTGTAGTTCTGCAATAGCTGGAATGCTGTGAGTTACCTTTCCATGGTCCAAGTTTCTATGCATTGTACACTATGCATTAGTTATCGCCTATTAGGGCAGAGACACACGTGGAGATTCGGGGAGATTTATTCGCCTGGTGACAGATCGCCTCTTCTTCGGGCGACTAATCTCCCCAAACTTCCTTCCTGCTAGAATCGAAATCGCCGGCGGGATCGGAGCGATTCATTTTCCAAAGTCTCCTGAAGTTGCCTCACAAGGAAACTTTGGACGACTTCGGGAAATGAACGGGTGATTTCGGAAATTGAAGCGCTCCGAGTGCCATCCCACCGGTGATTTAGAATCTAGCCGGTGGGAAGGCAGTTCGGGTAGATTAGTCGCCCAAAGAAGAGGAGATTTGTCTCCGGGCGACTAATCTCCCCGAATCTCCACGTGTGTCTCTGCCCTTAACATCAATTAAATCTGAGTGCGGTGACTGTCAATTGGTTCATACTGACCTCATTGTGTGTTGAGAACACTCCATACAGGAGGTTCTGAATGGGAAAATCTGAATTTGCTTCCACTTGAATGAAGGACATGATCTGTGGAGAGACAGAGAGAGAGGCAAAGCTGCTATGAGTGGAGCTTCTCCCAACACTAGCACAGACAACTCCAGATGTGCCACACAGAAAAGTAATTTGGGGCCTGCTGCTGTGCTTCCTCCCAAACATCCAATCCAGGAGCTGTGAGCTCTCCCACCCCCAGGATTTCACTAATCAAAAGCAGGTTCACCATGATTCAGCCAAGGGTTGCCACCTGGCCGGTATTTTTAAAAATGATGGCTGATCCCAATGATATTAATAGGGAAAAAAGATAAATATATAGGAAGGCCGGTATTTTTTTCCAGAAAAGGTGGCAACCCTAACTCAGCCTATTCCAGAGGGCAAAGCTCCAATTTCATTTCTAACCGCCCCAAATTCAGGCTCTTCAGGCTGTTTCACATCCCCAGGCCCTGCCACAGGGAGGGAGAGGTGTCTACACTCTCAAACTCTCAAGCCACTGCTACTCGGTTATCAAGCCAACACAAAACAATGTTACAAAGCAATGAAATGCTTTTATAAAGGGGTTGTATATAAAGTCTAGGTTCTGGGCTATGGCTCATAATAGCACAACAACAGAACATTTTGACTGTTCTATTACTAACTCTGGGGAATGGTGCCTTTAAACATCCTCATATAAATTCATCTTGCTGCAAGATTAATTATAAACGGATTGATTACTGAGGAGCTAAAAGTAACACAGGTATGAGATCTATCATATGGAATCCACTGTCCAGAAGGCTCCGGAATACAGGATTGCAACATCCCATGCTGCCCTATTAAACCAACAGTTCTATAATTCAGACCGATTTTCTCTGCAATAATAAAAGCGTGTACTTGATCCTAACTAAGCTGCATTGATTAACTTTAAGTATGATGTAGAAAGTCATTTTCTAAGACAATTAGTTTTCATATTTTATTTGTGGTTTTTGAGTTATTTAGCTCATTACTCAGCACTTCTCCCATTTGCAATTTCAGCAATTATCCTAGTAACTATACATTGATTTGAATAAGACTGGAATTTGAATAGGAGAGGGCTGAGTAAAAAGAGGAGTAATAAAAAGTAGCAATAATAATACATTTGTAGCCTTACAGCGCATTTGCTTTTTAGATGGGGTCAGTGACCCCTATTTGAAAGCTGTAAAGAGTCAGAAGGTAATTAATTCAAAAACTATAAAAAAAAAAAATAATGAAGTACAATTGAAAAGTTGCTTACAAACGGCCTAAAATATACGAAGCGTTAAAGGGATACTGTCATGGGAAAAAAACTATTTTTCAAAATAAATCAGTTAATATTGCTGCTCCAGCAGAATTCTGCGCTGAAATTCATTTCTCAAAAGAGCAAACAGATTTTTTTTATTCAATTTTGAAATCTGACATGGGGCTAGACATATTGTCAATTTCCCAGCTGCCCCAAGTCATGTGACTTGTGCTCTGATAAACTTCAATCACTCTTTACTTTACCCCCTCCCTTTTCCCCCCCAGCAGCCAAACAAAAGAACAATGGGAAGGTAACCAGATAGCAGCTCCCTAACACAAGATAACAGCTGCCTGGTAGATCTAAGAACAACACTCAATAATAAAAATCCATGTCCCACTGAGACACATTCAGTTACATTGAGAAGGAAAAACAGCAGCCTGCCAGAAAGCATTTCTCTCCTAAAGTGCAGGCACAAGTCACATGATCAGCTGGGAAATTGACAAAATGTCTAGCCCCATGTCAGATTTCAAAATTGAATATAAAAAAATCTGTTTGCTCTTTTGAGAAATGGATTTCAGTGCAGAATTCTATTAACTGGTTCATTTTGAAAAATGTTTTTTTCCCATGACAGTATCCCTTTAACTTAAATTTGAACCACCCCTTTAATCCATACTGGTGGTAAAACAAGCTTATTAGCTAGTTTTTATTTTTAAAGACATGGTGGTCCAAACTGCAAATATTTCAGGGGCTAATTTAATAACATGGTTGTTACATCACAGCTGTAGTAACCAATACTAATTGCTTAGACATCAAGTTAGTAATATAATCATAGGTCTGGCTGCCAAGTAGAGGCAGATGCTCAAATTGCAATTCAGTACCTAGGTAAATAAATCAGGCGACTTCTCTAGAAAACTCAAATCATAGACCCCTTTATTGTATAAACATTGTTAATTAGCCATAAAGCATGAGCAATATAGATGCAATATAGGAGGCTAGTCCTGGTGTTTTAGTAAACCTAAGGGAATAAATAAACAGGAAATTACATTTCCTTAGTTTGGTCAGTAGAATTTGCAGTTTCAGTTCCATCATCCAGCCATGTGGAGCCATTGTTGCTTTTTTATTCTGAATTTCTGGCTTCGGACTCAAGGAGTGCGTGCCATTGTGTGGATTGGGAAATATGCTAGAGGAAGGGGGGAATATTTGTCATAGCAGTTGGAAGTAAGCACTGTATAGGTGCAACCTCTTTGTAAAGCTGCCCATGATACATATGCTTGACAAACAATTAGACCTTTGTCCACGGGCTCGACCAGATTAGGCTGATCTGATCATTTTGCCATTGGATAGTACTGATGGCCTACAGTCACTGGGAAAAGGCTGCATTAACATACTGATGATGTTTTTGCCTGATGGGCCTCCATATCCTGCCAAATAGATAGCTGGCTGATTTTTGGTCAGATATAGGTGAGCCAGTCCATACAATGGCCGATACTGGAGAAGCTGAGTGTGCAGCTTTTATAGGCCTGTGTATGGCCACGTTTACTCAGATATTGTTGTTCTGCTTCATAAAGCTGGTACTACCTGTCTCCAATAGTAAATAAAAATCACCCCAACAGGAAACACACACTGACCAGACTGCAATCAGCATGACCTACTTGTAAGAAGTATTTCCAATCTGCTAAAAATGGGGATCGCTCCTTGAGCTTTTGTGCAACATTACAATCCTGAATGTTATTTTTCTTTTAAGGCAGTTGCCCAAATGAAACACATGCTGAGCAGCTGTTGTAAATTACACACCAGTTACTAGAAGTCATGGCATTGTGGGAGTTGTATTTCACAAGCGCTAGCGTGCAGTGTGTTTTACACCCTCACCAGAGGCCATTACTGTGGCTATAATGATAATGAGCTCTGTATGAACTAACCCATTTCCCTAGCTGCTTACGGTATATCTGGTTTAGAGAAGTTCATCATATAGGGTGGAAATTCTTGTCGCTCTGCTCAAAAACAAAAAAGTAAAACAAAATGAAGACCAATTGATGAAATTAAAAATCCCTTTAACAAGCCTCCAATAAAGCCAGAATACTGCCTCTGTTTTCCAGCTGAATGAATTCTGGCAAGGATATAGAGAGGGATACTGGTAGGACAGCGGAATAGCACCCAATCCCTAGCAATGGGCCAGCAACTGGTTATGCTTTCAGCAATGTAAACACTGCTTTAGACAAGAATAGAACAGCTAACAGATATCCAAAATGATAGGCACCCAGCTGTATATACAGTTCAAAGCAAGATGGACATTGCATAGGGCACATTGCATAAACTGTATTGTGTTAACACACACACACACACAGTTTTAGATACAACCATCCTTGTGATTGTCCAATCTGGCCTATTCTGATCAAACGAGACTTAACTATTATATGTTGGGGTGGCCAAAATAGATATTGCATTAAAAAAAAAAAGTCAACTGATGGCCCCTCATCAACAGCGGTTCTGAGCCAAGCGTCAATCCAGAAATAAATGGGGCTGATCTCACCCATACACATTTGCCATCCAAAGAGTTTGAATTAGAACACCTTTTGCCAATTTTATTGGCAAAAGGCTATGATTTTATCTGAAGGGAAAGAGCTGCTGCTACTGGGTGTTGCACATATTTACATTTTTAATTTTCCTCCACCCAAGCACCCCTGCGGTGACAGATACTTCAATCAACCCCCAACATGTAAAGAAATATAGTACAGTCCTATTTAGTTACAGACTGAACTATTATAAGCACGCTTTCATTGATCTTCCTATTTTGCCTCTATTCATTGTCCACTTAAAATATGTAATCTGGGGTTCACTGACCCCTCATCAACCAAAAATATTACTCTTCACTTTCCCTCTCTGAGCAACCTGTATCTCTTCATTCTGTCTTCATGCTCACAATGGGCAATTATGAAACTGTAACTAGTATACTGTTGCTATTGTTTGAAAGTATGGTTCCTTGTAGAAGAAAAAGACGGTTACAATAGCATTGGGTGAATCTTTTGAACAAATATACTATGAAATAACAGTTAAACTTTACATTGTTTTAACACATAAGACTACGCGGCCACCTTTGATGCGATCCGACGCTGGGCAACTTTATATTACTTACCTTGTTCCTGTCGCATCCGACTTGATGCGCGCGTTTTGTTGCCCATCGTTGGATCGCATCAAAGTTGGTCGTGTAGTCTTCCCCTAAAAGTGGAAACCGGTGTTCTAGAGTACAATACAACTGGAGGCCCTGCAGCTAGAGAAGGCTCTCTGGCTAAAGGTAGCCCTCCAAGTGACTTTTACAGCCCTCCAGACTGCGCAAAGGCTTAACCGAATTTTGTATGACAGCATCATTTTAATACAATGTATATTTCAGCCTTCGATCATGCGGCACCACGAGAAAGAAAAAAAACCCTGGCACTGAGAGTAAACATAATCTTGAGAGCATATTTGTAAATAAAATGTCATATTGAACAGAGGTCATTAAAGGAGAACTAAACCCTAAAAAGAAATATGGTTAAAATGTCATATTTTATATACTGAATTTATTGCACTAGTGTAAAGTTTAAGCTTCTCAATATCAGCAATGATCCAGGACTTCAAATTTTTCACAGGGGGTCACCATCTTGGAAAGTGTTTGTGACACTCACATGCTCAGTGGGCACTGAGATGCTGTTGAGAAGCTAAGCTTAGGGGTCGTCACAAATCATCAAGCAGAAAATGAGGTTGGTCTGTAATATAAGCTGATTCTACAGGGCTGATTATTAAACTCTGGTGTTAATTGCACTGGTTTCTGTGCTGCCATGATGTAATTATCTCTATTAATTACTAATCAGCCTTATATTGTGACATTTCTATTCTATGTGTACTGTATATTGTGAGTGGGTCCCTAAGCTCAGTAAGTGACAGCAGCACAGAGCATGTGCAGTGAATCAGCAGAAAAGAAGATGGGGAGCTACTGGGGCATCTTTGGAGACACAGATCTTTACTGCTAAAGGGCTGTGGTTGCCTTGGGCTGGTGCAGAAGCACAAAACATAATGTACAACATTTCTAGCTACTTCTTTAGTTTAACTTTCCTTGTCCTTTAAGGTGCCTAGTCATAGATGTAGGAGATGGGGCACTAAATAAAGTAGGATACCATGGGGCAAATTCACTAACCTGCGGAAATTCGCCAGCGACTGCTTCGCTCACATCGACAGGCGAATATTCGGCAGGACAACGCTAATTCACTAAAAATGCGAAGTTGCGTCCAGGGCGCCGAACGATGGCGAAGTTTGCAAGCGTTAATTTGGCAAGCAAAGATAAGTTGCACTAGTGTTGGCTAATTTGCATACGGCCGGAAGTTAAAGTTGAATGGACGTATATGTTGCAGCAAATACATTACACTACACAAGCCCAGGGAAACTTAAAGGGATACTGTCATGGGAAAACATTTGTTTTCAAAATGATTCAGTTAATAGTGCAGATCCAGCAGAATTCTGCACTGAAATCCATTTCTCAAAAGAGCAAACAGATTTTTTTTTTATATTCAATTTTGAAATCTGACATGGGGCTAGACATATTGTCAATTTCCCAGCTGCCACAAGTCATGTGATTTGTGCTCTGATAAACTTCACTCTTTACTGCTGTACTGCAAGTTGGAGTGATATCACCCCCCTCCCTTTCCCCCACAGCAGCCAAACAAAAGAACAATGGGAAGGTAACCAGATAGCAGCTCCCTAACACAAGATAACAGCTGCCTGGTAGATCTAAGAACAACACTGTCCCACTGAGACACATTCAGTTACATTGAGAAGGAATAACAGCAGCCTGCCAGAAAGCATTTCTCTCCTAAAGTGCAGAGACAAGTCACATGACCAGGGGCAGCTGAGAAATTGACAAAATGTCTATCCCCATGTCAGATTTCAAAACTGAATATAAAAAAATCTGTTTGCTCTTTTGAGAAATGGATTTCATTGCAGAATTCTGCTGGAGTAGCACTATTAACTGATGTGTTTTGAAAAAAACACAAAACATGTTTTCCGATGACAGGATCCCTTTAATAAAAGAAAACAGTTGTTATATTGCCCTACAAATGAGCTCAGTGTATAGTTTATATGCCATATGTTAGGAAATGTAGGGGGGGGAGCCAGGTACCCTAAAAAAAAAAAAAAATGTACGATCTTTTGCAGCCTATTATCCTGAAAAACTGGAAAGTCACCAGCGTTTTTTGTAACATGGAAAAAAATTTTTTTGAGGAACTCCTATCTACTCTATTGCACTTCGCCTGGTCTGAGGTGGTGAAGGCAAGTCTGGCGCAAGAGGTAACATTCATTAAAATCTGCATCTTAATTTGCGTAGTTACGTCCATTCGCCAGAGTGAAAATTCGCCTGGCGTTAGAGTGCAAAGTAGCGCTACAGTCTCTCCTTCGCAGCGAATTTACGCCAGCGTTAGTCCTTTAGTAAATTTGCCCACATGACTATCTGTGCCCAATGATGAACAAGCTTATAAAAAAAAAGCTTCTACTTAGAGTAGGCAATTGCAAATTCCCATACATTTACACCCCTGGCTTAACAAAATTAAATTTAACATTGATGCATAAAGCAGTCACAATTAAAAAAAAAAAAAAAAAAAAAAATCAACTAAAACATAAACTTGTACAGTAAACAATAATGCATTATTAGATAGAAACCATAAGCTATGCAGTAAAAACAGATTGCATCAGAAGGAGCTTTACTCTAGATTTTTAACTTTTATTTAATAAGATTGACATAAACATTAAGCCTTTCCTTGGGGGACCAACATTCACACATCTGACCAAAAGTCAGTTGATCAGTGGACAACATTCTCAGGCTGAAGAAAAAAAAGGGAAAAGTCTGGAAGATGGATGCCTCAGTCTTCTGTATATAGCGATCTCCCAACCTACAGATGAACAAACTGATCTCTAGCCGAGGACTGCAGACTCAAAAGAAATCAGGGCTAAATAGCACCTATTAAATGTACAAAGAAATGCACCACCTGATGGGGAACAAACAGGTAGTATCATTTAAATGCATCACTGTGTATATAGTAAGAGTTTCTTTAATCATCCAAACAATCACACAATATGTTGTAGAGCAGAGAGTTCATAGAGCTAAGCTCTCCGAGGATACCATCATTTCTCTAGAACTCACAAGCATACATAATTAAATTGGTCCAATAAAATATCGATCCATTTACTTTAGGATAAATACAATGGGTTAAGGAGCTATTGGCTTAATTTCTTGGGCACGAGAGAACCTTGCAGTGTGTTGGGTTATTGGTTTGTAATGCAAGGGTAACTTTCCTCTGAAGAATAAACCTACATGTAACTGCTCGTCGGTTGAAAACACAACTATGCCAAACAGAACCATTAACTCCTTGGGGTTTTTTTTTTGTTTTTAAATCCTCTGTGCCTCTAAAAAATAATCTAACTGGTCTGAAAAGGATGAAAACCTGTAGAAGATACTTAAGAGTTTACTCAAGTCTGTTTTGTATCCTTTTTTTCCCAGGAAAAAGATGAAATAGTATAGGAAAAATTCAAAACTAAAACTGAAAAAAAGTGAAGCCAGCACAACTGTATCCCTGGAAGCAGAGTCAAAAAGACACAAGGTGGGTTTTTTTTCCAATTTCCCCACCAAGGCCCATCTCCTGCAACACAAGGCAGGTTTCATCAGGGATACCGATCTTTCAGCCCCATTTATATCTTCTGAATCTTTTCTCCAACCACAACTGGATTTTCTTTCCTGATCTTCTCAGCTGCATCCGCTTTGTAGTCATAAGAGCAACTGTGCACATCAGAATAACGGTGAGTCCCGCAGAATACGTTTCCACATCGACATTCGAACCCTGCAAAAAAACGACAATACGAGAAAAAAAATTAGACACTGGCCATTCTGGATGTATATTTACTCCTAGAAGCCCATTTATCGAAGGTCGAATTTCGAATTCATGTGACTTTTTTTTTTGTTTTAACGCTAATAAACTTGAATACTGTATACACAAAATTTGATTGGGAGGTTATTAAAAAAAATCTAATATTTAAAACTCAAATCAATATTACCTCCCGGAAAACTCGAATATAGTTTTTTCTCCAAAAAAATAAATAAAATAATAAATACTCGAATGTCAGGAAAGCTATTAACATCTTCAAATCGGTCACTGGACCTCTCCTCATTGACTTATACATGAACTCGGCAGGTTTTAGATGGCGAATAGCCAAATTCAAATTGTTCCAAGGGTCAAGGTTTGATAAATCTAAATTTTTTTTAATTAAAATTCGAATCGAGTTAGGATTATTCACAATTTGAATTTAAAAAATTGAAAATTCAAATTTACAATTCGACCCTTAATAAATCTGCCCCCTAGTGTTGAGGTGTATGTGTAAAGGCATGGCACACCACAACAGTAAACGATTATTTCTGGAGCATAAATAATACCTACGGTACTGGCATGGATATTTATACTTCAAGATGATGTATTCCTGTTCAGATAAATAACTCCACATACAGGCTTTGTGTTTGCATCAGATTGTTTAGTAGAGTTGCATTTTTTTTTTTTCTACAGGGCATAAGTCCAGTGCTAAACCTGTGCAGATCTGACAGTGATGTTTGGTATCACTTTTTAAGAAAAAGGTAATGTCAGATTTAATGCTGCACAATACAAACCAGTGAGTCCAATCTTTTTACGGCACATAAAGCAACGGTTCTTTTTCAGCTTGGCTTTTTCAGGAGAGCGTTCAAGCTCCTCGGAGGAGTTCTGTGAACTGTCTGATGTTGCAGCTGAGAAAGGGTATAGAAGGAAAAGAAAATCACTCTTGGGGTGCAATATATCAAAATCAGACACAAATAAGGTTTTTTTTCCTTAAAGGGATACTGTCATAGGAAAAAAAAAAATTCAAAATGAATCAGTTAATAGTGCTGCTCCAGCCGACAAGCCTTGCAACATCTCTGAATCTTGTTTGTGCAACAGAATGGGGGATCTGATGTCCATCCCCATGCACTGGTTACACAAACGGTGAAGAGAACAGGGGAATGTGGGGAGAGCAGTGAAAATCTAGGAAGTGCTGAATAGAAAGTGAAAGTAAGTGTCTGCCCCGCCTCTATGCCTAAGGCACAGAGGAGGGGTAGGCAATATTTGAGGGCAGCTGAGATTTTTAAATGAGTTTACAACAGCTATGAACACTTTAATAAAAAAAAAAGAATTCTGATTTCATGTTTAATTTGAAAAAGACTTATTATACAGATTTTTATGTCTGGATGACAGGTCCACTTTAATGAGCACATGCCAATACATTAGGCCAGCCTCTCTATTCCATTAAAGGGGTTGTTCACCTTCCAAATACTTTTTTCAGTTGAGTTTTTTTTTGTTAAAAAAACTTTTTTCAGTTGCTTTCCATCTTTTATTTTTTACAGTTTCCCCAAAATGTGAGTTTCAAGTTGAATGTTCCTGTCTCTAGTGTCTCATTCTGGCAGCTCAGTGATAGAGGAGTAGATTCTTAATGGTTACAATTTGCTATATTTATTAGTTGATACAATTCTCAACAATATCTGTGGAATATTAGCAACTATTGTGTCAAACCTAACAGCTTTATCTTAACAAAGATAAGAAACGTATCAACTAAATGTATTTAGTTGCGTAACCAGTAACGTAGTTAGAGGGGGACTGGCCCTGGAAGGGACGTGCAGCCAGGCCCCCGCCCCCTCCGTACGTCATTTTCTGTCGCCGGATTCAGTGGCTGGCTTGCTGCCGGGGGACCCTGAGGGGGTGCGGGCCCTGGCCCAATCGCACCCCCTGCTCCCCTGGTAGTTACGCCACTGCCCCTCCCCCAAAACTTCTTTAGAAGGTGAAAAATTAAACTTTACACTTCAATATTACAAAAATACTCACAAATAATAAATAGAAAGTAATCAGAAAAAGTCTTTATTTCTGGCGATCTATCGGAAACCAACTGCACTGTTTAAAGGTGAACAACCCTTTTAAGCAGTCCTATACAGGAAAACGGTAGCTCGTGATCTCTTCTACATGGCTACCAGTTGGATCACCACAATATGGATAGAAATGTAGTCATTTATTAGGCGACCACCACATTAATTCAATCTCATATTTCAGGACGGGTATCAACAGACTAGCAAATCCCATTACTATCTCACCTTGTATTTCTTTTGTATCTGTAGTTCTGCTATCTGCATTTTCAGCTTGTGAAGATGACGACCCAGTTTCCAAAAGTGGCAACGAGCTAAGTAGATGTAAGGATACACCATTAAGATGGGAAATATATCTTTAACAAAGCTGTTACATATAATTGTAAAAGCCGTAGAAGTGCTTACCTGGCCTGTGTAGTCTGTGGAACCACAGGATCTGCTACATCACCTGCCTGTGAGCTCTCTGCATTCTGTGGGGTTGATGCCTCCACTCCACTTCCTACCGACACAACTGCAACAAATACATGTATTTACACAATAATGCAAAGTGTCCCCTATTACAAAATCAGTCTCAAGTCTGTTCCAGTACAACTTCAGGGAATGGATGACATTCTAAAAAAAGGTCCTCAAAAGCATATTGTTGTCAGCGGCAGAGAGGGAGAATTCTCTTGAGGTTTATCAGGTTATTTGGGAGTGTTGGCACAATTACAAAGTATTATAGGTACCCCCCGGATAAAAAAACAACTCTAAGCTTGGGCAGAAAATAGGCATGATGGCTGATCTGTTCAAGTTAAGTTATATGTTTGACTTAAAACGAAAGATATATTACGAATACAGATATTTTTGATACTAAGGCGTGGAGATTGTAATAGTAACCTTGTTTGATGTACAATACTGTCTAACCACTGCTTCTCACTTTGGTATTGAACAAATAAAACAAAACATAAAACAAGCATATTGTTGTAACATAGCAGTAATATTCTCTCCTTTAACTAGTATAGAGCTTTTCATGCAGATTAAAGGGGTTGTTCATCTTTAAATTAACTTTTAGTATGATGTAGTGAATCCAATTTGCAATTGGCTTTCATTTTTTATTATTTGTGTTTTTTGGGTTATTTAGCTTTTAATGCAGCATTTCTCCAGTTTCCAATTTCAGCTATCTGGTTGCTAGGGTCCAATTTATCCTAGCAACTATGCACTGATTTGAATAAGAGACTGGAATATGAATAGGAGAGGGCCTGAATAGAAAAAGAGTAATAAAAGTAATAATAACAATAAATTTGAAGCCTACGGGTCTGGCCACTCGTTCTGCCTTACGCCGGCTAAAGTGAAAATCGCCTGGGGGCAGGCACACAAAGCGATTCGTTTCCCAAAGTCGCCCATAATTGCCTCACGAGGAAACTTCGGGCGACTTCAAAAAAACGAAGCCCTCGTGTGCTTGCCCCCAGGCGATTTTAATTTTAGCCAACGGAAAGCAGATTGGGGAGATTAGTAAAAAGAAGAGGAGATTTGTCGCCTGGTGAATAATCTCCCCGAATCAGGAAAAAGTCAGAAGAAAAAGAATTCAAATTATTCAAAAACTATAAAAAAAATAAATAATGAAGGCCAATTGAAATGGCTAGGAACTAGCCATTCCACAACATACTAAAAGTTAACTTAAGGGTGAACCACCAATTTAATTTGTCTCAGAGCTAATAAAAAATTATGGGTGCCACAGCCCCTAAAATCACCCTGAGATAAAGGCCAGATCTGCCCATTTGGAGTAGTTGCCAAACAAGCAGATTTGGCCCTGATTTGTCCACCCAAAGCAGGTTGATCCAAATGTTAGCCCTGGAGCCCAAAATCAGATTATACAGTGGGATTTATGGTGATAGAGCATGGCATTACCATGTCAAAGCACTCCTTGTCTGATAGGATTTTCAGAGCTGCCCTGTTTGAAAGGACTGTTATAGCAGATTTAATTTTGACTTGTAGAAAAGGTGCCAGTGTCGGCATTCTAACTTATGAAAGGCTGCACTCTCGTAAAGGCTCCCATTACTTATCGGTAATCAAATCTGAATTTCAAAATATCTTATATCAGTAGTGGCTAGTACCAGACAGAGTTTTATGCTTCAAATAGACGTGTCACCGATTTTTTTCGCTGGGGAACAAGACTAACAACAAAATCCTGCAACTTAAAAATGCAGAAAGACAACATTACCTGGAGGACTATTTCTCCCACCACTGTTGTTTTGCCTCTGTAGATGCTCTTTATAGCACACGGAACAGAGACCGTTCGTTCGAGGATTACCGTAGAAGCCACAACCTGTTGAACATAGTAGTGGTGCTTGGCTGTGGTTTGTCTCCTGCGCCATAATCATCCACCATGCAACTGTAAACACAATAACATTCTATAAAAACTGTAGTGGAAAGACAGGTCAAAAGAAGACTGAATGCAGTAGGTATACATTATATTGCATAGAACTTGGTGTATGTGCTAGCTGCATACATGAGGCTCGGTAGATTAAAGGTGGCCATACAATGGCAGATTAAAGATGCTAATATTCTTAAGACTGATTCAGCATCTTATCTGCAAGTATATGGGGTCTCCCTGATCAATATCTGGCAATATTTGGATCAGGAAGCTTTAATTATTTTTGGCAATTGAGGGCTGCATTGGCTAGTTGATGCGGTCCTCATCCTGTCGGCGCCCATTCTCTTCATTGTAATCAGATTGTTTAGCCCTAGGGCCAAACCAATATCACCCTGCTTTTGGTGGGCATATCGGGGAAAGATCCACTCCTTTGGTGACCGCACCAAACAAGCAGCTCTTATCGTGTATGGCCACCTTTAGCAGACTCTTGAAATACAGGGAAGGGATCTGTTATCCCGAAACCCGTTATCCAGAAAACTCTGTAGGAATGGATGTCTCCCATAGACTCCATTATAACGAAATAATCCAAATTTTTAAAAACAATTTTCTTTTTCTCTGTAATAATAAAACATTACCTTGTACTTGATCCCAACTAAGTTATAATAAATCCTTATTGGAAGCAAAACCAGCCTATTGGGTTTATTTAACGGTTACATGATTTTCTAGCAGATCCGTTATCCGGAAAGCCCAGGTCCCGAGCATTCTGGAGAACAGGTCCCATACCTGTATTGCATTTCCCTAATGTTGTTACTCCTCACAAGTGTGAGGTGTAGATTTCACAATTACAAACATTTAAACAGGATGGCAGTGGATTATACGGTTATCTTAAAGGAGAAGGAAAGGTTAAAGCAAAGTAAGCTTTATCAGAAAGGTCTATATAAATTTATAAGTAAACCCTTAAAGTAATGTTGCTCTGAGTCCTTGGTCAAAAGAAGCACTGGATTCCTTTCCTTCTATTGTGTAAACATGGGCTTCTGTATCAGACTTCCTTCTTTCATCTTAAACTCCCAGGGCTTGGGCTTGAGCATGCTCAGTTTGCTCCTCTCTCCTTCTCCCCTCCCTGCTGTAATCTGAGCTCAGAGCTATGAGTGAGAAGGGAGAGACTCAGACAGGAAGTGATGTCACACCAAGGTAATATGGCAGCTGCTATCCTAAACAAACAGAGAGCTTCTAGAGCATTTTACTAATGTATGGTAAAGCATTCTGCAGAAGTATAGTGTTATATATTGCACTATTGTGGCTAAACTATTGTCAATAATCTGCCTCAGTAGCTTTCTTTCTTCTTTAAATGAATTCTAATGTTGATGTGGGTAAGTTTCTCTTTATTTAGATAGGAGCAGAGGTGTCAGCAACTAGGCACACTGGGTGTGCTATTTGTGGAATGCTTAGGCAGACCAGGAGAGTTCACATGACAGTTGTGTCACTACAATGTTCTAGATGCATCATCACTCACTTGCTTAGCAAGTAAACTCATAAACGCAAAAAAAGCAGCAACCAAAGAGTCTAATGTAGCAGTCACATAACACATTCTGCAGCTGTTGTTTTGCTGGCTAAGATGACTTGTTATCGGTAGCATCAAAAACTAGTCCAGAATTATTTGTTTAAAGGGGAACTACCGCGAAAATGCAAACTTAATATAAGCTTCAGCACACTGAAATAATAATTTTTCTAAATATAGTCAATTTCATATTCTGCATCGTTTCTGAAATAATCAAGTTTATCTTCACTACTCCTCTCTCGGCTTCTGTTTCACTTCATTCAGGAGTTGGGTGTCAGATGAATGATCCAATATATCTTATAGGGGGGGGGGCTCCTTTTGCCTAGACGATGTATTAGAGCTCACTCTATTAAAATCACCAGATGTCATGTCTCTCTACAAACTTAATTATTTCATTAACAGTAAAGAATATTTAATTGATTTAGAAAGTTTCTTATTTCAGTGTGATGAAGCCAATTTTAAATTTTAATTTTCGAAACAGTTCCCCTTTAAAATGTAACCCTATGTGAACAGGCATTCCCAAATTATTAATCTTTCTGGATAATAAATCACAAACCTGTAGTAAACTGAACAGCAGTATTGCTGGGAAAGCTTTTTTTTTTAGATCGAGATTTTAAAATTAATCTAAAAAATATAATTATCTGTAGGAATAAAAAGGAGTTGGACTTCCAAGTCAAACTTAAAGCATAATTACCGTGTCATTCTGTGACAAATTAAAAGGTTAACGCTGGCCATGATGCAGCAGATGAACAACATAATTAACTCCTAGTGTACAAAGGGCACAGCAATGGGTTTAAAAATACAGCCGATATGATTCATCCTGTTATTTTGGTAATGCATATTAAGTGCTGGTGTATTCATTTATGACACACAAAGGCTAAGGGTTAAGCATATAGGATGAATTAATCACATATTTCTGTGTACATTTGTAACAGCCCTAACTCACATTAATGGTTTTCATTACACCCCATTCCTCTCTACCACCTTGAATTCTGATAGCAAACTGGTAAAGCGATTATTAAATACACATACGTTGACCCTATACAATTGTATATTCTAATGATGAGATTTATCCACAAAGCAATGCACAAAGTGTGTGTTGCTTTGAAATATTAAACTGTATGGGTATTTCCTTGTGTACTTTTTTTTACCTGTGACTCAGTGTATTGTATTTATAAAGTACTTATTACACATTCACTTAGAAATGCAGTAATCACTCACACAGGATATAACAGGCCCACACTTTTATTAACTACTATTGTGTGCATTGCTTGTAATTATGTGCCGGTCAACTGTTGTTTTTTTTCCTTTTTAGACTTACCGGTATTTGATGTGTCTTCTGTGTTTACTTCACGGTAATTCATGAACAAGCTGATCTCATGTTTCCCAATTGCTTTGGACCCGCAGAAATAAATAAATAAATAAAACACAAAAAACTGATTTTTTTTTTTTAATGTATTTAGGTTTAATCTCGCTTCTATTGATACAGAACCAGTGGGAAACATGAGATCAGTTAAAGGGGTGGTTCACCTTCAGATTAACTTTTAGTATTTTATAGAATGGTCAATTCTAAGCAACTGTTCAAATGGTCTTCATTATTTATTTTTTATAGTTTCTGCATTATTTGCCTTTTTCATCTCTCCAGCTTTCAAATGGGGATCAGTGAGCCCATTTAAACAACAAATGCTCTCTAAAGCTACACACGTATTGTTATTGCTACTTTTTATTACTTAACTTTCTATCCAGACCCTCTCCTATTCATATTCCAGTCTCTCATTGAAATCAAAGCATGGTTGCTAGGATTATTCGGACCCTAGCAACCAGCTAGCTGAAACTGCAGAGCTACTGAATAAAAAGCTAAATAACTCAAAAGCCACAAATATTAAAACATGAAAACCAATTGCAAATTGTCTCAGAATATCACTCTGTACTTCATACTAAAAGTTAATATAAAGGTGAACACCCCCTTTAACTCATTCACTGCTCTGCCAAGAATGCACAGAACCACAACACTACGTGCTTGGTGTATGTACAACAATCAAGTTCGGATTTGCCATCTTAGTAAGTTTACTTGTTAAACACTATCATCTTCTACAAAATCAATCCAACCAACCTGAATACCATATGGGAAAACCAGTAAAAGGGTTATTCCTTTACAGTGAAAAGGGTAACAGAACAGTTAAAATAACATACCAAGAAGTCCTTTACATCCAAGTGAAGTGCTAACTACTTGCTAGTGTTAGATTCCAATGTGCTGAGCAAGCAACTGGTCACCAGAAAACATCAGAGGAAGAGAGCAACTTGCTTCCTCTCATACAACAGCAGCTGGTAATCTGCATTTATCAATCTAACGTCCACAGTAATTGAAGGAGACCTTCCAGGGATACAAACATTGGTAGCAACAAACCTGCAACAGATTTTGATCATAATCATTACTCACACCAGTCTCTGCTCCAATTACGTTTAAAATCAAAGTACCCAACACATTAACACACAAGAACAATTTGTAAGGAAATCCCCCCACCACACACACTGATTAGAATTGCTTATCTCAGATCTGAGGCCAACACCCTTAATCGCTGAAAAACACACCGGCCTAGGCCTAGAGAGTCCCGCACCACCACCTTCTTTCATTCCCTGGGATCATTGCTGCTGCCCAGAAGAGCAAAAATTCAGTATTTCATGTTTAAGTTCAGCTTCCCTCCATTGTGTATGAAAACAGACACAAGAGATCCCTGAAAGAGTTAAAAAGATGGCTGCACATCGCTCACAATTGTAGTACCCTGGACTGGTTGTCAGTGAAAAAAAAAAAAAAGTACCAGCTTGGAGTCTGAGGTTAGCAATAACAATCACTGTGGGGGTGAATAACAATTGGCACCCCAAGTGATTATAATCTTCCTTTTTACCTGCCAGTATGTTTTTTAAGCACAGATATAACATATAAACTCTATGCAGTCAGTGCCCTGGCTAGAATTGAACTCAATGCAACAAAGCAGCAAGGTCAACTATGAAACCAAGGATAGAAGACTTAAGTAAGTGTTTCTGGGTAGGGTTCACTATATATTACGTATCAGTTGTATGTTCAACGTATACAGGTATGGGACCGGTTATCTAGTATGCTTGGGATCTGTTTTACGGATAATGGATCTTTACGTAATTTGGATCTTCATACCTTAAGTTTACTAGAAAATCATGTGAACATTAAAAAACAAAACAAAAAACCAATAGGCTGGTTTTGCTTCCAATAAGGATTAATTATATCTTATTCCGGATTATTTGAAGTCTATGGAAGCCAGCCTTTCTGTAATTGAGTACTGTGTTATATCTACCGCACTCCTGCAATTCACTCCTACTGCAATGGTGGTGCCAGTACTCTGTTGACTCGGCAAGGTCCCTTAGCAACAGCAATTTTGGTTCACAGATCCACAGAGAATTGCGTGTGTGTGCGGATCTGTGAATCAAAATTGCTGTTCCATTATCCAGAATTCTCTGAGTTACAGAAACAGCAATTTTGGTTCGCAGATCTGCACACACAATTCTCTGCAGTCGGGACTACGGCCCTTCTTTTTATTGTTATATCATCAACAGTATCAGATACTGTTGGTGGTATAACAATAAGGGCTTTGACGCAGGCAACTTTTCATTGTAGCCTATGTGAAAACACGCTGAGGCAGTTCTGGGAGATTGTCGCTCAAAAAACGAGGCGATTAGTCGCCAGGCGACAAATTCTCCCCGAATCTCCTCGTGTGGACTAACTCTCCCCGAATCTGCCCCTCTAAAAAGAGGGGCCACGTCCCTGACTGCAGAGAATTGTGTGTGCGGATCTGTGAACCAAAATTGCTGTTTCTGTATTTCAGAGCATTCTGGATAATGGGTTTCCAGATAACGGATCCCATTCACATACTCCCATTTTTTTGCACAATGGAGTATGTTGGAACTTGATAATTATATAATAAAAAAAGTATAATTTATGGTATACAGGTAGGCCAATCTCATGTTTGTATAAAGAAAAACGCCGATATTTTGTGGCCCCTCCAAACTCTGGGAATAAGATGAATTTGTATTTATAGGTGTTGACAGTACTCAGTTTCAATGTGGGCCCCCTACAACTCCTAGTCTGAAGCAAACAGGGTGTCATTATATTTGTATCAGGGTTTGTGGGAGCTGATATACTGATACTGCTCAGTATATAAAAAAAAACAGATTATTATAAAAAAAAACGCTGGTTGTTAAATAATAAAACATTCAGGAGTGGCAGAAGACGACTGTGCCTTTATAGGAGGGCTATCAGATGCACACATGCGTGGTATACATAGTGAATAAAGTGCCCCCTCTTGTAAAATATCAGGATATTATAAGTTACCGAGAAGTTTCATGACCATATAAAAGCAAGAGGCTGAAGGTCATGGAACTCCAAGGGGATTTCTAATATCCTCATATTTTGCAACAGGGGGTACTTTATTTATTATAACACACAAGTTTCGGTGAGACATGTGACAGAAATGACATCAGAACTCACCGTTTATAACTGATGACATCAGAACTCACCGTTTATAAATGATGACATCAGAACTCAGCGTTTATAAGGCTATAATTTACAAGATATTCATGTTTTTTGTGTATTATATGACAATATCCCCACATTAGATCAGAATAAGTGATAGTTGAAGGTATTATAAATAGAAAACACAATGCTCCCCAAACCCACGCCGCATTCAAACGTGTGAAGTCCCCTTGACTAAATCTTAGGGAAGAGACGAGGGGCCTATCTAGTCGACCCCCAGCAAATCGCCTGGCCTTGCTGTTATTGATGCCTTGTTACAAGTCCCAAGCACCCCCACAGCGTGTCGATCAACAACAGCCCGAGAAGGCCCCAGGTTGGATCTCGTAAAGAGCTGCCACCCATCATGGGACCTTCCGCTGCGGCTTTATTGCTGTGAAACTCCATTGGTGTCCGACACTTCCCCAGGCCAAGGGCAGGGAGGGGTTATGGTACCAGCGCCTGTTACTCACCGGGAACCGTAGCGGAGACCTCTCTTTCCGTCCTATGATTTTGCTTTGTATCGCTTTCCTAGGCCGTCTGTTTCGCTTCGGCTGCCCCCGCTCTGTCACTTACGGGCCGATACCTGCCGGTGTCAATCACCACTTCCTTCTTTTTCACTTACTTCCGGTTTCTCGATCTATCTTCCGCCACCGTGAAGTTTTTTTTTGTCTTTTTTTCCCTTCCACTGCTCAAAGCAGCTTCCTGTTCCGCCCACCTAAATAGCTCAGAGTCATTGGCCGCGAACAGACGGCGATATCGAGCCAATTGGTACGATGAAGTGACGTAACGCACGAATGCCCGCCCACTAGTTGTTTTCGTGTGAAGGTTGGGGGAGGTGTCACCGCCTACAGTCCATGGTGGCAGCCCTCTGCAGAGATGGGCACATAACTTCACACATACTCTTAATTGTGGGTGGACTCGGGGCTAGCACGTGACAGATATACTATGATGGCGTCGGTGCTGGCTGCTAAGAAAGCTCTTGAAGCAGCGACGTCTTGCTTTGCATGACTCCGAAAAATTGAGCCAATCATAGGCTGTGACCAGGAAGGTGCGTGCGCAATTTCTAGCGTGTAAAATAAGAGTGTTTAGCAAGTTTGCTTGTCGCGCATCAGCTCCAGTTATTCCTATACAGATGTAAGATCTACGTGCGCTGTGATACATTCCTTACCATCGGGGGGGGCGCTGTTACTACAATACACTGCGGCTCTGCAAGATTAGTATTGGCTTCAAATGGAAAAGGAACACCGATAAATGGAAAAAGGGGAACTATTGCGAAAATAAGAAATAAGAAACTTTCTAAATATAATCAATTAAAAATTCTGTACCCTTTCTGAGGTAATCAATTTCATCTTCTCTATTCCTCTATCAGCATCTGTTTCTCTTCATTCTGTCTTCATACAGCAGTTGGGTGTCAGATAATAATTGACAGTTAAGGTGGCCATACACGGGCCGATAAAAGCTGCCGACAGACTGTGTCGGCAGCTTATTGGCCCGTGTATGGGGGCCCCCCGACGGGCTTCGGCCAGATCTCGATCGGATGGGACAGAAAATCCCGTCGGATCGCGGCCGCATCTGTTCGTTGATGCGGTCCCGCGATCCGACCGCCCGTTTACCAAATGCTATGATCCGATCGTTGGGCCCTAGGGCCCACGATCGGATCTGCCCGATATTGCCCACCTCAAGGTGGGCATATCGGAGGGAGATTCACTCGTTTGGCGACATCGCCAAACGAGCGGATCTATCCATGTATGGCCACCTTTAGATCCAATATATCTTATAGGGGGGCTCCTTTTGCCTAGAAGATGTATTAGAGCTCACTCTATTAAAATCACCAGACATCATGTCTCTCTACATGCAGGATTTGTGCAAAAGGCAGTTATTTTGTTTGTACTGGAATAAGTTATGTTAGATCTAATACATCTGCTAGGAAAGGAAGCCCCCCATATAGGGTTGACACCTTTTCTGGAAAAAAATACCGGCCTTCCTATATATTTATATTTTTTCCTATTAATAACATTGGGATCAACCATTATTTATACCGGCCAGGCCTGTAAAATACCGGCCAGGTGGGAACCCTACCCCCATAAGATATATTGGATCTAACTGTCAATGAATATCTGACACCCAACTGCTGCATGAAGACAGAATGAAGAGAAACAGATGCCGACAGAGGGATATTGAAGATAAACTTGATTATTTCAGAAACGATGCAGAATATTTAATTGTTTGTATTTACAGGGTTTCTTGTTTCAGTATGATGAAGCTTATATTAAATTTTAATTTTCTTGATAGTTGGTTGTTACTTTTTAAACAATATTGCCGAAGCCTTAGTTCCCCAGCAATGATAGATCAGCTGCCTTCTCTTACATTGTATCAACGTCTGAGCCACCAGGGCAGAGAATAGAAAGGGACAAATGCTGCTTTCAATAACATTACATATACAAATAAGGCTATGTACATACAGGTTGTTGGCTCTGGCTGCATATTTTTGCAGGCTGAGAGAAGCAGATCTGCTCAGTGCCCCTGCTCCATTGATTTCTATCTGATCAGCCTGTGTGCGCTCACACACAGGCTGAGATCAGCCCAAATACTCCACTCCACAGAGGCTGATTGGATTCGAATTAATGGAACAGATTCACTGAGCAGATCTGCTTCTCTCAGCCTGCAAAAATACTCAGACTGACAACAGCCTGTGTTCCTATAGCCTAAGTAAACAAAAAAACATTAAAAATTTGTAATGAATGAAGATTGCAAAGTTGCTTAGGGCAAGGCCAGACATGGCGTTTTTGCTGCGTTTTTACGTTGCGTTTTTAAAAAAGAACAGCTAGGCGTAAGTACGCATAAACTGCACTACCACTGAAACTAATGGAAAACGCACTATGGCAATTCACACAGGGCGCTTGCAAGCTGAAATTCGCCACAGGACGCCAGCATTGTCGCCAATACGTCAAGAAACTACCAAATCAATAGACTCTATGGGATCTGCACGTTTGAAACCACACTTTACGTAAATACGCAGTGTATTTTAAATATGGTGTCCAACTTCAATGAGAACAATGAGAAGTGCATGTTGGGGAAAGAATCCTACGTGCTGAAAAAAGCATGAAAAACGCATGTTGACGGTCGCATGTGGTTTCAGTGGCGTATTTACGCCTGGCTGTTCTTTTTTAAAAATGCAACGCAAAAACGACACGTCTGGCCTTGCCCTAAGAATTATGTTTTTTTTATTAGTTGAATTATTTTTGGGTTGACTTTCTCTTTAAAACACTTAATTTTGGGTGTTAATGTTCCTTTCAACAGTAGGAATCTAACCATAGTCCTGACAGCAGCATTCACTTGGGAGGGGTACCAGTTTGTTAGAACCGACCCTGCCCACCTTGCATACATTATGCCACAGTCTGGCACTCCTCTGGCACACTGGGCGATTCGGGGAGATTTATTCACCTGGCGACTAATCGCCTCGACTTTGCGGTGACCAATCTCCCCGAACGCCTTCCCTCACTCTGCGCTGGCTAAAATGAAAAATCGCAGGCGCTAATCACACGCGGCGATTCATTTTCCGAAGTCACTGAAGTTTCCTGGTGAGGTTTTTTAATTCTAGCCAGCGCAGAGTGAGGGAAGGAGTTCGGGGAGATTGTTCGAGGCGATTAGTCGCCAGGCGACTAAATCTCCCCAAATCACCCAGCGTGCCCTTACCTTTAGGTGATTTGCCCGCGAGCTGCTGCCAAACCATCTTCACTGCTTTCCCAGGGATATTCAGCAGCTGTCCAAGACTGTTCGCATGTGCAATATAGTAAAATTATGAGGTCCTGGAAAACCACAAGGGATCCATGGGAAAGCTGGAAATGGGTGTGCTAGTGGTGATAGTGGCCTGTGGAAAAACAAGTAACAAATTGGCAACTGCTGGAGCATAACAGTTTCCCTGCCCATATCCAGCTCAGATTGCAAATAAAGTCATATGAAAAAGTTTGGGAACCCCTCTTAATTCTTTGGAGTTTTGTTTATCATTGGTTGAGCTTTCAAAGTAGCAACTTCCTTTTAATATATAACATGCCTTATGGAAACAGTAGTATTTCAGCAGTGACATAAAGTTTATTGGTTTAACAGAAAATATGCAATATGCATCATAACAAAATTAGACAGGTGCATACATTTGGGCACCCCAACAGAGATATTACATCAATACTTAGTTGAGCCTCCTTTTGCAAATGTAACAGCCTCTAGGTGCCTCCTATAACCTTTGATGGGTGTCTGGATTCTGGATGGCGGTATATTTGACCATTCGTCCATACAAATTCTCTACAATTCAGTTAAATGTGATAGCTATTGAGCATGGACAGCCTGCTTCAAATCATCCCATAGATTTTCGATGATATTCAAGTCGGTGGACTGTGACGGCCATTCCAGAATATTGTACTTTTCCTTCTGCATAAATGCCTTTGTAGATTTCGAAGTGTGTTTAGGGTAATTATCTTGTTGGAATATCCAACCCCTGTCTAACTTCAACTTTGTGACTGATGCTTGAGCATTATCCTGAAGAATTTGTTGATATTGGCTTGAATTCATCCGACCCTCGACTTTAACAAGAGCCCCAGTCCCTGAACTAGCCACACAGCCCCACAGCATGATGGGACCTCCACCAAATTTGCCAGTAGGTAGCAGGTGTTTTTCCTGGAATGTGGTGTTCTTCTTCCGCCATGCAAAGCGCCTTTTGTCATGACCAAATAACTAAATATTTGTCTCATCAGTCCAAAGCACTTTGTTCCAAAATGACTGTGGCTTGTCTAAATGAGCTTTTACATACAACAAGTGACTCTGTTTGTGGCTTAAGTACAGAAAGGGCTTCCTTCTCATCACCCTGGCATACAGATGTTCTATCTGAATTGTAGAACGATGTACAGATACACCATCTGCAGCAAGATTTTCTTGCAGGTCTTTGGAGGTGATCTTTTGGTTGTCTGTAGCCATTCTCACAATCCTCCGCATATGCCGCTCCTGCATTTCTCTTGGCCTGCCAGACCAGGGTTTTACAGCAACTGTGCCTGTGGCCTTCCATTTCCTGATTACATTCCTTACAGTTGAAACTGACAGTTTAAACCTCTGAGATAGCTTTTTGTAGCCTTCCCCTAAACCATGATACTGAACAAAATTTGTTTTCAGATCGTTTGGGAGTTGCTTTGAGGATCTCATGCTGTCACTCTTCAGAGTAGAGTCAAACAGAAGCACAACTTGAAATTAAGACAAAAAGGAACACCAAGAGCCCCAATAGTGTAATATGTTTTTACAAGGAGTACTGGTAGAGTAAACAAGTTAATACTCACAAACCAGGGTTACTGATAGGCAACCACTGTATAGGCAGGTGGGGAGATTATCCTGACCCCATTTAGGAATAAGACGTCGCTCTCTGTAGAAGAAGAAAAAGGGGATGATACCCCTCCACTGGACTCGATATAGTAGTAAGACAAAACAGAGGCGCCAAAAGGATAAAATTAGCTAAAAACACTTAAAAACCCAATGGGTAATTTAGAGGAGGTAGTAGGGGACTTACCTCCTCCAAGCCGACACCAACGAAAGTGGTAATTTTCAGTAATAGTTTATTCACAAAACAGTATTGCAACGCGTTTCGCAGGCATTTCCTGCTTCATCAGGCAATGTGGAACGGGACCAAAAACAACAGTGTCTTTGTATAAACACGCCAGACGCCTCTGTGCTTGAAAATTTAACTTGAAATTGACCACCTTACTGTAAATACTGTACTGTTTCTCATGATCGGTTACAACTGCCTATGAAGTTCAAGGCTTAATGAGCTAATCCAACCAATTTGGTGTTGCCAGTAATCAGTAGTGAACAGTTTTGCACAGCCAGTTTTTTCACATTTGGTTTAATTTTATACAACTGAATACTGCTTCACTAAAAATCTTTGTTCAGAAAACACCCCAGTACTCAGATGTTCCCAAGAAATGAAAGACATACCACTGTTATCTTTTTTTGTTGAAAGCGGAGTAAATTATTATGCAGGCTGAGAGGGGTTCCCAAACTTTTTCATATGACTGTAACTTGTCAATAGTTATTCATTGGTATATTCCTATTCACTGTAAACAGTTGTGTGAAATAAAGGACTGTAAATTCCCAGAATGTATTATCACCCTTACAACATAGGGTTAGTTAATAATATGTACAACAGGTAGAGGGCCTCTGGTTACACAGCCTTTAGCTGTATTGGTTTTATACCTGTGATTTGGCCCCAGATTCCCTGAAGCACCAGAGCTCTCTTGGCCATGGGTCCTAAAACATTGTAACTACAATTTACTGTTTTATTACTACAGAGAAAAAGGAAAACTTTTTACAAATTTGAATTATTTGGATAAAATGGATTCTATGGGAGACAGTCTTTCTGTAATTCTGAGCTTCCTGGATAATGTTTTTTTTTAGATAACAGATCCCATGCCTGTATAACTGTTTTGTAAGCCACATCAAGCGCACTTGTCCTCCTTTTTCTTATTGGCATCTACTTGTTAATGTGCTGCTGATGTTCTCCAGAAGCCAAATAAGCAGGTCTATTCTGATTTTTAACCAGGGAGTTGCAGTAGCTGTAGATGATCTGAGCAGAGCAGCAAATAACCTCAGGCTTTCAAATACTTGTTTTTTTATTAATATGTGGAAAGGCCTGGACTGGCAATCTGTGGGTTCTGGCAAATGGCAGAGGGGCTGCTGTAAGATGCCTTAGACATTATTTATTGGGCTGGTGGGGGATGTTTGGGTCAATGTACCTGAAATACCAGGGGCTATTTTCCAGGGACTAGTCTGATCTAGCCATCTTGGAGTTAAAATAGAGTTAAAAAGTTGAACTTGATGGACCTGTGTCTTTTTTCATTCTAACTTACTATGTTACTATGTATGACCTGGATGCACAGTAACCACTCCTATAAAACATATTTATACAGGAAATGTCTGGAGAGGCAAGAATGTCAATGGAAGTGAAATTTTGAAATACATTTGAAATACATTTGAAATTTAAATTGACTTATTTCATTTGAATCCATTCATGGTAATATCCACATTCTAAGTTCTATCTGAGACAATTGAACGAGTTTCAACAGCAACTTTCCATTGCTTGCAGTCTTCTAGATGGGCCATAGGTGGCAGTAGATACCATCAACTAGCCTCCTCATAGGTCCTTTAGTCTACCCAACTAGTAGTGATGCGCGGGCCGGCCCGATACCCGCGGGTGGGGTACGGTCGACCTCGCACCGCCATTTATGGGTGGCAGGTGGGTCCGGGTCGAGCTCTTCTTCCTGCTCACCAAATTAGACTGCCGGCTTCCGGTTTTATATCCGCGTGCCTGCTTGCCCCGCACCTTTTGTGATGTCATTGTGGGGTCGGTCGGCGCGCGGGTCTTTAAAAGGAACCAGGAAATCAGGCGCGGGTGTAGGGAGGGCGGGTTTGGTTTTACCCACACATCACTACCAGCTAGTTGATGGACATTCTTGCCAGTACAATTCTCCCAGTCAATAATCTAGGTCACTGCATACAGTTGTGGTGCACACCTAGGTTTGACCAGCATTAGATACCCAGTTAGCATTATAGAACCCTGCACAAGTAGTACACTGGGCCCCACTTTTTATACAGGACAGCTTTAAATATTGCCTTTGAATGCCACTGCTTTTATAGAACCCTGTTCAAAAGTACCACTTGTAGCCCTCCTTTGTTGCTTCTTTGCCAAGGCAGAAACTATGGTGACGCTCATAAGAAACTGGGCGAGAAGAGCACAAAAAAGAAACCACGTGGGTTAGAGAAAAAAAGGGAAAAAGAGGCACAAAAGTAGAGACACCAGTGAAATGAATCAATTAAGGGCTATCAATTAAAAATGCATTGAGGCAGTTAGTTCTCCATTAAGCTCCTCACTACAAACATGGATAGAAGCCTGTGACCACCATGAAATTATTGGCTGATTGTCGTATAGGTGGCTTTCTGGGCAATGCAAGTAAGTATGCCAATTCTTTTATTTTTTCAAGAAGATTTTGTTTCTCTTTAAAGTAACAGTAACACCAAAAAATGTAAAGTAATTAAAATATAATGTACTGCTTCCCTGCAATGGTAAAACTGGTGTATTGCTTCAGAAGCTAACATATAGTCTATATAATACACAAAAGCCATGAATATCTTGTAAATTATATATTATAAATGGTGATTAGTGATGTCATCAGTTATAAATGGTGAGCAATGTTTTTTTGTCACTTGACTCACTGAAACTTGTGTATTATAATAAATAAAGTACCCCTTGTTGGAAAATATGAGGATATTAGAAGTAACCTCGGAGTTTCATGACCTGTAAGCAATTAAAATATAATGTACTTTTGTCCTGCATTGGTAAAAGTGATGTGTTTGCTTTAGAAAGACTACTATAGTTTTTATGATTAAGCTGCTTTGTGGCCACAGGGGCAGCCATTTAAACTAAAAAAGGAGAAAAGGCCCAGGTTATTTAGCAGATAACTGATAAGCTCTGTAAAGAAATACAATGGTATTCTGCAGAGTACATCTGTTATGTGCTACATAACTTGAGCCTTGAATGGCTGCCCCCATGGCTACACAGCAACTTGTTTATATAGCGAATAAAGTACCCCCTATTGTAAAATATAAGGATATTATAAGTCACCGAGGCGTTCTATGACCATATAAAATTAATACATTTTATACAGGTCAATGCCATTGGGTATCCTGTGCTGTTCCAGGTATACTCGAGCACAACAGTGTGCAAGAGACTCCCATAATGCAAATACAAAGCAAGAATTTCTAGCTCAAATTGCTATTGCATGCCATAAGGCAACTACCTGGGAGGCTTTATTAAACTGAAAAGTCAGCATCATGATAGGTCTTTCCAGGGTAAACACTGAATTCACTGACATGGGTTTTCCTTTATCTTCTGTTTGTGCTCTAGCTATTGACCTACAATGGCTTTCTTCATTTAACTCATGCATGATCCATTCATTATTAAAAACCCCTTTGCCTGCCAATGGTTATGACATTTCTTTGCCATGATCTGTCTCTTGCAGTTACTTGCACATAAAAGGTATCAGGCAGCTCAGCGGGTTACTGTCTTTCTAAACATGCCCAATGAGATTCACACAAAAGACATTATAAATGATATATTTTGGCAAGGCAAAGCATGTTTTATTCCACGTTACCGACCACAAAGCAATCACATGGATATGGAGAGAGGCTCAGTTCAGTGCATGAAATCAACCAATTGCCACTAACTACATGGAACATCTGCCAGCCAGCTGAAGGAGACCTCAGGGATGATGCTTTATCTACCGGTGAGCTACTTATAAATGTGTACATTTCAGTTCAGCTGATTACTACCCTACATGCAGATGTCCCTGGGGACCTTCAGTAAACAGAAGTTTCCATTTTAAGAAATAGCAGCTGTAGCAATGGCATTACAATTTGAACAGCAAATTTTGGTTAGCCAGTTTGACAAGGCCGCATTATCCCATGGAGTTTTTTTTCCCTGTAGATAGGAATTGTGGGCAACTGATTAGGCCAGGCAGATTTCCCTTTACTTCTTAACCAACTGTTTAAGGAATCGTTCTGTATAAAAAACTGGGTAAAGAGGATGTGAAAAATAAACAATGTTTTCAATGAAGTTAGCCAAAAATGTAATCTATAGAGGCTTGAGTGACTGGATGTGTACCATAACAGAACACTACTTACTGCTACCAGGCAGTAGTGATGTGTGGGTCGGGTTTTTCCCGACCCTAACCCGCCCACGCTTGCGCTTATCTGACTTCCGGGTTAGTTTTATATCCCTGCCCCACTGATGACGTCACATAAGGAGCGGGAAAGCAGGCGCGCGGATATAAAGTCAGAAGCCAGCAGAGGAGTGCGAGGTCGGCCCGACCCGTGGGTAAACTCGCAGGTATCGGGCCGGCCCTCACATCACTACCAGGCAGTAACCAATCAGTGACTTGAGAGGCCACATGGGTCATAACTGTTTGCTTTTGAATCTGAGCTGAATGCTGAGGATCAGGGCCGGAACTAGGGGTAGGCAGAAAAGAGGCACGTGCCTAGGGCGCAATGAAGTGGGGGTGCCAAGCACATACCTCTTCCTTCAGCCTACCCCTGGTCCGGACCCTTTCTCTTCCATCACCACTGGTTCCCTCCTCCACAAATTTAAATATTGACCGCAGATGCGCATTTCGGGAAGCATGCGCACACCGGGACGTGTATCCTCCGTGACGTGCACACTCCCGGACGCGTGCGCTCATGCACACTCGGGAGCTGTGACGTCAAGGGGGTGAATCGGCCAGCCTGGTTGCCTTGGACGCCCAGGTGGCTTGGCTCGGGCCTGTTGAGGATCAATTGCAAACTCACTGACCAGCTATGTCCCATGTGGCCCCCTTAAAGTCGCTGACTAACTCGGAGTTAGAGAGCTGCAAAGCAGGAAAGTGGGTTCTGTTATATTATGTTAGACATCCAGTCACTCCAGCCTTTATACATTACATTTTTGGCTAACTAACTACATTAGAAACATTTTTCATTTTGCACAGCCTATCTATTTACACAGCTTTTATTTTTATACTGAACTATTACTTTAATCACACAGGCAGATTAGTCATACATTTTTTTGTTAATGTGATGTGGTGGCCATAATTGACACCTCTGTATTTTCACATTGTTTGTGGAGGAATAAAAGAAAGCTAGCTACTGAAGCATTTCTGTTGCTATCCATTTGGGCATTTAGCACAGACCACAGGTATTCGAGGAATAGCATTGTACTGAAGTGACAAAAATGCCTCCACTGTAGGAGAGATTTTTTGCAATATAATTCAACAAGGAGCTTGTTGAGGAAAGAGCAGAAGGCTTGTTATTGAGACAGCTCAATTATACAGTTCTCTTTAACAGACCACACCTTTAATGACATCAGACCACACCTGCATTTTACTAGTTAGTATAGGGTGAAGTTATGGTATAACAGCCAGAGACCATAGCAGTTTGAGCAATATTAAAATTTCATGCTGAGCTTGTTTACAGACATTAAAGAAATAAAGGAAAATAATTACATAGTTAAGTTGGGTTGAAAAAAGACCAAAGTCCATCAAATTCAACCCCTCGCAAACAAACACTAGTGCACATATATATATATATATATATATATATATATATATATATATATATATATATATATATATATATATATATATAAAGGGGTGCTTCAAGTTTGTTATAGAATGGCTAAATCTCAGCACCTTTTCAAGTGGCCTTTCTTTCAAATAGTTTTTCTCTTATTTGCCTTCTACTGACCCTTTCCAGCTTTCAAACGGGGGTCACTGACCCCATCTTAAATAATCAAAATGAGAACCAATTGTAACTTATCTCAGAATATCACTCACTACGTCATACTAAATGTTAATTTAAAGGTGAACAACTCATTTAAAGGGCTTCTGTCATGAAAATGTTTTTTCTTTCCAAAACGTGTTAACAGTGCTGCTTCAGCAGAATTCTGCACTGAAATTCATTTATCAAAAGAGCAAACAGATTTTTTTATATTTAATTTTGAAATCTGACATGGGGCTAGACATATTGTCAGTTTCCCAGCTGCCCCTAGTCATGTGACTTGTGCTCTGATAAATTTCAGTATTTCTTTACTGCTGAAGTTGAAGTGATATCACCCCCTCCCTTTCCCCGCCAGCAGCCTAACAACAGAACAGTGGGAAGGTAACAGAATAACAGAATATCACTTAGTATTAAAAATCCAATTCCCACCGCTATTGAGTAGGAGAAACAATAGCTTATCTGAAAGCTGTTCCATTATGAAGTGCTGGCTTTTTCTGAAAGCACAGGATCAGGCACAATGACTTAAGATGGACATTACAGCTACATCTACATTTGTTGGTTCAAGAATAACATTTTATATAGTAAAATGCATGCTATTACTATTAATTTCATTCTTAGCATATATTACTGTCTTGTAAACTGGTCTTGGTTGTTACTGTGGTGAACCACAAACAATGCAGTACAAGAGACGAGTACAAGACACAAATAGCAGATGTAGTTTATTGGTGCAAGTTTGGGTTTGAGACCACATTTTCATGTTCAGCTCTGGTATAAAATGGGATATACTGTACATTATACAGTAAAGTGTATGTGAGTCTCATCTGTACCTGCGTAATGCTGTCATTTTTACAGGAGGGTTGGACCTTGTGCTGGTTCCTGGCCTTGGATTTGACAAGGAAGGTCACCGTTTAGGAAGAGGAAAAGGCTCTTTCTTGGATCGCTACTTGAAGCATATTGGTGCCAAACCATACACCATTGCAGTGGCATTTCAAGAGCTGCTTTGTGAATGCATCCCTGTAAATAACAACGATATCGAAATTGATGAAATCCTCTGTGCTGGAGACCAAGAAGTGCTTAAAAAGTGACTCAATTATTTAATTCATATAACTGACAATAAACCATCCATGTTTTAATTATTTTAAAACTAGGGATGCACCGAATCCACTATTTTTTTAATATCCTTCGCGAAAGATTCGTTTTGTTTTAAATGATCAAAGTTAAAATAATTACAATTATATAGCCTTTTATTAATAATAAAAACATATTTTTCTACTATTGTCTTTTGTATATGTAGCATGAAAAATGGTTGTACTGAGTTTATGAGGCTGGTTCATTCAGTGGCATCTAAGGATACAATGGAACTGATTTCCCTAATTAAAATAGGGGGGGGGGTTGAGTTATCGGCTACCTGTTTTCAATATATAGGAAAATCAAATTTAGTAGACAAATTTGTTCCCTAATATTTAGCCTAATATTTCGCTTTTCCAAACACTTTTACACTGGGAAAAATCATATCTCATGCCATAGAACCTAGAACAGTTGTTGCGAACTGGGAAATTGCTTTAACTGAACATGCGCCGCCACGCCGGTCTCGTTCTCAGATTACCGAAGACCCGGAAGATTGCTGCCGTGAACTGCGATCCCTGAATCTGCACCGAGAGGTAAAGAGTAGAAAACAGTAAAGAGTAAAAAGTTTGGGGCGTTTGCTCAGGGTAGCAGCTAGCCTGGGGGGGAAGAGGCAGGAGGGTCTATGGGGGTAGGGTTTTTTTTAAATAAGGGGTTTGTTTAAGGGGAACTGTAAAATCAAAGCAAGATCAAAGGCAAAATGAAATGGGAGGACTCCTGGAACAAGACAATGATCATAAGCATACCTGAAAAGCCACCATGAGCTACATGAAGAAAAGCTAAAGGTGTTGGAATGGCTCTCACAGTTCCCTGACTTGATCATCATTTATAGTATGTGGGTACGGTATATCTTAAACATACAAGATGCGCAAGAAGATCTTGAAATTTTAATTAATCTGCATGGGGAATGTGGGAATATATGCCTACAATTAAACTAAAAGACTGGGTAGCTGGATACAAAAGTTGTTTACAAGCTGTGATCTGTTCCAAATGGGGTGTTACTAAGTACTGACTTACTAGGGTGTCCAAATTTTTCTTATGCCACAATGACTCTTTGTTCCTATGTTTAGATGTTCATTAAATAAAATGTAACTGTGTATTAGATTTGCTAATATGTTGTTTTTTTAACATACTGGTTCCTGCAGTAGTTGTTGCCTACTTTTCTCTTACAAAGTTAGCTAAATATGTAATGTGGCAAGAGATGCCCAAACTTTTGCATTCAACCACAAAAGGCAAGACGAGAGAATCAGAACTTGTAATTACTGCAGAGAGAGACTCTCCAGCAATTCTTGCATGTTCTTTGAAATCATGTTGACCAAGGAAGTTAGTTCCCCATAAAGTACATGGTTATACCTGACTAGTTTATATCCAACATTGTGATTGACTAAAGGTGGCCATACAAGTTTTTTTGTATGATTTTCAGTATGTGTGTGGGCTCCCCAACAAATTTCCTACCATGGCAATCGGTCGGACGGCTCAGAACATTTCTGTCAGGAAGCAATAATCTATTTGCATGTATTGCCTATATGACGATATCCATGGGTGACCATCACTACAATTTCCGACAACTTTCATGCCATTGTTGTCTTTTAATGAATGTCCAGAACATCACAGGATTTGTTATTTTTCTGACTTTAATCCTACAATCTGAATCTTAGTTTTAGATTGTTGGATTAAAACGTACAATCGATATCAATGTTCGTGGTATGACGACTAAAATCTGAACGTGTATGGCAAGCTTTAAAGTATTGTGAAATATAATGTATTTTGCTACTTGGGCATCTCTATCACAGATGACTATAAAAAATCCACATCTGACCCATTACGACAGCAAATAAGATATAAAACGTATGATCTAGATAATAATAAGCAGAAGAAAAAGTTACTCAGAGTCAATTTCAAATAGATTTAATTATATAATATTTCTCCTATACATTCATCCTGTCTGGAAATAGTACACAGCTTTATCTTTGTATAAACATGTTCCAAGAGCAGTTCCATTCAGTTACATAGATGAATACAAATAGCATTGAAAATCAGCAGGATCATCTTGTGACATCTTGCAGACAGGGTCCATAGAGTCCATGCCTCACCTAACCCTGAAACTTGGTTTAGAGGAGACCTTGGTTCCTGCTACAGTTTCGCTATAACAAAGAATGCATGCTAATAATATAGAGTACAATGCACATTCATAAACATTCATTTTATATATGAAAGCAAAATTGCTCTGGGCTGTGTGTGTGAACTTTCCTGATTATTCACAGATCTGCAACATATTCATATTCAAGGACAGGAAGGTTAATGTCTGCCAACATTTCCTTTGGGTGACCGTGTTGGTGGATTGGTGCGTGAGTAATCAGCTAATATCAGCCAAAATCTACTCTCAACTGAAAACACTTATTTGCTCACATCAGTTTATACATAACAGGCATAGCTAATTCCCACCCTTGGGACCTCTTACAAATCATATTCTTAAGTAGCCCATTTTTAATCAGTAAATCCAATTTAATTGGCACATTGACATTCAGCTTCAGAACTAGGTTTTCATTACAGTCTGGGATATCATGGATCCTGAGTCACAAAAACCTAAGCAAGGAATCCAATTCCTTCATGTTGATGATTCATGTAAGAGCTTGGTATTGGGTGCTAAGCCTTGGAGAAACTTGATAATCTTGTGCAAAAGATTGCACATATATTAAAGGGGCACTATCATTAAAAATGTGCAATGCTTCTTAGAGGAACATTGTTTTGGAAAGAGGAGGTGTGTTTCAAACATTGAAGTCAGAGAGTTGAGTATATTGGGCCAGATTCAATTCAGTGAGAAAAAGGTTTATCATGTGAAAAGTCATGGACGAAATTCAATTTGAGATGCAATTCAATTCAAAAAAAAAAAAAAACGAAGCTCGTGGTTTATCTTGTGAAAACTCTATTGAAGTCTATGGGGAAAAAACTGGAACCCGAATTTGGAGAAAAGCTTTTTCTCCTCGAATCTCGTCTACGAATTTTCACGTGATAGACCGAGATAACTTTTTCTCACTGAATTGAATTTAGCCCATTGTTGGCTAATGATCTAAACTAAAATGATCTAGAACCTTTATCTTTCCAGCTCTGATCTACCTAAAAATATAGAAAATAAATGGCAAGTGAATATTTGGTGATTTGGATGAATTTTTCATTTTATCCTAGAAAATCGAGATGTCTCATGACTCCTTGGAATTGGATATTGGTATACTGATCTTGGCAGTGAGGTAAGTGAGTATTAAGCTATTGCAACAACATGATTTTTAATGAATGTACCCCTATTGGAAACATTATAGCTACCTTTTCTGCTTGCATATGGGAATGTGTTAAAGGAAAACTATACCCCCAAAATGAACACTTAAGCAACAGATAGCTTTCATCATATAAAGTGCCATATTAAAGAATCTTACCAAACTGGAATATATATTTAAGTAAATCTTGCCCTTTTACATCTCTTGCCTTGAGCCACCATTTTGTGACTCTATCTGTGCTGCCTCAGAGATCACCTGACCAGAAATACTACAACTCTAACTGTTACAGGAAGAAGTGTTGAAGCAAAAGCCAGATCTCGGTCTGTTAATTGGCTCATGTGATCTAAGAAGTATAATTTGTTTGATTTGTTGTGTGTACAGTGAATCCTACAATCCCAGGGGGTGGCCCTTATTTTTAAAATGGCAATTTTCTATTTATAATTACCCAATGGCACATACTACTAGAAAAGTATATTATTATGAAAATGGTTTATTTACATGAAGCAGGGTTTTACATATGAGCTGTTTTATGCAATATCTTTTTATAGAGACCTACATTGTTTGGGGGGTATAGTTTTCCTTTAAAGGAGAAGGAAAGCTCCAACAGATTAGCCACAATAGTGCAAGCTAGAACGCTATATTTATTCTGCAAAATGCTTTAACATACTTAGGGGGTTATTAATCAAAGTCCGAATTTATCTCAATATTTTCTGCTACAAACAGATCAAATCTGCTCTGGGTTTTTATGCTTATTTGTTATTATATTTTCCCAAAAAATTAGCTTTGTGGGAAAAAATCAAGTTTTCACGATTTTTCCAGATTTTTTCATCTTATTCTCACGAATTTCAAGATTTTTTTGGAATTTTGACCCAAAAACTCAGAAAACTTTGGGGTATTGCACAAAAACCCAGCGCACATCAAAAAATCATTGGGACTCCTCCCATTGACTTATTTGCAACCTCGACAGCTCTGAGATGCGGGATTTTCAGATTCAGACTTTTCCATCCTCACGGTTTAATAAATTCCGAAAAATTCGTGATTTTTGCATTCTGAGTTTAGTCAATAACCCCCTAAAAGTTAACTTGAAGGTGAACCACCTCTTTAAGTCTACTTGAAAATCATATTAAACATTAAAAAAAAAAAATAGGTTGGTTTTGCCTCCAATAAGGATTCATTATATATTAGTTTGGACAAAGTACAAGGTACTGTTTTATTATTACAGAGAAAAGGGAAATCATTTTTAAAAAATTTTAATATTTGGATAAAATGGAGTCTATGGGAGCCTTTACGTAACTTTCTGGATAACGGGTTTCCGGATAACGGATCCCATACCTGTAGAAGTTTTTTAAGCTCATTTTAGCTAAACTTTACCATGATGATACTGGTTGCTGTATGGTTAGCCTTGAAGGACTCCTGCGCTTAGGGGATCAGACGGGATTGGAACAATTCTGGTATGCTTTTCTGATTGTGTAGTTGTACCTATGCTATAAGCCTAAGGTTCCACATGGTTATCCAAGGGACATATAAGTGTTATACATCTCTCCACCCATAAACTTAATTAGGGCCTCATTTACTGATTTTTCATATAATTTTACGGATATAGTAGGGGGCATATGAAATGTATGTAAAACAATAGCAACCAGTCCTTTTTATGGGTACTAATAATTTGAAGGACCTCAGGTCAGATGTCCTCCCTGAAATTTTCATGACCCATAGAGTTGCTGAGGTTCTATAAACCTTTTTTATGATATCAGCCCACAAATAATTGCTATATTGGATATTTGATTGATTCTGCATTACTCTTCTCATGTCAAAGATATGGGATTCCTTTACCAAAAGGATGTAGGTGAGCAGCAGAAAATATTTCCTTATGCAAGAAGAAGTAGCTGTTTTATAATTGCAGTAAATCATTAATGCATCACTCTACCCAGATTAATTACTGTTCATTCAGGTACACGGGTTGTTCTGATAATAGTGTCCCTACCACCACTGTACAATACACATTTTCTAATTAGAGCCTCTCCAGTGCAAAGTGAGGTATATGAGCTTGACAATGTACAATATGTCTGTAAAGGGACAATCCAGGTAGACATATTGATGACAGCAGAACCACTTTTTATATAATTAGTAAAAAATAAAATCTATGCTTCATTCTCATTAAAACTTTTTTTAGCATGATAAATGAATAGTCTGTATTTATATTAATAAAAACTAAATATATTTAAAGGTTATCGGGAGCACTAGGATGTTATCTCATCTAGAGCTCCAGAAACTCCTTTATTCTGGCAAAACATCATAAATGTAATGAAAAGTAAGAACTATTTAAAAGTATTGCAAAAAAGAAAAGGCACGGAATATGAGATGATATTGCAAGGATAGGAAACTTTCAGCCCTTTAGTTATTGTAAATCTTCAAAGCCCCCTGCATTCTCTTGCCAGATCTGTTCCCTGAAGGTTGCCTATCCTTGTTATATACAGTAGTATTGCTTAGTGAAAGATGTAGCATCATCTCTTTGGCTGAATATCACTTGTTGCGTCTTGTTTTTGGTCCTACCCATAACAGTTTAATTCATAGTATAACATGAAAATGCTTATATGTGTGTTAGCTTTAATTTAATCCCATTGCATACATTCCAGTGACAATCCTTAAAATGCTCAGTAGAACAAAATTATTTTCTCTAACTAAATAAGTCCATTTATGAGTAAAGCAGATGGAAGAAGAGGTTCCCAGTAGTGATTGAACTCCTCTCCTTTAGCTGCAATATGGAGGAACCCGGGAAACCAAAAGCAGACATCACCATTTTCTTTGCAGAACAATCAAAGCTGTTGACCAGATAAGAAGTTCAACGTGTGGTCTCTAAACTTAAGCAGCGTTTTATACATTACCAAATGCTGTCAATATGTTCACAGTATGTCTTGCACAGGTGCTAAAGAATTGCATTAGAATAATTACTTTTTTCATAGTTTTATAATGGCTTTTATTTTCACGTGTCCCTGGCACCATGGACAGAAACACAGATAAATTGATAGCAGAAAATTAGGACTTCATGGTGCAGATGGGAACCACAATCACCAAGATGACAGTACAGGCGGCCGCAGTGATAAGAGCAGCCATCTTACAGACTTTAGCTCGTCGGAACTCTGCCTCCTTCCTCTTTATGAGAGAGTCATATCCTGGGGTGTAGATATCTTCCATCCAGAACTCGAGATTATTGGGATTCAGAGACTCTTGCCCCTGCAAAAAATAGTTAAAATAAAAAACGGTGGCTGTACAACCAAACATTATCGTTGGGTTGACCTCAAGTCTGAACTGAGATTTAAAATAAGCCTTGGCATTTCATATACACAGAGGCTCAAGCAAAGGCCCAATAAAGAGCGACTGTCTACGGCAGTGGTCCCCAACCAGTAGCTTGTGAGCAACATGTTGCTCCCCAACCCCTTGGATGTTGCTCCCAGTGGCCTCAAAGCAGGTTCTTATTTTTGAATTCCTGGCTTAGATGCAAGTTTTGGTTGCACAAAAACCAGGTTCCCTACTAAACAGAAGCTCCTGTAGGTTGCCAGTCCACATATGGGGCTACCAATAGTCAATCACAACCCTTACTTGGTACTAACCAGGAACATTTTTCTTGCTTGTTTTGTTCCCCATCTCTTTTTACATCTGAATGTTGCTCACGGGTGGAAAAAGGTTGGGGACCCCTGGTCTATGGCATCTTACAGCAGCCCCTTCTGGCATTTTAGAATTTACAGGTTGCCAGTCCTGGCCTGGTTGTTTGGGGTTTATCTGGGTCCATGAGTCAGCCTGTGGTGGCATATTTTCTGAATATAGCAAAGTACATATCTCCTCTGGGAGACCTATTAAAATATTCTCCATTGGGCCTAATTGTAAATATATTAATGACTTTTTGATATTAAAGGGTAAATATGAATAATTTAAGTATTGTTGATTTTTAATATATATAGTCACTTCCCTATTAATCACAACATGTATGTTATGTGTATAGCCATCTACAATAGCCCCTTTATTAGAACTCCATATAGATGTTCTTGGGTCCCTGTCCATGCTTCAAATGAGTGGTGGGTGTGCCCTAAGGATTCCTACCAGAAGCACAGCAAGAGGGGGACAGCCAATCACAGCCCTGCAGTCACACAAGACAGACAGGCTTCGGTTCCCTTTCAGGTCCTGCTAGCCGCTGATTGGTTCCTTCCTACAGTGCAGTGAGCTGAGTGCCACCGGCTCTCCTGCAAAGCCTGGGAATTCAGGGAGCAGTAAGGGAGGGATTATTAGGATTTTTGCAGAAATATTCAATAAATCAGCCTGAAACACTACTTTTTTAAGCACAATTCTTCTATATCTAAATGAGTATAGCGCACTGGTACATTCTTAATTTTTACAAAAAATGTCTCCTTTAAATGTTTGTCCTTCAAAGTCCTTCGTTGTCTTTCATTGATAAAGGACCTCAAGTGCAAACCACTGTAAGCACAAGAGCAGCAGGCACTGGTTACCTAACTTTTGTATTCTGCCATATTTGATTTCCCTATCATTAAGTACAAGTTTTGCAGTTTCTAAACATCACCCTACAGCAAGTTTGGCCCATACCGAGTTAACCACAAATATCTCTTTGCTTTAGTCTCTGCTTACTCCAGAATTCAGTCTAACAGTGTGCATACTTGTTTTTCTATCTTTCAGGCTAATCTGAATAGATAACTTAAAGGGGAACTATCGCGAAAATGAAAATGTAATATAAGCTTCAGTATACTGAATAGAAACTTTCTAACTACAATCAATTAATTATTTTGCATCATTTCTGAAATAATCAACTTTATTTTCACTATCCCTCTCTCAGCATCTGTTTCTCTTCATTCTGTCTTCTTGCAGCAGTTGGGTGTCAGACATTCATTGACATTTAGATCCAATATATATATTAGGGGGGTGTTCCTTTCCTAGCAGATGTATTAGAGCTCACTCAAATAACTAATTCCAGTAAAAACAAAATCTAAAAAAATAACGGCCTTTTGCACAAATTCTGCATGTAGAGAGACATCATGTCTGGTGATTTAAATAGAGTGAGCTCTAATACATCTTCCAGGCAAAAGGAGCCCCCCCCCATAAGATATTTTGGATCTAACTGTCAATGATTATCTGACACCCAACTCCTGAAACAGAAACAGATGCTGAGAGAGGAATAGTGAACATAAACATTATTAAACAGTACAGATTTTAATTGATTGTATTTCAGTATTATGAAGCTTATATAAAATTTTCATTTTCGCTATAGTTCCCCTTTATGAAGGGCTATACATGAAATGGTTTAGTGCATTTCAGTACTTGTATAGCAAGCTGCTGATCATAACTGATGCCCAGTTGGTTTGGGTGGTTTTGAAAACCAAATCTACAAATGCATCATGTCTGCCAGTAGGGTTGCCACCTGGCCGGTATTTTACCGGCCTGGCCGGTAAAAATGCTAGTTGAACCCAATGTTATTAATAGGGATAAAAGATAAATATATAGGACGGCCGGTATTTTTTTCCAGAAAAGGTGCCAACCCTATCTGCCGTGTATTGTGCATTGTCAGGTAAACAAGTGAATGTGAGCCATGGGCCCTTGATCAGAGTGTGTACAGGTTTAGCCATGTAGACCTGCCTTTAAGGACAAAAACAATAGTCAGAAGGTGCTCTAAAATCTCAAGAAATAAATAAATCTGAGGTGCTAATCCCGATAAGGCTGCCCATCCAAAGTCTCCAATATAGTCATGCAAAAATAATGAAGAAGGATTGCACACTCTTAAAGAAAAGGAAAAACTTTATTTGCAAGTTACAACATATGGCATGTTGCCCTACGCGTTTTGACCAACACAGGTCTTCATCAGGGGCAAAAAAGGCAGGCCTTTAAGGTCAGCCAATAAAGTAAATTTTACTACGAAGAATTTATTAAAGGAAGAAGAGAAAATTCTTAAAAATACATCTGTATCATATAGTATTATGTTGATATTTGAAGGGGTTATAACAAGGGTCCTGCTATAAACATAGGAATAACATCAATCTCTGGCATGCAGTGTTAAGCACACCAGATATTTATAAGTAAAAAGGAAACAAAATGAAACAGTATAGGAGAAAGATGAAGCAAATATACAGCTAGTGCTATGGGATTCAGCTGACTGGACGAATACACAATGTACTTAGAAGAGGAATATTGTAGGAATGAAAGTACTTAAATATGTAAGCATCAGACTTCTATAGGCCCAGGTCATGCAAATTAGGTTTGTATGCAAAATATATATTTGTATTCACTGAATTGATTAACTCCTAAGCATCGGCTGTGCTGTATATTATTCTGCTTATAGATGGATAAAGCAACAATCCATATAACCCTGGCTTTGCTGCGCCCACCTAGATTTTATTGCAACTGCTTTTGATGATATAATATTGAGAAAATTACATGTTCATTTCTAAATAAGATGGAATAGCAGCTACATCATTCAAATTTGTAAACTGCAACTACCAGCAGCCCTTAACAACCTCCTTCATTGACAGCTTGATGGATATAGGCAGTGTCGGACTGGCCCGGCGGGACACCGGGAAAATACCCGGTGGGCCCCGACCTTCAAGGTGCCCTGCCGGGCCAGACCCCCCAATCGTAATAATTTAAAAAAAAAATGTAGCAGGCGTGATGCGCTGTCTGCGCATTCTCGCCTGCGCAGGTGCCGTCTGCGCATGCGAGCCGGCGTGGGACAACACCAAGGGGGAGCGCGGCGCTGGGGGAGCGCGGCGCTGGGGGAGCGCGGCGCTGGCACCGCAGCAAGGGGAGGCGGAGCCCGGGGGCCCTGGACAGCAGGCCCCCCAGTTTGACCCTGGATATAGGTAGTCAGTCCTGCGATATAACCTTTATATAGAATGACAGAACTGTGTGTAAATGTTTTGTTTCACAAGTACAGAGTCTGTTATCCAGCATTAGTGGTGGGTGAATAAATTCGGCAGACACTAATTCGTGGGAAATTGCCGCATTTCTAAGCAAATTAATTTGCAAAACTGCGGCGACAATTCGCCGGTAAAAAATCCACTGCGTCTAAAAGAAATTTACAAACGCATTAAAATTGCACGGTGCAAAATTATTCAGACACCCATTGTCTTTAATGCATTTGGACAAGTAGCCATGCGTATAAAAATTGTCGATTGTGTTTAAATTGACTTCATTGCGGTTTGCAAATTTTTTGGCGATTCACAAAAACGGCACCGTTTTGCCCATCACTATCCAGCATGCTTGGGACCTGAGGTTTTCCAGATAAGGGCTCTTTCAATAGTGTGGAACACCATACCATAATGCTACTAACAAACATTTAAAGGAACGGTGACACCAAAAAATAGAAATCTTCTAAAATAATAAACCATTAAGTGCTGTTGTGCTGCACTGGTAATTGGTGTATTTGCTTCAGAAACACAACTATAATTTATATAAACAAGCTGCTGTGTAGCTATGCAAGATTCCATTCAAAGCTGAAAAGGAGAAAAGCCACAGGATATACAGCAGATATCAGATAAACTCTGTAGTATAAAATAAGATTCTTCAGAAAGTAAATGTTATCTATTGTGTATCCTGTGCTTAAACAACTATAGTTCAAAGGAAACACATTGGTTTTACCAGTGCAACACAACAGTACATTATTTTGTCATGCCTTTAAAACACTTTAATTTTTTTGGTGTTATTGTTCCTTTAAGTATTAGAAATTCAATAGGAATGTTTGTCCTTTAATGTGGATTTATGCTCTCTTAGCCTAAAGTACAAGGTACTGTCTTTATGGTTTGTTTAAAGGACAAGGAAAGTCAAATTCACCGGAGAGGGCCAATTTCACCCCTCATTGAATTTAATCACTAACCTGGAACTTCTGGCCTGCAATCCTCTTATGTAAAAGAATTTATCATCCGGGGCTACTGTCCATCGTACCACCATGTGTCTTCATTTTCTGAAGGATGCATTGTGTCAGATATACTGGGGGTAATCTAACAAATTGGCACCCCATCCCCAGTGTATTTGACATTGTGTAGGGCAATGTGTATGAAAGATAGTGTTGATCACTGACCTGCAGATCAAGTGCTGTCAATCTTCCTTTCTCTCCTGAGTTGTGTGCGTATTCCTCTATAGTCCATGATGGCTGGGTGCGCTTTACCTCTGTCATTTCTGTCAGGCGCATATCTGTATAGATTGGGTTACTTTTCATGTGAGACTTGAGCGACGCTGGGTATGGATGTGGGCTGAACACCTGCTCCACCATAAATGACTCCTTATGGGACTTGGGCATCCGATGGAGATGAGGTATTTCATGCTGGCGATCCACCTGTACAATGTGACAACAACATTTGTGGAAAATAAAGTCATTCTGTATTACTATGGCTTATGCTAAGATGGCTGTCAATAACTTGAAGCTAAAAATCTGCAATGTAAAAATCTACAAATGCTTTATTACTATTTGTCAATGAAAACTCTTCATCACTAATTTACATTCTCATACAATAATCCTTGCTCACAAATACACCAAGCTCAGCAACAAAACAGGACACAGATATTTATTCCCACAGGCAAAGAAAAGCCTAGGCAAACATTACATATCTCCCAGGCTAAAGAACAAGAGGGAGGACATGGGTGAAATTAGAATTGGAAAATGCATGATAGCGCAAAGTTAAAGGGACAAAGGCAACAAAAAACAGAAAGCAGTCCGCAGGGACAAGGTGAGGAGAGGAAAATGAAAGACATAAGAAAATGGAACATTTCAAAGAAAGGGCAATAACAGAAAAGTTAATGAGTAAACATATAACAACGGCTGGCAATGAAAAAGCAAGAACAGAGAAAGAAAATGCAAAAGTATCAGTGGAGGGGTTAGAGGACAAGGTAATAGCAACAGATAAAGGCAACAATAGACAAAGAGAAATCTATAGAGAAAGCTAAAGAACACAACACATACAATTTACCAAACACACACACAAAACCAAGGTAATATTTTCTAAACATTTAATATGTGCTGACTTCGGGTGACAAATCTCCCTTAAATGTTTCTCCACGACAATAACTGGTTAAACCAACGCAACCCTTCTTTCTTCCGAAACTTTGGGTGACTTCGCAATGTGTAGCTTATACCACCAGCCATTTTCAGGAGATTTGTGGATTTGCAGGAGTGCATTTTTATTGTGGGTGACAATACTTCCTGCTGGCCATCACCTTAAGGGGCAGATTTATCAAAGGTCAAGGTGAATTTTTGAATGAAAAAAGTTTGAATTTTGAGCTATTTTTTGTGTACTTTGACCAGGGAATAGTCCAAATTAGATTAGAATTTGAAAAAAAATTGAAAATTTTAATAACGAAATGTATTATGTACTGTCTCTTGAAAAGTTCGACTTCGACCATTCGCCATCTAAAACCTGCTGAATTGCTGTTATAGTCTATGGGGGACCTCCTAGAACCTATTTGGAGTCAATTGGTGGACTTTTTTGGGAAAAACTTTGAATCAAATTCGATCGAATGCGCTATTCCTTCGATTCGTATGATTCTAATTTGGTTGGTGTGAATTCGAATTTCGAAGTTTTTTCAGTTTGAAATTCGACCCTTAATAAATATGCCCCTTAGAGCAGATTTTCTACCAGTTACTAAAGTAGTATCACGAGCAGGCCATGATAAGTATGGAGCCTACCCACTAGCTACATACAGCAACAAAGGATCAAGCATAAAGCTGCTTCCACTGTGCATACTCTATCTTGGCAATGAATGTCAGGGAGTGACAAACAGGACAAAGCATGGCCAAAGCTTCCACTTTGCTTCATAATCTACTGCTGCAGCAAGCACTGGGTGACATGGTGCAACAGCAGACTGATGGTGTGAATATCTATGTAAAGCACTGCGTAAAATGTGTCAGCACTATATATATAAAATATTAAGACAAACCAGCCCAATCCTGGGACTGATTCTTTTCCATAGTACTTATATATTGGTCAAGATCAGCAGGCCACCATAAACAGTGAGAATTGTAACTTCATGTTGTTGGTACAGCTATGGCCTGCTCTTCCTCAATTCACTTTATGCCATACCATGCCACCCAGCATTCCTCAGAGCAACCACCTTTTCACACCACCATACATCCAATACCATCTTTCTACTTGAACCTTTTTTTTTCCTTGCTGTTCCTTACCCCTGGTATGCCATCCCTGAACTCCTCCATAATAAAATCTTTCCACAGCCTCATGAAAACCAGACTTATATATAGTATAGTATAGTATATAGTATAAATATATACTGTATATATATATATATATATATATATATATATATATATATATATATATATATATATATATATATATATATATTTGAAATAAAGACTATAATTCAAAGTTACTCCATCATCTTTGAAGCAATAGCAGCAGTAAGCTATAATTTCTCAGAACATGATATCTAGTGATGAGCGAAATGCGAAACTCATTGAAGTCATTACCTGCGTGACAATGTTTCTCACTCCAAATGCATTAAAGTCAATGGGCTTTTTTTCTTATGGCGACTTTTTTTGTCCTAATGCTTTAAAGTCAATGGGTGTTTTTTCTTATGGCGGACTTTTGTCATAATGCATTCAAGTCAAGGGGCATTTTTTTTTATGGTGTTTTTTTTGTCCAAATGCATTAACGTCAATAGGAGTTTTTTCTTGGTGAATTTTTATCGCAGTTTTGTGAAAAAATTTGCACATGCCGATACGCAGCATTTCGCCGCAAATCCATGGCTGGCGAATAAATTCACTCATCACTAGTGATATCTTCTAACTCATGTGTTTAAACATTCTTAGATTAAAGAGCCCAATAAAGTGAGCATATTTGGTCCAGAGGGTTAGCTGTGTTGTGTCTGGGGTATAAAAATACCCCCATATATATAATAAAAGGCACTAACTTTGCCTAATATAATAACATGTGTGCTTCTAAACAGGTCACCAGTAAATGCTACCTGCTGATTGGTTGCTATGGGTTACTGCTCCTGGGCAAGCGTTTTTTTATATAATCCCCCCATAGTCTGCTATGTGATCTACATGGCAATGTTTGAAAAATATCTAAACCGTGGGTATTCCTATGGGTTTTCCACTAATAGCATACTGGTAAACCTAGACCAGAGAACATCTTCTCCCAGAAGCATCTTGCAAAGGAATCACATGAGCATATACAGTGCGAGGAAAGCATTGTTTATAGTGCTTGCTATCTAGACCATCAATGAAAAATTCATGTTTTAACATCATATTTTAATGAAATAGATAAAAATAAGCTTCTAGTTTCATGGGTCTTAGACATTTCTGAGGAACATTTTAGGTAGATTTACACATTGATCTCTGTAAACTAATAATTTGCAACTGCTTGGCCTCCAACTCTTGCTAAACTACCCCTTCCAAGCTATGTAAATGTAGAGGAACTTTTACATATGTATTTGTGACATGGCATTTAGTGAACACCTATAGACTCTGTTGACCAGATCTGACAAAGTTTATAATGGCTTGTATATTGCAATGGGACTACAAATGAAAAAGGCTACCTCTTTTGACTTGCGGTGCCAGTCTCTGCTGTTCTGAGCTCCTTTGTCCTTTTTGTCCTCCTCGGAGATGCTAGTTTGTTTAGGGAATGCCCAAGACCTGCAGTCATGTGAAGCACTGCCTATCTTAGGTTCGCTTGAAGAAATTTCTTCGCTTAAGGAACGTACTGTTCTCTGATTATAGAGATTCTTTTTCAGAGCTTTAACTCGAAGGCTTTCGCTGGTATTATTGATATCAGAGCAACAGCACTCAGGTTTGCTCTCCCCATTTGCATTGTGGGTATTTTGATCATGAAATGAACAGGGAGAGGCTCTTGTGCTATTTATTACATCACTGTTGTGAGACAGACTCTCAGATTCCCCTTTTATTTTGTCTGGTGGAGGCTGTATTCTCTCATCCAGTGTATTGAGTTTGGCCAGCACTTGAGATACTTCATCACGCACACCAGAAAGTGATTCCAATTTCTTTTCAATCTCCCCAATCCTTCGAACAAGTTTTCTGACACTGCTCTTAAGCCCCTCTTCCTCCCCCGTCTCTGTCCGAGGGCCCTTAGTTGGTTTACTGGCTCTGTTAGGACCATGTTCAGGAGAGCTCTCAGGTTCTAATCTGGGAATTTGAACCAAGGAGCCACTGCTATTGTAACAGGAAGACTGAGGAATTCCAGAAGAACCACAAAGACTCATATCATCTAGAAAACGGAATATATCACTGATATCATCACTAATGATTTCAGAATCTGCCTCAGATTGGTTACGAGCCCGTCCTTCTGTATACCGACCACAATTAGCAGGAACAGTCTCCTTTCCTTTTTTGACCTCGGACTGTTCTGTCTGGGTTCCAACACTTTCTGTTTTGTCTACGCTGAACTGACAAGCAGGAAGTTTTGTATTCTTTTCTCTAAATCTCCTCATCGACTCCTGTTTTTCCACATCTGGAGGTTCACAAAATTTTTTCCCATTAGCCTTTAATCCTAGTTCAGGTATGAAAGAATGATGTCGTTCTGGACCTGATACAAAGCTACTGCTTTGTACCAAGGCAGTGCTAGGGTAACAAAAATTTGTCTCTTTTCGGTTAAAAAAGGAACGCTCAAAGTCTGGCACCTCTTCATTGTTTAAGCTCCAGCTCTTAACTGGTTTGGTTGTAACTTGTTTTGGTTTGTTTGAAATTTTTTTCAGGTCTTGTGATCCAGGGCCAGAAGATGGTCCAAAGTAAGTGGAGGCCTGAAGGTCATCTAAACTTTCATGCTTTGCTCTACGAAAATCTTCTGTGGAAGAATAAACAGTGTTCAGATAGTGGGAACTGTACGGCATTTCAAAACTGTGATTAAAGAACACAGTCTTAGGGCTTATTTTACCCTCACTCTTTTTCAAGGTAGGAGAAATTCTCATGTTATGGAAATCGTCTTTAAAAATATTTCTCCTCTTTCCACTAGTAGATGAGAGCCTAAATGGTTCCTCATTTGGTGTGGGTGGAAGGGATTCTGGCTCAGACAATGGTTGACTAGGGAAGTAGGTACTTTGCATTTCACACGATTGGGGAGTAACCATGGGGTAAGAGTCTATGGTCTGCAGTCTGTCCAAGGATCCCGCTCTAACATTGGCATCTTTTTTAACACCAAGTAGGAAATTTGGTTCTGGAAGAAATGTGCGGCGCCCTTCTCTCTCTTCTTTATGGCAGCTGGAGGTTCTAGTTATGGAATAACTCCGACTGGTATTCTGAGTTTCCTTGTGAGGGGCTATATCTGTTCCACTGTAGCCATCAGTGTCTGACTCTATAGTTTCTTTTTGATTCGACTGCTGTTGAATAGGAAGTTTGTCTTTGGCGACTCCTTCATTCATCTGTATCAGATTAAATATAGTAACTATATCAGCAGCTGCAATTATTTTCTTGGACTGCTGATTTTCTGCTGCATTTCGCATCTTGTCTCGAAAGAGGCTTGCTGGAAAGCTTGGATCTTGGCATGCTGTGTAGTACAGAAGGCTGCGCAACTTGGCCAGTTCCGGTAAGTCATACCGAGCGCACAAGGATTTACAGAGGTCTTGGTAGGAAACAGAGTTTTGCTTAGAGTCTAAATCTTCCAAAATTTTTACAAGTAGGAAGGAGGAGTCCTGAGCTTCACCCATGATGACAATGGATTTCACCTCCTATGGAGAAAAGAAACGTAGAATAAATACACCTTTGAATATGTACATTTAAACATGATGTATGCAATGTCTTAATTGTTATGAATATGGAATCAATTCTATAATAGTAAAGATCTATGTCCTTGAAGTTCATGTTAAGCATCAAGTTATGCTCCATAGCACACAGAACCCAGGTACTCAGCATGGTTGAGGAGGTTGATCTTTCCTAAAAGATTGTACAGTCCTCCATATCACTAGGCTAACATCACATGTTGCTTTCTCCAACTTTTTTATATTCCAACTAAAAACTGTGCATGTTGATTTCCAGTGACATTAAGGTGACATTGTCACAAAAGAACTACTCTTCAAAATGCACATAAAGAGGCCTATTTACTAAAACGCAACTTTTTCTCACTATAGTAAAAAAATAATTAGACCAAACGCCAAAAAAGTTTAAACAAATTTGTTTGACTTTTTCGATATAACGCTCAAATCATGAAACATTTTGAGTTGTTGCTTGAAACGAACGAAAACCAGCGCAAACAGCTGGAAAATATTGAGAATCCTGAAGGTAAAAAACATGTTCCAATTGTTAAAGGGACCGCCTGCCATTGACTAATACATAATTTGGGCAGGTTTTAGCTGGAGTATTTTTGGATTCTAATTTTTAGAAGTTCAGAGCATAATAAAGCTAGAAAATTTCGAAGGTTTTTTGTTTCCTCTAAAAATTTGAGTTTTTCATTTATAAACTCTACCAGAAAAATTAGAGGTTTAATAAATAGGCACCAAAAAGCTACCTATGGGTAATGTTGATCGTTTTTCGATGATAGGTCTGCTTTTGTAAGTTTTTAAACCTGACTGTTTTGACAACCTTACCATCCCTTCTGGATTAGCCATGGATGGAAATAAGCTTGGGAAATAACCTCGAAGACACAGATCTTCACAAGCAGTGGACGTCTGTACCTCTAAGTTGGTATAGTAGCTCTAAGCTAAATACCAGGTTGCTTAAATCACTCAATTTCAGTTAATAATTCATAACCACAAATCAACAAGCTTAACCAAGCTTCCTGTAATGCTCTAGCCAAGGGACACATACATTTTACTGTTTCCCTCTCACCCTTCCTCTGTCTTGTCTTCAATTAAATAAATCATTAGAGTCTAAGATTAATCAGTCTTCCTACAGGGTTCCATCTTCACAATGCATGGTTAATTACCAAGGCTGTATGCTACATGTAGACTATTAATTAACATTGGATCCTTAAGAGACTGCGCTGTAATAGGGCTATTTATTGGATTGGATGGAAAACAAGCGCATCTATCAGAAAGACAGGTTGCCTTGTGTATTTAGTTGGTAGAGGGGAGGGATGAGTGGGTATCACCACTACCAAGTTAATAAATCTGAACATCTGTGCATGAGACAACACAATAGGTTTACAATAGGTGAATCACATTACACAGGTTCTTTTACCAAAATGTACTATTCCATCATTGTTGTATTAACTATACAAAATTTGTTTCAACAACAGTCCCTCTCCTTCCAAATGCTAATATCCCCACTTCTGAGATATTGACACCATCTCTCATTAATATACCTGCTAGTCCCTTCCCAGAGGCTATTATCCCACTGCTACTATAGGCACCATGTTACCCTACTATACCTGCTATCCCACAGCCACACTCCCTTCCCAGAGGCTATTATCCCACTGCTACTATATACACCATCTCTCCCTACTATACCTGCTATCCCACAGCCACAGTCCCTTCCCAGAGACTATTATCCCACTGCTACTAAAGACACCATCTCTCCCTACTATACCTGCTATACCACAGTCACACTCCCTTCACAGAGACTGTTATCCCGCTGCTACTATAGGCACCAACTCTCGCTACTATACCTGCTACCCGACAACCACAACCCCCTTCCCAGGGACTATTATCCCACTTCTACTATAGGCACCATCTCTCCCTACTATACCTGCTATCCCACAGCCCCTTCCGAGAGACTATTATTTCACTGCTACTATAGGCACCATCTCTCTCTACTATACCTGCTATCCCACAGTCGCAGTCCCTTACCTGAGGCTATTATCCCCACTGCTACTATAGACACCATCTCTCCCTACTATACCTGCTATCCCACAGTCACAGTCCCTTCCCAGAGTCTATTATCCCCACTGCTACTAAAGGCACCATCTCTCCCTACTATACCTGCTATCCCACAGTCCCTTCCCAGAGGCTATTATCCCCACTGTTACTATAGGCACCATCTCTCCCTACTATACCTGCTATCCCACAGCCACACTCCCTTCCCAGAGGCTATTATCCCACTGCACCATCTCTCTCTACTATTTCTGCTATTCCATAGTCACACATCCTTTCCAGGCTCTTCAATACTGGCACAATGTCACCCAACTATACTATAGAGGCTAAGATACCCGTTTCTACTATAATATATAATGGTCTATTTTCTTAATAGTTTTTTTAATTATTTGTGTTTTTCTTCTTTCTGTTGGGGTTCATGCTAATCATACAACTGCACTGTTTTACCTGTAATTAGAGGTGGTTGGGACCAGTGAGTGACATTGATGATTACCAAGGAACATTTTGTTTTTGCCTGTTTTTTTTTTTTGTAGACACACATCGTGCCATTCCTTTAATAGAATAGTTCCCTTAACAATGAATGTGCAGTGTGCTTGAAGGGTTTGTTCACCTTTAAATTAACTTCAAAAAATGAAGACCAGTTGAAAAGTTCCTTAAAATAAGCCATTCTTTAATATACTAAAAGTTAACCTAAAGGTAAACCACCAGACAGTAGTTGTCTATACTGTGATTGTGATTGGATTAGTGGAAGAGTTTAAATGCCGAGAACTTCCCACACCAGTCAGTTGAAGTGAAGAAGCTGCTCGGATGAGTAGTGAAACGTCTTCATTGATTTTAGATTTACCTATACTAGATATACCATGACCTGGATGAATGAAAATCTTCATAGTCGTGTTGTCTATACTGGTTCATAGTTTTTTTTAACAGAATATTTTTATTTGATTTAATAGATATGTGACATTGACACTCAGTGATAAAGTAAACAAGGCCTTCTAAAGTATTTAACTGTAAGTATTGGGTCAGTTGTGGTTAGGAGAAACAAGACCCAATACATGTACAGTATGTAAGTGTACTTCCATAGTAAAAACCTTGGCTGGCGGAAGCTGCTCAATCCCTGCAAAACAAATACTGGACAGCAAAGAAATGCTAATAAAGTGTCCCAAATGTTTCCCCTTATGTACATATACATGAAAACAAGTTGTTTGTCAGAACTCTGACACAAATCAAGTCCTACTTTTATGCATAAGAATCTTTCAAGCATTTGAGTAGTGTCCCCAGGTTTATATACATATAGACAACATATGACTCTTTCCTACCCTATCTGTGACCAGTCTTTGATGATAGATTTTCAGATTTTAAAAAGAAACATTTCTAACATGGTAAAATTTTGCTTAAATCTAAATTGTATCAGTTATTAAAATGATGTTTAAACTATATCATATAAAATATCATATATAAATAGAATAATGTATATTATTGACCTTTGTATACTGACTCATGATTATTTCATCTGACAAGCTTTTTCATCTTTTATTTATTGTAATTCACAAGCCTCATTTAATTCCTTCCTCCACTCCAGAAAGCCAATTATCAATGTCTATCTGAATTTTCTTTGCATTCATGATTCAATTTTATTGCATATACATGTAATGTGACTTGGGGAGAATCACTTATATACAGAGTGTGTGTGTGTACAGTATGTGTATACAGTATGTGTGTGTATATATATATATATATATATATATATATATATATATATATATATATATATAGAAACGTAGTAACGGACAGCACTCGCTTGTAATGCTCAAAGGTATCTTTATATCAAATGTTAAAAAATGACATCACCATATGTATGCACATATAAAAAGCGACGTTTCGAGCCTACATAGGCTCTTTATCAAGCCATGTGTAGCAATGGTATCAAGAACAAACATAAACATGTGAGTATTTAAGGATCATCAAAGGAAGTGACATCGCAACATATTCATTATCTTCTATACAGGGTTGATACAATGTATACTGAACACTGGTTGAATTAGATACATAACACTTGTAGAAACAGATATAGCTACAAAAATAAATACAAATTGTAATCCTTATTAAGGCCTGCTGGATGAAGTGAATGTAACCTTTTAATCCACCATACTGCCCGTTGTTTAAGCCTAAATTCACGGTCTCCTCCCCTAACTAAGGGGGGCACATGCTCTAATACCATGAACCGTAATTGATCCACAGTATGTCCCTTTTCTTTGAAATGACGTGACAATGGTAAAGCAGTGTTTCCCAATTTGGTGGTGGACTTGTGTTGTGATATCCGTGATTTGGCCTTTTGGATAGTTTCCCCGACGTAAATCATGCCACATGGGCAAACTATCGCATACACCACAAATTGTGATAAGCAGGTGTGGTATCCCCTAATTTGAATAGACTCTCCAGTACCTGGATGTAAGAAAAATTTGCCTTTAATCACATGTCGGCACTGTTTGCAGTCAAGGCAAGGATACATACCACTGTTATGTTGCCCCAAAAATGTGCTCGCGACTGGTTTATATGTTGGCACTGAAGTTAATTTAGACCCTATAGTTTTTCCTCTTTTGTATGAGATCAGTGGAGGGGAAATAAATTCCCTCACCGTAGGATAGGCTCTCATGGTTTGGCTTGAAGAACTATTCATATATCGCGATGCTCTCTACCAGGAACATTGTGTGGCCTGGTGGAGATATATAGACGATATTTTTGTTGTATGGCGGGGTGACACTGGTTCCCTATCTCGGTTCCACGATCATCTCAATTGTTTCCATCCCTCCATCAAATTTACGCTAACTCATGATGTTAAAGAAATTTCTTTCTTGGATGTATTAGTTTATAGAGAAGGAGGGCTACAGACTAAACTATACTCTAAACCTACTGACCGAAATCAGATTTTACATTTTGATAGCAACCACCCTAGGCACACCAAACATTCGATACCAATCAGCCAGTTAACACGGGTTCACAGGTTGGTTAGTGACCCAGTGATTAGGGATGTCCAAATCAAACAAATGAGGCATAAATTTAAAAAGAGGGGGTATCCATCACAAGTATTGGACAAAGCCGAAAAGGCTATAGGACAGTCAAAATCTAGAAAAGTGAAGGGCCCTAGAATTACCTTTGTTACACAACACGGTGGACTTTCTAGACAAATAAATGGCATCCTACAGAAACATTGGCCAATTCTATGTAGAGCCTATCCTATGGTGAGGGAATTTATTTCCCCTCCACTGATCTCATACAAAAGAGGAAAAACTATAGGGTCTAAATTAACCAAGACTTCAGTGCCAACATATAAACCAGTCGCGAGCACATTTTTGGGGCAACGTAACAGTGGTATGTATCCTTGCCTTGACTGCAAACAGTGCCGACATGTGATTAAAGGCAAATTTTTCTTACATCCAGGTACTGGAGAGTCTATTCAAATTAGGGGATACCACACCTGCTTATCACAATTTGTGGTGTATGCGATAGTTTGCCCATGTGGCATGATTTACGTCGGGGAAACTATCCAAAAGGCCAAATCACGGATATCACAACACAAGTCCACCACCAAATTGGGAAACACTGCTTTACCATTGTCACGTCATTTCAAAGAAAAGGGACATACTGTGGATCAATTACGGTTCATGGTATTAGAGCATGTGCCCCCCTTAGTTAGGGGAGGAGACCGTGAATTTAGGCTTAAACAACGGGAAGTATGGTGGATTAAAAGGTTACATTCACTTCATCCAGCAGGCCTTAATAAGGATTACAATTTGTATTTATTTTTGTAGCTATATCTGTTTCTACAAGTGTTATGTATCTAATTCAACCAGTGTTCAGTATACATTGTATCAACCCTGTATAGAGGATAATGAATATGTTGCGATGTCACTTCCTTTGATGATCCTTAAATACTCACATGTTTATGTTTGTTCTTGATACCATTGCTACACATGGCTTGATAAAGAGCCTATGTAGGCTCGAAACGTCGCTTTTTATATGTGCATACATATGGTGATGTCATTTTTTAACATTTGATATAAAGATACCTTTGAGCATTACAAGCGAGTGCTGTCCGTTACTACGTTTCTAGATTGTGGAGGACTGACCGGAATCCCCAAGGGACGTGCACCGCTGAACTTGCTGTAAAGCGTGAGTGCTGTTGCAACTTCTTTTTGTATATATATATATATATATATATATATATATATATATATATATATATATATATATATATATATATATATATATATATATATATATATAGCATGCTTCTCTCCAAGAGCTGTTTTAAGGGAAATATAAAACATTGGCATCTTTAAGAATGTAGGTCGTATAGGTTCATTCAGAGTACCAAGAGTTCTACTGCCGATGTAAAAGGACATTAAGCTTTATTATGTAATATAAAATACAGATAAAGTGCTGTGTCAACACAATCACAACATTGTAGCATAATTTTCGTAGCATAAGCAGTTATATCATTCAGTTAGAGTATTTTACTCATTTTATTTGGAATGATACAATGAACTTCTTTAACTAAAGCAAAAAATAGTATCCTTCCTTCTAAATCAAATGTATGATAGTCTTGAATGTCCCTCTCCTTTTCATACAGCTGACCTACCTTATCCTTATCAGTAGTCTCAGGTTATAGCCTCTGGAAAGTGACTGTGGCTGTGAAACTGCAGGTATAGTAGAGAGAGATTGTGCCTATAGTAGCAGTGGGGATAATAGTCTCTAGAAAGTGACTAGGGCTGTGGGATAACAAGCATAGTAGAGAGAGATGGTGCCTATAGTAGCAGTGGGATAATAGTCTCTGGGAAGGGACTGTGACTGTGGGATAGCAGGTATAGTAGGGAGAGATGGTGCCTATAGTAGCAGTGGGGATACTAGTCTCTTGGAAGGGACTATGGCTGTGGGATAGCAGGTATAGTAGGGAGAGATGGTGTCTATAGTAGCAGTGGGGATAATAGTCTCTGGGAAGGGATTGTGGCTGTGGGATAGCAGGTATAGTAGTGAGAGATGGTGCCTATAGTAGCAGTGGGATAATAGTCTCTGGGAAGGGAGTGTGACTGTGGGATAGCAGGTATAGTAGGGAGAGATGGTGCCTATAGTAGCAGTGGGGATAATAGTCTTTTGGAAGGGCTGTGGAGGGATAGCAGCGTTTACTTCATTACCATTTTCCAGAAGATCTAGGACTCATTTAAGAATGCAATATGTAGTGCAAACAGCATCCAAATGTCATTGCATCAATGTATGTCCCTCTCGGAGTAAAACACCAGTTTTGCAGCAAGGTGCTAAGCACAATCATAAGGAAGGTTTTAAGTTAACATTTGCCTCCAGCAGGTGTTCCATCCAGCTTTGTGTTACCCCTGCTCACGCAACTAACTTAGGAATGACATGTCAGAGCCATTTTCAGTGTCTGGCCAAGCACAAGCAAAAACAGGCTTCAGCTCCCTGTCAGCCTGGCTGCTTATTGGTTAGGGTTGCTACCTATCTGGATTTCAGCCGGACAGCCCGGTATTTGGAAGAGCTGTCCTGGTAAAACCTCCCTGTCTGGACTTCCAAATTAGGAAATCCGGACAAGACATTGAAAATAATGACATGGCAATCAGCCAATTGCTGATCACTATATGTAGAAAGGAACCAGCAGCACACTGTGTTCAAGTTGCAAAAGTGCACCAAAATTTATTAAGCCCACATCATACAATTAGGCTAATTGTATGATGTGGGCTTAATAAATTTTGGTGCACTTTTGCAACTTGAACACAGTGTGCTGCTGGTTCCTTTCTACATGTTATTATGACCCAGTGACAGGAGTGGGTCCTCCAGTTACAGCACCTGACACTACAAGAAGTGTGTATCTGTAAGGTGAGCGCTCCACGCTTACAATTGCTGATCACTATGTCATCAGTCTCTCCCCAACATCACCAGCGCTCCCCTGTCAGTTGCCCCGCCCCCAACATTACCGGTACTGCCCTCACCTCCAACGTCATCTACCCCACCCCCTGCCTGTTTTCAGGCCCAGAAAAGGTGGCAACTCTACCCCTCCTGTCAGCATCAGACTGGGGGCCCAGGGCCAACCATGCCTGCAGGCTCAGGGCCTCCGCACCATCCCCCGGGCCGCCTAGCCGAGAAGTCTTCTCTTCCCTTGACCCTCCCTCCCTGCACACACGTGTGCACGCATACCTGTATCTGTCGAGTTAGGCGCGTGACCATGTTCAGGGAGGGAGGTAAAGGAGAAGGAGTCCAGGGACCGGCAGGGCCCAAAAGAGCTGGGGCCCATCAGGTTTTTTCCCGGTGTCCCGCCGGCTCAGTCTGTCCCTGCCTCCTGTGCGCATGCAAGCGCAATTGGCAAACTGGCACCATTTGCAATTTTGCAGAATCTCAACTAGGGGAGTGCAGGCAGAAGAGGTATGGGCACAGCGCCCCCCCCCCCCCACATTATTGCGCCCTAGGCACGTGCCTCTTCTCCCTACCCCTAGTTCCGGCCCTGGCCATTTCCAAAACCACAAGTACTATTACAAATGCGACAATTCTCATCCTCATTAATGGCAGACTCATAAACAAGCCCTTTTTGTGTATGAAGTACTAGGATAGTAAGAATAACATTTTCTATATTTAGATAAGGGCAGATTAAGAATACAGTGATCACAAAATGCCTGTGTTTTGAAATGTGTTAGTATAAACAACATCCCATGCTTGCTCCTGAGGCAGTTTTAGTAAAAAGCTAATTTTATGCATTATGAAAGCCCGCTGATTGGGAAGAAAATCTTCAAAGCGAACACCACAAAAGAGAAAATGGGTTAGAATCAAGATCTTCAGAAATGCGCAGCACTGGGGGGGGGGGGAGTCTGGTAAAACAAGTTACAGCTGATTAGACTGAAAGCAGAAACTGTGATTTAAATCTCTGTTTTAGGTGGAAATGTGAAAGTGCTGTAAAATCTGCAAAAGGCAAGCACACGGTCCTAAAATAGAAAATGTAACACTTGTGTGTGTATGAAACATCTCACACAGAAGTGCGACTCCTTTTCTCTAATTGACCCCCCCTTCCCCTCGCGTGACTGATAGAGTTTTATGAGTTTATACACAAAAATGTTTTTTTTGTAGGGACTCTACAAACAAATGCACCGCAATGCCATTGCCAACTCTTGACAGTCAGCACAGTAGTGTCTAATATAGTAATGATAATAGTTCAAGGGAAAGAACTGGAGGGTACTGGATTAGGATCCAGAACTGGAGGACTTGCCAGTGATGTTCACAGGTGCAACTCAAGATGGACAAGGAAGGAGAGGCAGCTTTGGTGCCCCCTATTGGCTTATTTTAAAGCAATGAAATACAAAAGGATTATGTGGGGGGTAATAAGGAATTTTTTCGCAATGGTAGCTTAGGCTAGAGTCCTGCATCGGGTCGGGTACTTGCGGAATACCCACAAAATGATTGAGAATTGGGAGGATTATTCTTCACTTACCCAGTGTGCTGGTGGCCCACGAGTACCCAATCTGCAGTGGGAAGCTACAGCTGGCCAATCTAGGGGAAACAGATGAAAATTGAGTCCAAATGGTAAAAAAGGCCAGTGTGACATCACTTATGGTCAATGTGACGTCACTTCTGGACAGCGCAGTAAACACACAGGGTCGGACTGGACATGGGGGCGCCCACTGGGTTACTAACCTCTGGCCTCGGGTCTGGGGAAAAGCCATATGATTTCAGGGGTATCTAGGACAGCAAACAACCATTATTGTCAGTTTTCAAACACTCCAAGGGAACCCAGCCCCAGACTCTGGAAACTACTGCCTTAAGGTGGCATAGAAGCGGTGACTAGATGGCTTAGAATGCATCAAAATTTCAATATAAGGATTATCATTGATGTGAGAGTTTTCTCTCACCCACACATCCTATTGACTTGCTTACTGGGCAGCATTTTTATGTTACTATAAGTTTTTGAAAGAGTCATTTTCCCACCTCTGATATTTGCTTCCTCTCATCCTACACCAGGCTCCCACAAACCCAGCAGCAAAACTGCCTCAGAAAACTCTACTTTATATTCTGCCTTTACAGGTATATGATAATATAAATGATTTCTTTGTGCCCATGTAACTTCATCGAGTCTGATTCATACAGTAAGCCCTTTGGGAATTCTCCTTGTGCTTGCTTCAATAATGCACATAACATCTACTTTACTTTCCTAATAAATATCTGTAGAGTGGTATTGATTTGTCACTTGTACAATGTCATCCTGTCATATGTTCATCGAATACTTTTAATATTCTGTGTGCATTGTGAATGCTAAAATAAACATGTATACGTGTGGGATATATGATAATGCTAGTATGACAAAAACCTATGGATTTATAATGAATATATTGAAGTAAAGCTGCTTTTGTGTCTCTGTATGATATAAGCATGTTCCTCTCTTGCAGGTAAATAGTGCCCATGGAACACACTAATTTGTGCACTCATTTTTTATTGTCGGCTTAGGGAAAAATAAATTGAAGATGGGCCGCATGTATTCTTCTGTGTACATGGCATAATGCATCAGTATCAGAAGTAGGGCTTCTACTGGAAATGAAGTACTGGAACTACTTTTGCTAGGGCTGTTTGTTTTTTCAGCATTTTGTTGTGCACCAAGCATTATAGCTCAAAAAAAGGATTTAAGAACTATCTACTCAGTCTTTGGAATTCTAAGATAATTCTCCATGTTTTTGTTCAGCAGATGCACACAAAGCTTTGGCTTACTGCAAAAATGTGTTGCACCGGACAGTGGAAAGGTTAATGAGCTCCAGGAAACTTTATATTCATATTGTGTGCTGGTCAAGAAAAACTCAACCCGAACCCGACCCAACCCGTTGTGCTTCCCCCTTTATATACCTGTGCCCGCCCTGCTGTGACATCATGAAAGAGGCAGGGCTACTGCATGGTTTAGGGCCTGATAGCAGGCACAAGGCAGCCCCATCCTTACTGCCTGCAGTGAGTACATGGTTTTTTAAACACCCTGTGCCAGTTAGAGTTACCTAACCTGTATGTCTGTGTGCCACCCAAACCTGTTCCTTATCAATTAAGTTGAGCTTAATGTTTTTTTGCACTCTGCACCATCTCAGGGGCAGTGCGGCAATAAGGCGAGTTGAGCCCACTGCTTACCAGGGTGGGCAAAAATTAATACTGGAAATTTGGCATGTGTCCCCCTCCCACTCCAAAAAAGGTGAGTGGGGGGAGGGGGTGTCAGCAGAACAGGGGCTAGGATCATCCCTGAGCACTCTTCATGATAAGTTCCCCATTGTTTAAAGTAAATATACCTTAAAAATATGGAATATTTGATGTCAGCTCACAGACTCAGCCCATGTCCCAGAATCATTATAGATTCTGGTTTTTGGCAAGTACAAACCCCTACCGAATCCCTATTCATTTGCCACATCTGCCTTTAAATTTACCACTTGGTTTTTCCCAGTAACGGAACTTGGTGGGGCGGGCCCTGGTGCGGGGCGTGCAGCCGGGCCCGCCCCCATCCTTGTCTATGTGATTTTCCTCTGCGGCTGCAGCCGACTCCAGCCGGCTGCAGCGTGCGCGATCTTCCGGGGGGGGGCCCTGTGGGGGTGCGGGCCCTGGCCCAGTTGCACCCCCTGCTCCCCCGGTAGTTACGCCCCTGGTTTTTCCAATGAATGCACAAAAAAATAAACCAGAGAATGAAATTTAGATAAGGAAACATTGTATGCAAAATAAACCTAGACATATAGACCATAAAACACAACTTAGTCAAATAACAAATGACCATAAGACCCTTCTTCCAGCAATAAAGTCAAACTCCATCATAATCTCCATCTTCACATTAAAAAAAACTTAAAGAAAGACAAAATGATTGCTGGTTGACTCTAGACAACAAAACATCTAATCTCCTTAATCTCACTGTAATATTTGATAGCACAACTCATGCCGGTAGACAAGTGGTTTTCACACTTTGGGGCTTCTGGTACAACTTTCAGTGGAATTATAGCATCCTACTATGATTGAACAGCATCTAGGATAGTAAATAAGCATTCACCCTAAGCATCATCCTAATTGGCCATCAGGCTGTTTTATAGGAATATGAGGGAGAATGGAAATGCATTATGTACAATTCATCCTAATATCAAATAAACACTAATTAGTCTTTAGACTGGAGCCCACATACATTGATTTTTAACCGCCTAGGAGGGCAAACTCTCCTAACCATTATGTTCCATTCTTAGTTCAATGTGGTGTTCATTGTGTCCAGGAGGGGCTACACAACAAACCTACTTTTTCCCAATTTCATAGATCTTCATAGTTCCGTGTTGCAGTTTCAGTATCTGAAGTTATAAGAGAAAAATGAATTCCCTAAAACCCTACTGAATTGCTATCTTCAATTTAAGAAAATATTTTGTATGTATTGATAGCTTATGAAGTGAGAAATATTACCCAATAGATAACTAAAGACTTTATTAATCTAGATCTTATTGTGATGATGTAGACTTGACTGTTTCATACCCTATGAATATGAATAGTTAATGAACTATATTTTGTAAATCGTTTTCTTCCTTATCCATTTACTAGTAAATGACAATTATAATAAATACATTTTGAAAAAAAACCCTGTTACAGTCCCCTTGTAGGTGCACCATTTCACCACTCATCCAAGTAGCTTCTTCAGTTTAACTAAGTGGTAATTAATACTTCAGTAGTTCTAGAAATCATCACTGCCTGCCTTATATTGATGTTCATGTAGGAACCCATAGGGTTAATATGCCTCTATGGCTTTAATTCCATACCCTGCCTCCCTTTCCCTAGTTGCTGGGCAAAAGCCCATGTATCTAGTTTACATTTCACCTATCCAGTTATTGGCCAAGAAGTGTAATGACCACTTCATACCATACTTCAATATAGTGCTTGGAAAGGGGTGGATCTTCCTCTTTGGCTACTGGTGTCCTGAACGACTGGTTGTTCCCATTGAGCCTGGGTACACCAAGGCCCAGTCGGGGACCAGGGAACCCCGTGAACGAAGTTAGCTAGAGACAGGGTTATATTTGTTATAGACTCTATAGGAGAGTAAGATAGAGAGTACAGATAGTAACAGCAGCTTTCTGCTCCATCGAGGATCTGTAGCAGGGAGTAACTTCCCAAGGCTCCTAGATTGCCTTTAATGAAGGGACCACAGTAGATAGGGTGTCAGGCTTAGACTCCTTCTCCTTGACCACTCCGCTGGGTGGGATCCGGACCACTTCAAGGTACATCTGCCTGGGATTCCTATTACTACTTGACTACAATGCCTATGATAGTCACATTCCTCAGCTGTATCATCCTTTGCCTGTCTCAGCACTGCTAATACTACTTGCATATACCTCATCATTGTAAGTAAACCTGTGGGATATTTGTCTAGAACAAATAAACTGTTACTTCTTTTGTTTCACCATAAGAACCTTCTGGCGTCCATTATTCCTTTTTTTATTACACAGTAGCTATACTACACCTTTCCTTAAATCTTCCATTTCTCAAATGTACTAGCCCGAAGTGTTTGAGTCACTCTTATCACTAGCTGGACATTAACTACTTTTTGTCTGCCAAGCCCAAGTAAGCATTACATTCATTTGCTTGACAGTTGTTCTGTTAAAAATTTCTTGGGGCACTGGGGTCCTACCAAAGAAATCTTTGCCCTGCGTCAGTTGGTACCTTTAAGCAAACCTGGTCAGGGTAAGGATGTTTGAACATTTTCAAGGGAACAACACCAAGTCATTGGTTCGGATATGTAGATGACTCCTGGTTCAAAATTAAAACAGAATTGGTCAGTAGGGATGTCGCGGACTGTTCGCCGGCGAACTTGTTCGCGCGAACATCGGCTGTTCGCGTCCGCCGCAAGTTCGCGAACGTCGCGCGACGTTCGCCAATAGGCGTTCGCGTCAAAATCGTTCGACCATTCGATCGCTAAAATCGAACGATTTTCGTTCGATTCGAACGAAAATCGTTCGATCGAACGATTAAAATCCTTCGATCGTTCGAATCGAACGATTTTCGGATGTTCGAAGTTCGCGAACTGTTCGCGAACTGTTTGCAATTTTTGCCGGTGTTCGCGAACAGCGTTCGCGAACACATTATCGGCGGTTCGCTACATCCCTATTGGTCAGTCCACAATGAATGATGGTTTAGCCCTTTTACATAAAAAATTGGCAAGTGTATAAATGTGTTAGATATGCGTTGAAATCACGATATTGAGATTCGGCTGAATTCGAGAAAGATTTGCCCCAATTAATCCTAATTTGCATATTCAAAATAAATGTTTTACAAAGCACAACGATTCGTCCAGATCTGAATCCTGCTGATAAAGGCTGAATACCAAACCGAATCCTGGACTCTGTGCATCCCTAATAAATATCATAATTAATACATTGAAAACATATTTCTGCTGGAATAAAATACTGTACAATGATTTCAGGGAGTTCATCACAATGGTCTTTATAATAATCAGTTATTATTTGTGGAAATGTTTGAAAATGGGTCAATAATACAATTTCAAAGCTATGTCAATATGTGTTAAGAGTTTTTCACTGGAGCAGTCATGTTGAGTCTTGATAAGGAAATGTATCACAACTTATAGTAATTAATGCTACTACTTATTAGCAGCAGTTAATTACAATTAGCAAGGGAGCTTTGAAACTCCTTCTATTTGAAAAGGTTGGCTGTTCCACTTACAGAAAAATATGTTAATTCAACTGACTATAACTCTAGTTAATACAATGAAGTCACTGGATAATGTGAATGCATATTGCAGTATTCTGACCTTTCCATGCTTCAGAATATGATAACATTGCTCTCCAAGATATGTCAATTCTGGAGCCACTGATGAAGCTGAACTCAGCATCTCCCCAAGCCTAAAGAGGAGCCATTAACTCGCCATACTGTATGAGCCATTATACATCGAAGCACTGTATCAATGGGATGAATACAAATGAGTCCTAATTTGAGCATCCTAGGAGTAGAAAAAAATATATTTCCTGCATCCTTTTCTCTGCACTAAAAGTGTAAACTTGATATTTTGTTCCCAGGACATTTTGGGGGCAAATACGCAAATGCATATTATTTCTTTATTCGTTTTATTCGTCCTGCCATAATTTTTGCAGCTCCATTTAGACCCATACATATATTATATATTTTGTACATATCCAAAATAGTTCATAAGACACATTTGTTACCAGCACAATTGTACTATGATTAAAATTGAAAGGGCTTGTACTAATTTGATATGGTTTAGCGTTGTTGCCTCAAACCTATTATTTACAATGGGTCCTAGGCAAACCTGGTGGGAGGGAACCACACCCTTGCCTGGTGACATTTTTAAACCAGCCAATGGATACCTAGTTTATAATAGGCAAGAATATAGACCAGTTATCTATGGGGGCAGCTTTAAAAATGACATGCATTTCGTTTGGCTACATACGGTACATGGTCCAATAAGCTACCGACTAGGTCTGTAGGGGTGAGATGAAATTTAATATCTTTGAATGGTCAGCATAAGTGTCATGGTATACTATACACTATGTCTACAAAATCGGTGGAAAAATGTAAACAAGATATTTGCTATGCTATTAACAGTTTACTGTCCTGAATTCTGGATCCCTAAAAAGCATGGTTATTCTGGGACAAAATAACCCTAGATGCAGAACCGATGGGGTTTCTCCATGGTGCCCCATTTCCTTTCTTGTCAGGCAGATATATAAATCTATCAATAAAGAACATTTACAAGCGGATACAATCTCCTAACCCTAGCAGAGAAATCAGTGGTGCCATTCTGTTACCCATACTGCAGTTGCACTCCATTCTCACTATATCAGTGACCCAACTACTGTGGGGTTCAGCTCTGGTGTCAAATTAAAGTATGCAGAAAAGACTTCCATTCTAAAGGACACGCACCTGCCTTCTTTGATATAGTTCTGCACATACACACACTGCTGAATATGGCAAATACATGAAAGCAGAACATGCAGCTCTCTTAAAACAAATATTTCCATCAAAGCTTATCACGGATGGATTCATAAGCAGTTTTACATCCAAAACAGGCATAATTAAAACCGACACAAACAGAGCTGACTGTGCCTGTAAAGCATTGAGGTTGTTCCCCATAGTTCTGTGGCTCAGAAGATCTAGAAAGGTTATGTTTAAATACCTGATCAGTCACATTTCAGGGAGTGGATATCTCCATTATCTCTCTAGCAAATACAGCAGATAGATATATATCTCTAGCAAATAGAACCAATGTTCAAATCTCCAGATCTCCACTGTAAAGCACCTGTATATAATCCAACCATTAAACAGAATAAAGCAAAATCTAAGATAAGTCATGGTCAAGTGTAAACTGAAAGTAAACATCAGACCGCATAGGGCTACTTTAATAATTCCTGTTTACAGTAATTGGGTCGCAGAGTGTGCTCATAAATATTCGCAATTTGTGAATGGTGACGTATTTAAAAAGCTCTTATAGACATTCGCATTGTGAAAAAAAATCGCAATTCTGTTTGCATCCTCTCATTCAGTTTATAAATAAAACCATGTTCAGGGCAAATATATTCACTTTGCGAACCAATCTGCCCTGCGTGAAGTTTATAAATAACCGCCACTGAGTTCTATCTTATGCTTCCACACTTCTTCCTGTTACAGTTAGAGCTGCAGATCTCTGCAGCACACAGACCATCACAACATGGTGGTGCAAGGCAACATACGTAAAAGTGCGCCCAATGCAGTTTAAAGAAGAGGTGGTCTAACGTTGAGCTTTTATACATCTTGTAAAGCCTATGGCACATAGGGGCATACTTGTCAAGGGTCGAATTTTGAATTATAAAAACTTCACAATTCGAATTCAAAAAGACCAACCAAAATTAAGTTGAAGCTTTTTTTTGCCCGAATAGATCCGTTTTCGATCAAATAGGTCCGTATTCAGCTGAATTCTAATCATTTGAATCTAAGTAATAGCGCATTTGATTGAATTTTATTCTAAGTAGGGATGTAGCGAACGTCGGAAAAAAAGTTCGCGAACATATTCGCGAACTTGCGCAAAAATGCGAGCGGTTCGCGAACGGTTCGCGAACCCCATAGACTTCAATGGGAAGGCGAACTTTAACATCTAGAAAAGACATTTCTGGCCAGAAAAATGATTTTAAAGTTGTTTAAAGGGTGCAACGACCTGGACAGTGGCATGCCAGAGGGGGATCAAGGGCAAAAATGTATCTGAAAAATCTGCCTGTGTGTGCTTGGAAGAGATAGTGTAGGGGGAGAGCTGTTAGTGATTTCAGGGACAGATGATAGTAAGTTTGCTGGCTAGTAATCTGCTTGATACTGCTCTGTATTGGAGGGACAGAAGTCTGCAGGGATTTGAGGGACATTTTAGCTTAGGTAGCTTTGCTGGCTAGTAATCTACTGTTCTCTTTAAACAACTGCCATACGTTGACCTTGTAGGCATTGTTTGCCCAGTTTTTTTGGACGCAGCCACTGAAGCACAGTTGCCAGAAAAAATATGCCATATAAATGCTGAAAATAGTCATTTTTCGCCATACGTTGACCTTGTAGACATTGTTTGCCCAGTTTTTTTGGACGCAGCCACTGAAGCACAGTTGCCAGAAAAAATATGCCATATAAATGCTGAAAATAGTAATTTTTCGCCATACGTTGACCTTGTAGACATTGTTTGCCCAGTTTTTTTGGTTGCAGCCACTGAAGCACAGTTGCCAGAAAAAATATGCCACATAAATGCTGAAAATAGTCATTTTTTGCCATATACGTTGAGTCAACGTATGGCAAAAAATGACTATTTTCAGCATTTATATGGCATATTTTTTCTGGCCTCTGTGCTTCAGTGGCTGTGGCCAAAAAAACTGGGCAAACAATGCCTACAAGGCCAACGTATACACTACTACAGCGGTGGATACGGATTACGTAAAATATATGAATGCTGCTTGAAAAAAGTGACTCCGGTGTTTTTTCTGGAGACGGTAATATTATGGATATTTAGACAGAATGGGAACAAGGTCACACAGCTCGATGGCGGGTTGAAGAAAACAGTGTGCAAATAATGCCTACAAGGCCAACGTATACACTACTACAGCGGTGGATACGGATTACGTAAAATATATGAATGCTGCTTGAAAAAAGTGACTCCGGTGTTTTTTCTGGAGACGGTAATATTATGGATATTTAGACCGAATGGGAACAAGGTCACACAGCTCGATGGCGGGTTGAAGAAAACAGTGTGCAAATAATGCCTACAAGGCCAACGTATACACTACTACAGCGGTGGATACGGATTACGTAAAATATATGAATGCTGCTTGAAAAAAGTGACTCCGGTGTTTTTTCTGGAGACGGTAATATTATGGATATTTAGACAGAATGGGAACAAGGTCACACAGCTCGATGGCGGGTTGAAGAAAACAGTGTGCAAATAATGCCTACAAGGCCAACGTATACACTACTACAGCGGTGGATACGGATTACGTAAAATATATTATGGCTGCTTGAAAAAAGTGACTCCGGTGTTTTTTCTGGAGACGGTAATATTATGGATATTTAGACAGAATGTGAACAAGGTCACACAGCTCGATGGCGGGTTGAAGAAAACAGTGTGCAAATAATGCCTACAGGGCAAATAATGCCTAAAAGGTCAACTTATACACTACTACAGCGGTAGTAAAATAAAAAAAGTAAAATAAAAAAAAATGAATATTAAAAAAAAAAATTAAAGTTGGTGCTGCTGAACTACTAGGAGCAGCAGATTAGCACACCAGTCCCACTCCCCAACACTGCTAGACTAATAGCACTGGGCTCTTATAGTAGTAGTAGTAGTAGTAGTAGTAAAACAACAAAAAAATAAATAAAAGCAGTCCTTACAAGGACTACTGTTATTGCAGCAGTCAGCAGATGAGATCAGAAGCAGGACAGCTGCCCACTGCAGCTACATACAGAGCACTGCAGTAGAAGGTAGATTACTAGCCAGCAAAGCTACCTAAGCTAAAATGTCCCTCAAACCCCTGCAGACTTCTGTCCCTCCAATAACAGAGCAGTATCAAAACGATTACTAGCCAGCAAACTTTCAACTGTCCCTGAAATCACTAACAGGCAGCAGCTCTCTCCCTACACTATCTCTTCAGCACACACAGGCAGAGTGAAAAAACGCTGCAGGGCTTCGGTTTTTATAGGGAAGGGGAGTGGTCCAGGGGAGAGCTTCCTGATTGGCTGCCATGTACCTGCTGGTCTGGGGTGAGAGGGCAAAAAAAAGCGCCAACAATGGCGAACCCAAAATGGCGAACGTCGCGCGACGTTCGCGAACTTCCGGCGAGCGCGAACACCCGATGTTCGCGCGAACAAGTTCGCCGGCGAACAGTTCGCGACATCTCTAATTCTAAGTTTTTCCAAAAAAACTTTGATTTTTCAAAGCCCACCAATTGACTCCAAGTGGGTTCTAGGAGGTCCCCCATAGGCTAAAACAGCAATTCGGCAGGTTTTAGATGGTGAATGGTCAATGGTACATGATAAATTTTGATATTCTAATTTTCAAACTTTTTTCAAATTTGAATCGAATTTGGACTATTCCCTAGTCGAGGTACACAAAAATAGCTTGAAATTCGAATTTTTTTAATTCTAAAATTCACCTCGACCTTTGATAAATCTGCCCCATATTGTATATACCTATAACAATAGGTAGTATAATAGGTCTAATAGGTAAAGTAGGGCAAATTACATTTCAGGACTGAAATGGGAAGAAACCCAATTAGTCTACCACTAGCAATTACTGGTTGGAAGGCATGCCATATATTTGTGCCATAATTTACTGATTTTACTTGTATTTTATCAGTGTCAGTCATTGTGAGATACAGACCTGATAGGAGATCTCAGGCCTTTGTATGAAGACCACTGATTTATACAGCATGCTAAATTGGCTATTTAATATTCTTTGGACATGTTGCCATTGAAAAGATTTAAAATTCTATGAAAGAACCAAGAATCTCTGTCTAAACATGTGTTAATAAAACACAAAGAATGCATATCAGGCAATTACAAATTAGGCATGTATGTTACAGTGCATTGAGCAGTGACATGGTCCAACAGTAAATATTTATTTTAGATAAGCCTTTTTCTTAGGGTAAGGCCAGACGAGGAGATTCGGAGAGGTTTTGTTTCGAGGCAACTTTGGGCTATTGAAAACGCATTGCCGCGTGTGCATTAGCGCAGACGGCTTTGCGCTGTAGCCTATGGGGAAAAACGCTGAGGCAGTTTGGGGAGATAGTCACGCAAAAGACATGGCGATTAGTCGCCAGGAGACAAAACCTCCCCGAATCTCCTCATCTGGCCTTACCCTAAGGGGCAGATGTATTAAGGGTCGAATATCGAGGGTTAATTAACCCTCGATATTCGACTGGGGAATTAAAATAAAATATCGAAGTCGAAGGATTTTGCGCAATTCGTTTGATCGAACGATCCAAGGAATAATCGTTCGATCGAATGATTAAATCCTTTGAATCGAACGATTCGAAGGATTTTAATCCATCGATCGAAGGATTATCCTTCGACCAATAAAAGATAGCCAAGCCTATGGGGACCTTCCCCATAGGCTAACATTGACTTTCCAAACATGTTTTTCAGTTGAGTTGTTTTCAGATTGTTCACCATACATGCATTCTATCTCTTTTTTTCAACTAATGCCGGCTTGTGTGTTATCAGTATCTATGGATTCCAACTTTGTATGATTGACATAGAAATCCCCATTCAAATGAATAAATAAATTATATAGATGTTGGCTCTTTCACTGAATGCATACAGAAAACCAAAGTTAATGTAACCCCTCTTTATTCCAGTCTGATGACTGGTGGGAAATGCTGGTCTTTTACTGGTGCACATTATCGTTTATTCTGAAAACAGATTTTGAGAGCCTCACTAAAGCATCTGTGCAGCTGCAATTCATTGCTGAGCATCAACATTAATTTAGATTTTATCATTTTTATTATTATGTTTTCAGTGCCAGTACGAGGCAGACGCTATTAGACTGAGAGTGCTGCTCTGCTGGGCAGAGTATCGTTAGTTAGGCTTCAATCTGAGCATGTCAGATACAGTACATATACTATATATGTTTTTTTTAGTTAGTAAAAATATAGTCAAAAGGGATCTTTGGAAAGATAATGGGAAAGGGAAGACAACTCTACCTGAGGCTCATTAACAACACTAACATATTAAAAGGCTTATGTTTTATTAGTATTTATGGATTCCAACTTTGTATGATTGACATAGAAATCCCCGTTCAAATGAATAAATAAAAGATAGGGATCTTGGCTCTTTCGCTGAATGCATACAGAAAACCAAAGTTAATGTAACCCCTCTTTATTCCAGTCTGGTGACTGGTGGTAAATGCTGGTCTTTTACTGGTGCACATTATCTTTTATTCTGAAAACAGATTTTGAGAGCATCACTGAAGCATCTCTGCAGCTGCAATTCATTGCTGAGCATCAACATTAATTTAGATTTTATCATTTTTATTATTATGTTTTCAGTGCCAGTACGAGGCAGACGCTATTAGACTGAGAGTGCTGCTCTTCTGGGCAGAGTATAGTTAGTTAGGCTTCAATCTGGGCATGTCAGATATATAGTAAATATGTTTTTTTTAGTTAGTAAAAATAAAGTCAAAAGGGATCTTTGGAAAGATAATGGGAAAGGGAAGAGCCTTGGCAAAAACACTTTGCAGGATCCTCATGTAGGTTCCATTTATCTTTCAATTATTTTTTAGTACCGTATATACTCGAGTATAAGCCGAGTTTTTCAGCTCCCAAAATATGCTGAAAAACTCAACCTCGGCTTATACTCGGGTCAAGCGCAAAAACGGTCACCGGCGTCTAAGAATAGTCGCAGGCTTCTAAGAATAGTCGCAGGCTTCTAAGAATAGTCGCCGGCATCCAAGAATACTCTCCAAGAATATTCGCTGGCATCCAAAAACGAGACGCCGGCACCTCCAATGGGAGCAGAAACCCTCAATTTTTTGATTGAAACTTACCAGAAGCTGCTGCATTTCTCACTCTAGGCTTATACTCGAGTCAATAATCTTTACCAGTTTTTGGAGGTAAAATTAGGTACCTCGGCTTATACTCGGGACGGCTTCTACTCGAGTATATACGGTATGTTATAGAATGGCCAATTCTAAGAAATGTTTCAATTGGCCTTCATTTTTTCTTTTTTATAGTTTTTGAATTATGTGCCTTCTTCTTCTGACTTCTTCTAGCTTTCGAATAGGGGATCACCGACCCCATCTAAAAACAAATGCTCTGTAAGGCTACGAATGTATTGTTATTGCTACTTTTTATTACTCCTCTTTCTATTCAGGCCTTCTCCTATTCATATTCCAGTGTCTTATTAGAATCAGTGCATGGTTGCTAGGGTAATTTGGACCCTAGCAACCAGATTGCTGAAATTGCAAACTGAAGAGCTGGTGAGCAAAAAGCGAAATAACTCAAAAACCACAAATCATAAAAAATTAAAACCAATTGCAAATTGTCTCAGAATATCACTCTCTACTTCATACTCAAAGTCAATTTAAAGGTGAACAACCCCTTTAACAGAATAATTACATAGCTACAAAGTACCTGACTCTACTTGAGGCTTATGTCACAGTAGACAAGAGTTTTTCAGACTTTTTGCAGTGTACTCTTTTGTATTGCAAAATATGGTAAAGCCCTCCCTTATAAAGTTAAAGATTTATGGGAACACAGCCCAGCAATATTCAACCCAAAATCCACTCTATGTTTCCTCCATCTTTGTCAGCAAAATCTAGAAAGTAAACATTCACCCCAAATATAATCCTAATTTGCCTTGTTACTGGCCATTACCCAAAGCTTGAGTTTTGCCCAGAGATAATGAAGTTAGCATTCATGCTCTTACGCACTGTCCTATAACCCATATGTTGAGGACATTAAGGCATTTTATGCAATAAGCTACCCCTTTAAACAAACCAGGATTGTTTATCTGTATATTGCAATTTATTTGAGAGGGCCAACTACATCAAGTGTTTTTAGTTTAGTGTTGAGCACAACTTCTTTGAGTTTCTTTAAGAGATAAACTTATATAGAGCATATTTTAAACATACTATTCTGAGGTCTAAAGCATTAAGATTTAAGTTAATGATTAGGTTAAAGCTATCCACATTGTATTGTGTTTACACAGTCAAAATCCTTGCCACGCTCAATAAACATAAGTAAATGCTTTTTTGAAACTCGCTTGTTTTTTTCCATTATCTATTGAATGTCAATGATTTCATCCCTAGTGCCGTTGTCTTGTCTTAATTCAACTTTCACGCCTGCCTATTCCCATCTCTCTTGTAGTCTGGCTTGAAGAATATTGACCATTATGTGGCTAACATGGGAAATGAGTGCAGTTGTTCTATAACGTGAACATTTATTTGTCCTTTTTTCATTCTGTATTGAAATGAAGATTGATCTTTTCCAAACCACTGGCATCTTCTGAATTTCCTTAGACTTTAAAATCATCTCGCAGGAGTTTAAAATCTCCATCTGGTCCTTCACCAGTCCCCACACCTTTATACTAGCATAAACGACCCGGCCCTTGATTATTTCATTTTATATATCAATGATTTCAAAGACTGTTAGTTCAGTTATTTTACACATTCCCATCATTGTCTTTTCTTATGTTCTTTTTCCATTATGCCCCCACCTTACTTTCTCTATGTCCATCTCTGAATAGAAGGTTCTCTTTATTTCTGCAAAGAGATCTCTCTACCCTTTTAGTTTTTGCTATGATGTATTTGAATTATAAATATGTGCCTACTCTTGCTTTCCATTTTCCTTTCCCTGTCATCCCTTCTTTATCTACAGCATTTCTACTATACTTTCTTGTAGAGCTGCTTGAGCTTCTATGTGTACTGTTGGTTGAACATACTTTTATTCATTGATGTTATCAGCTACTAAGTCCAAGCTAAATTCACAAGATTATTATAGGGTTATTCATTTACAACAATCAAGTGGAATTCTGCTGAGATTGATTCTAATTTGTATTATTTTTTGTCTGTATTTCTTTAGAGATACAACCTATTATTATCACGAGTTTGTGGAAATTGAAAACAACCACTATATAAAAAGTGATGGACCATTCACTGCTATGCATTGTGGAAATGATACCCCCTATACAAGCAATACAATACAGAGCATACTATCCAATATAAATAAATGTATTGAACTTGTTTTAAAAAGTGGCTGGGCAGCCTCCTATGAATACAAACATTTATGGACCACTTCTACATTAGGTTGCCAGTTTTTAGATTCTTAATTTTTACTTTAAATTTTTTAGAGGTTTTTTTTACTCTTTCTAAATCTCAAACTACATTTGTAGTAGTAACAACTGGGTTTTGTAAAATATTCTCAAATTATTGCCAGCTTTTAGATTCTGAATTTTTACTTTCAATTTTTTAGAATTTTCTTTGCTCTTACTAAATCTCTAACTACATTTGTAGTAGTAGACACTGGGTTTTGTAAAATATCCTTAAATTATTGTGATCTACTCTTTCCTAATTTGAAAATAAGATGATTTTTAAGCATATCTGGCTGCCATTTATCAGGGTTCCAAGACTATGGAGTTATAAGGTGGATATCTTGGTAACAAGCTCCCAGTTGATCCGGCATATCATAGCCATAAAATTATGCATAGCAAACAAATGAAGATCGTTGCAATTATCTCTTTCCACAGGTCGTAAGACAGGTTTCATTCATCATGATCAATGGGAAACAGAAACATGTGGGGATTAACAAAACATCTGGGATCTACAGCCATGTTCCGCATTTGGAGGCCATATACAAGAGAAAATGCAGAACTGAGCAAAATGGACACAGGGGATTATTTATGAAAATCCGAAAATTTCTGATAATTTTCAAAAAAATACCATATCATCAGATATGCTGGAAAAGCTTCTATACAATCGTGAAAAAATTCTAATCGTACAAATTTTATACTGGAAAACTCAGATTTTTTCATATTATTGCCCAAAAACTACGAAATCTTCGGATTATTACACAAAACCCAGCGTAGATTAGGATATCTTCTGGGCTGCTTCCCATTGACTTCTACATGAACTTGGCAGGTCTGAGTTACAATAGTTTTAACACCCTCCGGGTTTAATAAATTCCAAAACATTTTAGGCTGTTTTTCCACTAAAATTTCGAAATTATATGAAAAAAAAATAGAATCTTTTGAGTTTTTGTATTGTGACGATTGTGATTCACATTACACTTTGCTCGCTGTACTTTCAGACATACTTGTGCCCTATCATCTCCTGAACAATGCAGAACATTATTTTTAGTGGATTCCTTTCGGGATAACCTTGAATATTTGTGCCAAATTCTGATTGGGCACTGCTGAGGTATAGAAAGGAATTTCACAATAGTGTTGATAAAAATGTGAAATCACTGATTAATGCAATACGATGGAAATAACTACAAAAACGTGTTTGGCCTTATAGTTGCCCCAAAAAGAGACCAATATGCCTTTCACTTTCCTGCCATATCTACTTCAACAAGCAGAAATTCTCTGGACAAATTCTGTTCACAAATCCCAATCCTGGGCCCTTAATAAACATATAGGTATAAGCAAACCCTATAACACACCAGTATGAGAATGAGTTATTGATACTTTATAAACAAAGGTCTGTTTGTTCTTGTGAATACCATAAATACATGGATAGCAAATAGGAATTGTGTGTAGTGAGTATTCACATAAAGGGGATGAAAACTCAAAAATGGCACTAAATGGCAAAACATGAGATGACAAACTCATAGAGATCAGTGCTGACCAGTTAGCTTTGGTCTTGGTCAGTGTTTACAATGTATAGTATTTTTCCTATTGGTACTGAGACCAATGAACTCATATAATCTAGCATAGCATTCTTATGTTTACCTTCCTAAGTGCTCCAAATGTATATTGTCTCCTCACTCCCATCATCACTTTTCCCTTCCACAGAGCCCCTGTTTAAAGGGGTCGCTTCACCTTTAAATTAACCTTTAGTATGATGTAGCGAGTTCTTGAAATTTAGCTTTTTATTCAGAAGCTCTCAATTTCAGCAATCCGGTTGCTAGGGTCCAAATTATCATCATTATATATCATCCATGCACTGATGCGAATAAGAGGCTGAGATATGAATAGGAGAGAAATAGAAATATATAGCAAGAAATAGTAGCAATACCTACACATTTGCAGTCTTATAGAGTATTTGTTTTAGATGGGGTCAGTAACCCCTATTTGAAAGCTGGACAAAGAAGGCAAATAATTCAAAAACTATGTAAAATCAATAATGAAGACCAATTGAAAAGTTGCTTAGAATTAGACATTCTATAACATACTAAGGGGCTTATTTATCAAAGTCCGAATTTATCTTTATATTTTCTGCTACAAACTCCAATCAAATCCGCTCTGGTTTTTTACACTTATTTATTATTACATTTTCCCGAAAATTTGCTTTGCAGGAAAAAATCCAATTTTCACAAATTTTTCATTATTTTCACCCGAAAACTCAGAAAAAGTCGGGGTATTCCCCGAAACCCAGCACACAACAAAGAATCATTGGGACTTCTCCCATAGACTTATATGCAACCTCGACCGGTCTGAGATGCTGGATTTTCAGATTCGGACTTTTCCTTCTTTGGGGTTTAATAAATTCCAAAACAGTAGTGATTCTTTAAAAGTCAGATTTTATAAAAAAATTAGCGATGCACCGAATCCACTTTTTTGGATTCGGCTGAACCCCCGAATCCTTGGTGAAAGATTGGCCGGATAGAGAACCGAATCCTAATTTGCATATGCAATTAGAGGTGGGAAGGGGAAAACATTTTTTACTTCCTTCTTTTGTGACAAAAAGTCATGCGATTTACCTCCCTGCCCCTAATTTGCATATGCAAATTAGGATTCGGTTTCAGTTTGGCCTGCTGAAAAAGGCAGAATCCTGGCCGAATTCCGAACCAAATCTTGGATTCGGTGCATCCCTAAAAAAAATCACAATTTTTTTTGTAATTTTTGCATTCAGAGTTTAGTAAATAAGCACAGGTCTCAAGATCTCATTACCCTCCTTCCAGCACCATTTCCTCCATTTTCTCAAGATCCTATTCTGTGGCATTTACTTGAAGATTAGAATCTATAAAAAATACTACGTTGGACGTCATGCCTTGAAGTTATTCCATCACAATCAGCAAACAAAAGTGCTGCTTAACTTTGGTGTACACTGTATGTATGTACAGTCCAAACACCGAGATTCCCTTGCAGCAATCTTGCCGTCCCGCAGTGCAGTGAGCAAGTCGCTGCATTTGGCTGGGTACCCACAGATATTTCAGGGCACATGGAATGCGCTGCAGTTGATAGCTCTGCATGCCCTTTTGATATAATGGGGGTGCAAACCAATAAGAGGGGCCTGCATCTAACTGACCTGAATATAATTCAGGTCCAACAGCTGCAGGCCCCCTGTACAACATGCAACCAAAATTTTACACTCTGCTAAAACCTGTTGTACTTATGTTCATACATTCTCTATATAAGCCCCCCCCCCCCGAGTGGCCTCATTCGAAGTCTGACTCAGAAAATGACCCCAATCTGCTCAGCGTTGATTCAGTTAATGAATGGAGGACAAGTGTAGATCTACAGCAGGGGTCCCCAACCTTTTTTACCCGTGAGCCACATTCAAATGTAAAAAGAGTTGGGGAGCAACATAAGCATGAAAAAGTTCCTTGGGTGCCAAATAAGGTCTGTGATTGGATATTTGGTAGCCCCTATGTGGACTGACAGTCTACAGAAGGCTCTACTTGGCACTATACTTCGTTTTTATGCAATTAAAACTTGCTTCCAAGCCTGGAATGCAAAAAAAAAGCACCTGCTTTGAGGTCACTGGGAGCAACATCCAAGGGATTGGAGTGCAACATGTTGCTAACAAGCTACTGGTTGGGGATCACTGATCTACACTATATAGTGAGTTGTGAATTAGTAATTTGGGGGTGTAGCCAAGGCTGCATACTAATCACTATGTCTAATTCACTGTGAAGCAGAGCAGATTTTTTTTGATGGGTGACAGTATTATTTTGAGTCTGACACCATATTCTCTAAATTATGTTTACTTACTACTGTATGTCTTTGGTATCACATTATAGCAAGGCTGTTAAGTCATTACTAACTCCATAACTCAAACTTTCGTACGACTGAGCTGATTTTTAATAGCTCCGTCAATATTAGCTGATCCCAATATTAAATTCATCTTCATAATGTGCATTCATAAATCCATTTGTCAGTACAACAGGTGACATAAAATGTAGCCCATTACTTCTACTCTGTTTTCCCATAATCCTTTATGGCATTGTTGTAGACAACGTGGATACATTCCGACTTTAAACATGATGGTGAAAGGGACAATTTTCTGCATTTTTGGAACATGACTAGGATAATGCTCAGCAAATGGGGTACAACATGACGGTATAACAGGTTCGAACATGCATTTATACAGAGTCAATATATACCGAGTATCTTCCTCTCTGTAGCAGTTAATACAAGGAATAGGCAACCTGTGGCTCTCCAGGTGTTGTGAAACTACAAATCTCACATCTCACTGACAGACAAAGGCTACAGGTTGCCTATAATATGGTAAATGCAATTTGATATCATATCTATAACCAGTTCACATAGGAGCCAAAGTGAACACATCACACTGTGCCAACCAACTGATATTTAAACCAATTCCCTGTATACACATCCCCATAAATACAAACAATATCCCATGTTCTCAGATTTTGCTGATATCAGTGTTTTTCAGTGGGATCCTCCCTCTGTCTATTCTTCTGGCATTGCCATTCTTTCATTCACTCTGACTTGCCAATCACTTACCTGTACTACACAACCGGCAGGGTTTCAAGGTGCACAAGGAAATAGTTGATAGGGGGGGCGACCTGTAATTTGGAGGGTCTTCCTTTGTTCAGCCTGTGTTTATGCAAAATTGTGGGTCTGCTACATGTAACCCTGTGAGCTGTGGTCTCTGCAGGGTAAGAGAAGATGAGACATAGGTATCTTTATAATTTAAGTGTCAGGTTTGCAGGTAGCAATTCAGATGCAGAACCTCCTCTTGTGGTTATATTTAGTGGCAAAGGTGCTTGTTCTACTTATCCAGCAAAGTGAGTGTAATTCAGTGCTGGGTTTCTGTGCTAGCATGGATCTATGCCCACTGTGTGCTGGAATGTATTGATACATACACACAACCCAATGTGTGCTGGTATTTGTTTATACTTACAATGACCTCACAGTGTGAGGATATGTATGTGCACATATGTGGAGCCCACTGGGTGCCCTGTGCAAGTGTGTTAATGTTCTGTACATGTACTGTATGTTGATTGCAGTGGATGCATTGTATATTTACATGCAAGGTGTGTGCAGGGATCTAGCCATGCTATGGAGTGGGACCCACTGTATACATTCCAAGCGTCTGTGTGTTTCTGTGCGTGTATCAGTAAGCCTTTGCTCTACTTCTGCATGGTGTCCTGTCAATGAAATATCCTTGCTGTGTCTGGCAGTGAAGTGTGTTTATGCTGTGCTGCTACTGCTGCTGCTCCTCCAGCCCCCACTCTCCTCTCTGCTCCTTTTGTCAGTCAGAGGCATCCTCAGGTCTGGGTGCAATGTCTTCCTCTTGTGTCTCTGGGTGCTGCAGAAGGGAAGAGCCCAACAGTCCCCAGCAGGCGCAGATAGCAAGCTCAGCTCAGGCAGATTGTGCACAAGTCACCTCTGCAGCACTGCTTCATTCTCCCTCTCACAGGCACTCTGCTCTTCCAGGCTCTACCACTCTTCTCTGTAATATCCCCCCACCCTTCCCTACTGCTCCAGCTTTGCATTACTTTGATCTGTATCCTGATTTGTTACTGTATTGTTTTCACACCTTCCCCTGCCTTCTGCTCCAAAGCCGCCTGCCCCGATCTTTCTCCCTCCTCTTATTTATTGGCCTGGAATGGATTAGCAAATAAGTCCATATTGCATCCAGGGGCACAGGGCCAGAAGCTGCCTGCCTGTCCCTCCAGCGGGGGGAGTTCTGCTTAGCCCTTGTGAGATGGATTGCTGGTGCCATGCTCCTGTGCCATGTGTCTGGCTGGAGCACACAGTGTGACAGTTATTGCAACCTGCCGGTATATGCCATAAATAATCTGAATGGGAAAGGAGGGGAGAGCAGGCAATTTCCACCCTGCTGTCGGTGTGTGTGTGTGTGTGTATATATATATATATATATATATATATATATACATTTACATATATATATATATATATATATATATATATATATATATATATATATATATATATATATATAGCGATTTGTAAGTAAGGATCCGCACACCAAAGTTTTCATTTAACCAAAGTGTTTTATTTCGTACAGGAGCTATGTACGAAATAAAACACTTTGGTTAAATGAAAACTTTGGTGTGCGGATCCTTACTTACAAATCGCTATATGAATCCTTTTTTGGACCCTGCACCCACCAAGAGAGAACTAAGTCCGGTCTTCAGAGTGCGGTCGTTTATCACAGACTATATATATATATATATATATATATATATATATATATATATATATATATATATATATATATATATATATATATATATATATATATATATATATATATATATATATACAGGTATGGGACCTATTATCCAGAGTGTTGGGGACCTGGGACTTTCCGGATAATGGATCTTTCCATAATTCGGATCTTCGTACCTTCGTGAGCCCTAGGTCATTATGGAGGACTACAGGCGGTCGGAGTGTGGGACCGAATCAACCAACAGATGTGGTCCTTGCTTCGACAGGATTTTTAGCCCTGCCCAATCTACATCTGGCCAACTTTCAGCCAGATATCGATCATGGAAGCCTGTCAGAGGGCCCCTTACACAAGCCAATAAACTGCCGACTAGGTCTGTCGCCAGCTTTTATCGGCCAATGTATGGCCACCTTAAGCCCTACAGTTATTGCAACCTGGGCTATGCCATAAATAATCTGAATTGAAAAGGAGAGGAGAGCAGGCAATTTCCACCCTGCAGTCAATGTGTGTGTGTATATAGTGAATAAAGTACCCCTTATTGTAAAATATAAGGATATTATAAGTCACAGAGGAGTTCAATGACTATTCGGCCACGTACATTTATACAGGTCATGGAACTCAGGGTTATAGCCTCATATTTTCCAACAAGGGGTACTTTTTTTATTATAATACACAAGTTTAAGTGAGTCATGCAGGGCCGGAACTAGGGGTAGGCAAAGTAGGCACATGCCTAGGGCACAAAGCTGGGGGGCAACAGGCACTTACCTCCTCTGTCGTTTACCCCAAGTCCAGTTCTATTCTCTGCCCGACTCTCAGTGCTTTCTACCCTGCCTGCGTTTCTGCGCATGCGTGCGCACTCCAAGGCGTGCATGTGAGCGCCAATTCATGAATACGCGAGTGCCAATTGGCGCATGTGCACGCTAAGCCGGCGCTGCGACTGGCCAGCTTGCCTAGGGCGCCTGCCTGGCTCTGGAGTCATGTGACAAAAATGACATCCCTACTCACTGTTTATAACTGATTACATCATTAGTTACCATTTATAAGGATATAATTTACAAAATATTCAAGGTTTTTGTGTATTATATATAAAAATATATATATATATATATATTACAGTGGCATTCTAACCTACAGCACTTTAATACCCCTCCGAATTGTGTCTGTAAGTTACCCTCCCATTTAGACTGTTAGCCCTACAAGGAAGGGGTCCTCCATCCTTTTGTCTCCTTGACACCGAGCATTTAATCTGTAGTGTAATTATATTTTATATTTATGGAAAATGTATTTCTAATAATGAATTTATTGTTACTTATTATTGTAGTGACCCCTTGTTGGTTACTACTAATTTATTGTTTTGCTGTACAGTACTTTGCCCTCAAGGAGCGCAAAGTATACAGATATAAATATACATACATAAACATATATACAAGAAATAATTTCTTTTTGGGTTCACAAATAAAAAGATCATCAGCCTCCTACTAATTATTAAACTACTATTCCCGTCATCCCCTGACACATAGCCAGGTTGGAGATGCCTAAGCAGATACAAGAATTCAGATGGAGATGAACCATAAACTCTTCTGTGAGTTCCAATCAATTATTAAGTACAAGACCAGGGAAAGTAGGTCAGATAGTATATGCCTTCATGATCTAATACAGACTGTTAATTGTGGACTTTAAAACCCCACTGGTGGAATAACAGTTTCTAAAACACTGCCTCCAGTTGTGGGATTGTGAGAGTATATTTGGGTTTTTTTTCCATTTGATCCCATTGGACTCTTTAGATGTGACTTGACTTGTATATTACATTAAGCCTAATGTGCAACAGGCCAGCTGCCAGCCATACCAATGTAGAACAAGGAGTAAATTAATCAAATTTAGCCTACAAGCTTGCACTGTTTCATTGGGACTGCAGCAGAAACCGAGCTGGACTGGTCTACAAAGCCCAGTTTATAAGGGCTGAAATAATAAAAGAGAATCTGCCATTTGCTTTATATTTCTGCATGTTGAAACATACTGTAGGCTAGGATGAGAGGTAACTATGAACAAATAAATATATATATATATATATACGTTTCGATATACGTTTCGATCTCACACAGAGACCTTCATCATAAAATATATATATTGAATGTGTATACAGCAGGGATCCCCAACCTTTGTCACCCATGAGCAACATTCAGATTTAAAAAGAGTTGAGGAGCAACACAAGCAGGGAAACCGTTCCTGGGCGGTGCCAAATAAGGGCTGTGATTGGCTATTGGTAGCCCCTATGTGGACTCTTTATCTACAGGAGGCTCTATTTGACAGTACACCTGTTTTTTATGCAACCAAAACTTGCCTCCAAGTCTGGAATTAAAAAATAATCACCTGCTTTGAGGCCACTGAGAGCAACATCCAAGGGGTTGGTGTCAAGACCGCCGGGAGCGCGAGGAGTCGCGTCCGCTCCCGGCGGCGAAGAATCCAAGATGGCGGCGCCCAGTCAACCCACGTGGGTTCCGACGCCGGCGCAGTGACGTCAGCGCGGCGCGACGGTCGCAGGCGCGCTGACGCTGGCGCAAGGGCGACAAATTCAAACATAAAAGGACGCCTGAGACGCCAAGATGGCGCCCGAAAATAGGATTCTGTTCCCTGAGAGTTTCCTGGGTTCCCTTGCTGTTTTCCCTGCTTATATCTGCCTGATTCCTTGTTGTGACCCCTTGCCTGGACCTGGACTTCGCTGATACTCTGCCTGCCATTGACCCCCAGCCTGGACTTTGGACTTTGATTATATTCTGCCTGCCTTGTGACCTGTTGTCTGAACTCGATTACCCTTTCTGTTTTATCCCTGGATACCACGATCCTGATCCCTCCTGAGGGGCTTCCTCCTAGATCCGGCAAGCACTCGATGTCCTGCTAGCTCAAGTGCCTTCTGAGCCTTCCACTGCTCCACCTACGGGAGATCCCCCCATGGCGGCAGCCCCTACGAATGCAAGCTACCCGACAGGTGAGCCTCGCATTCCACCTCCCCCTCGCTTCAGTGGGGACCCACAAGCCTGCAGGGGGTTTGCCACGCAATGCCAAATTCAATTTGAGTTCCAACCCACACAGTTTCCAAGTGAGCGTTCCAAGGTGGGGTATGTGATGTCTCGATTGGAAGGCAAGCCACTGGAGTGGGCAACATCTCTTTGGGAGAAGAATTCCCCGCTGACTTTTGATGTTAAAGACTTTCTCCAAGCTTTTCGTATAGTCTTTGATGCTCCAGGTCGGGTTACGAACGCCCCTGCCCGTCTCCTGCAGCTCCGGCAGGGAAGCCGCAGTGTCAATGAGTATGCTATAGACTTCCGAACACTGATGGCGGAGACTTCCTGGTGTGATGACGCTTACAAGGCTGTATACTACCAAGGCCTATCCATCCGCATCAAAGATGATCTCGTCTCCAGAGAGACTCCTGACACCCTGGAAGGGCTGATCGCTCTATCCATTAAAGTGGACACTCGTCTCAGAGAGCACCAGGTGGAGAGAGAGCGCAGCAGACGATTTTCTCCCTTGTTGGCCCCTCGTTTTCAAAGGCCGATTCTGCAAACACCCGCTGTTCCTGTGACTCATGTGTCGACGTCTCCCTTGGAGGAACTTATGCAAGTAGGAAAGACTCGCCTCTCCGAGCAGGAAAGACTCCGAAGACGTATGGCAGGTCTCTGTTTATACTGTGGTGGGCATTCCCATTTTGCCAACACCTGTCCTGCCAAAGCCAAGAGTTTTGTACCCCGAGGTATGTCTCAGGTTTCTCATGTAGGGGGCATCACTCGAGGTCCTCAGGAGAAGTATCAAGAAAATTCACGCAGACTTCTCCTTCCTTTGCAGATTCACCTGGCAAGTAAGTCTATCTTCGAAAGGGCCTTCCTCGACTCCGGAGCGGATGGCAATTTCATGGATGCCTTTTTTGCCGAACGCATGAAGATTCCCCTGCTTCCATTGTCTTCACCCCTGCGAATTACCGCCATAGATGACAAACCCCTGGAGTTTGAATTCGTCACAAAGTTCACGGCGGAACTATCTGTACAAGTTGGGGCGCTGCATCAAGAAAAACTTTCATTCTTCATCATCCCCTGTCCTTCTACTCCAGTAATATTGGGTCTTCCGTGGTTACGTCTGCATAACCCCACCATAGACTGGTCCACTGGGCAGATCTCTCGTTGGAGTTTATATTGCCTGCAACATTGCCTTCCGCCAAAACCCCTCGAGAAGGTGAATGTCTCCTCTGCGGAATTAAAGACTTTGCCCTCCACTTACAAGGGATTTTCCGATGTGTTTTGTAAAAAGTCGGCAGAGTTCCTTCCCCCACATCGCTCCTACGATTGTCCGGTTGAACTCCTGCCAGGAGCTATGCCCCCCAGAGGGCGCACCTACCCTCTCTCTCCTGCAGAGACTACCGCTATGAAGGAGTACATCCAAGAAAATCTCCAGCGGGGGTTTATCCGCCCTTCTACCTCTCCTGCAGGGGCTGGGTTCTTCTTTGTGGAGAAGAAGGACGGAGGCCTTCGGCCTTGTATAGACTATCGGGGTCTGAATAAGATCACCGTGAAGAACAGGTACCCCCTGCCCCTGATTGCCGAGCTCTTTGACCAGCTGAAAGGGGCAAAGATTTTCTCCAAGTTGGATCTCCGAGGGGCCTACAACCTCATTCGCATCCGGGAGGGTGACGAATGGAAGACGGCATTCAACACTCGGGATGGGCACTATGAATATCTCGTTATGCCCTTCGGCCTATGCAATGCCCCTGCCGTCTTCCAGGAGTTTGTTAATGATGTGTTCCGAGATCTCCTAGGAAGGTTCGTAGTCGTATACTTGGACGACATCCTGATCTTTTCCAAGGACCTTGAAAGTCATCGCTCCCAGGTGAAGGAGGTACTCTCTCGTCTGAGGAAGAACTCTCTCTTCGCCAAGTTGGAGAAGTGTGTCTTCGAGGTATCCAAGATCCCCTTCCTAGGATACATTATCTCTCCAGAGGGATTTGAGATGGACCCCGTGAAAGTGTCGGCCATCCAGGAGTGGCCTCTCCCACTGAGTACCAAGGCAATCCAGAGGTTCATCGGATTTGCTAATTATTATCGACAGTTCATCCGGGGGTTCTCTTCCCGCATTGCACCTATCCTGGCCCTCATCCGGAAAGGGGGTAAACCCAGCCTGTGGCCTCAATCCGCCATAGAAGCCTTTCAGTCCTTGAAAGAGGCCTTCACGTCCGCTCCTGTTCTCCGACATCCCAATCCTGCACTACCCTTCTGCATCGAAGTTGATGCTTCTGAAGTCGGAGCCGGAGCTATCCTGTCTCAGAGACACTCCACTGATGGAAAATTGCACCCCTGTGCGTTTTTCTCCAAGAAGTTCTCATCCGCAGAGCAGAACTATGATGTCGGAAATCGAGAACTCTTAGCAGTCAAGCTTGCCCTTGAAGAATGGCGTCACCTCCTGGAGGGCTCTGAAATTCCTGTCCAGATTTTCACAGATCACAAGAATCTGGAGTTTATACAGTCCCTCAAGAGGCTAAATCCCAGACAAGCCAGGTGGGCCCTTTTCTTTTCCCGTTTTAACTTTGTTTTGACTTATCGCCCAGGTTCCAAGAATCTGAAAGCCGATGCCTTGTCTCGTAGCTTCACTCCGGTGGACCGTGACCCTGAGAGGCAGGAACCAATCATTCCACCAGTCAAGATCATTGCCTCTCTGTATCCCCAATTTGCCGACCAGATTCTGGCTGGGCAGTCCTCGGCTCCTCAAGATACTCCGATTGGCATGGCCTTCGTCCCTCCAGAACTTCGCCTGGCCATCCTGCAACAAACCCACTGCTCCAGACAAGCTGGACATCCTGGTCCGGCCAAGACCCTTGAACTCTTGAGGCGCCTAGTCTGGTGGCCTGATATCCGCAAGGATGTAAAGGACTTTGTGGCTGCTTGTAATGTCTGTGCCACTTCTAAGCCTAGCCATTCCCGCCCCAGCGGGTTGTTACAGCCTTTGCCGGTTCCCTCTCGTCCGTGGACGCACCTCTCTATGGACTTTATTGTCGAACTTCCTCCCTCCGGTGGGAATACTGTGATCTGGGTTGTCATTGACCGCTTCAGCAAAATGGCCCATTTCATCCCTTTGAAGAAGTTACCCTCTGCGGTGGAATTATCCCAACTCTTTATTAAGTACATCTTCCGCCTGCATGGTTTCCCGGTGGAGATCGTCTCCGACAGAGGCACCCAGTTTACCGCCAAGTTCTGGCGTTCTCTATGTAAAGACTTGGGAATAACACTTAAATTTTCATCTGCCTACCACCCGCAGACGAATGGGGCAGCTGAACGTGTGAACCAAGCCTTAGAACAGTTCCTGAGGAACCACGTGTCTCTTTGCCAGGACGATTGGTCTGACCTCCTCCCGTGGGCGGAGTTTGCTCATAATAATGCATGTCATTCTTCCACAGGAAGGTCTCCATTTATGGTGGTGTATGGACAGCACCCTCAAGCCTTTCCTCAGGACTTCGTGTTGTCGGACGTCCCGGCTGCAGATGATCTGACAGCCCATATGCTTGCTATTTGGGCTGCAACCAAGTCTAATCTGGAGAAGTGTGCTCTAGTCCACAAGACTTTCGCGGATCGCCGTAGAAGGCCCTCTCCTCCCTACAAGGTGGGTGATAATGTCTGGCTCTCTTCCAGGAATATTCGCTTGAAGGTGCCATCTCCCAAGTTGGGTCCGAAGTTCCTGGGTCCGTTCCCCATCTTGGAGATAATTAACCCTGTAGCCATCAGACTTCAACTCCCACCAGAGATGAGAATCCCCAACGTGTTCCACGTCTCCCTGGTGAAGCCCACCGTCTCCAACCGTTTCTCTGGTGTCCAATCTCCTCCTCCTGCTGTCTCTGTGAAGGGTCAACAAGAATTCGAGGTGGAGAGAATCCTTGATTCCAGAATCTCCAGAGGGTCCCTTCAGTACCTCATCCATTGGAAGGGCTTTGGCCCCGAAGAATGCTCTTGGGAGGGACATCGTGATGTGCATGCTCCTCGTTTGGTAAGAGACTTCCACTCCAAGTTTCCCCAGAAACCAAGTCCCGGTGGTCCTGGGGCCCCCCGTGAGGGGGGGGGTACTGTCAAGACCGCCGGGAGCGCGAGGAGTCGCGTCCGCTCCCGGCGGCGAAGAATCCAAGATGGCGGCGCCCAGTCAACCCACGTGGGTTCCGACGCCGGCGCCGTGACGTCAGCGCGGCGCGACGGTCGCAGGCGCGCTGGCGCAAGGGCGCCAAATTCAAACATAAAAGGACGCCTGAGACGCCAAGATTGCGCCCGAAAATAGGATTCTGTTCCCTGAGAGTTTCCTGGGTTCCCTTGCTGTTTTCCCTGCTTATATCTGCCTGATTCCTTGTTGTGACCCCTTGCCTGGACCTGGACTTCGCTGATACTCTGCCTGCCATTGACCCCCAGCCTGGACTTTGGACTTTGATTATATTCTGCCTGCCTTGTGACCTGTTGCCTGAACTCGATTACCCTTTCTGTTTTATCCCTGGATACCACGATCCTGATCCCTCCTGAGGGGCTTCCTCCTAGATCCGGACTACTCCCCAGAGGGGGCTCCCGGCTCCCTGACAGTTGGAGAGCAACATGTTGCTCACGAGCTACTGGTTGGGGATCACTGGTATACAGTATATTCAATTTATTGTTTCAGCACACCAGCATACCTGAACCAGTGAACAATCTCACGCCAGGTTCAATAGCCTGCCATCTTGGACCTTTATGAAAGATCCCTGACCCTAATTATCTCATTAACCCATAACAGGCATTGGGAGTTTTCACCTGTTGACGATTGTATAGCTTCATAAAATCTCTCAGACCCAATGTCCTGCTTCCCTGTATCTCCTCCCTCCTAGAAACAACATAAGAAGAGACATAGCCCAAAGCACAGAATGTAGGGTCTTTTGTCATAGAGAGAGAGAGAAGGATTAGGATGCAAACAGCTGAGATATTTATGACACAACATAAATACTATTTTTCACCCAAAAGGCAAATATCAGCATACTAAGCAGCACCATCTTTATTATGACTGCATTACTGTCAGCAAATATCCTGATTCATAGAAAATACAAAAGCTCACACTGTTAAATGGTAAAATAACATTTTTGTCCTTCTGTATGGTGATATGTATAGGATTTACAGAATTGAATCAAGCTGGCAGAGAAGGGCATCTGCCAGAAGAACATCTGTAGTACTTGGCAACAAAATCTTTCAACCAGGAACCATTAGAAAGGGGCATTTCTTGAGGTTCAATATCCTGCCCCAAGCATCCAACAAACATTCACTTGTAGAACTGGAGCATACAGTATATCCTGTTGAGGGCTGGTAGGGTGGCATAGCTGTGAAACTGGTGCTTTACTGCTACATGAGGCTGACAACTTTCAGAGCAGAGATCCACATACCTATAAAATGTTGGACCCAGCCATTCTAAATGCAGAGTTACTATTCCTAAGCTGCCTTTTTTAGATTGCAAAAGTCAAAAGAAGTAAGATCATGATAACAATAGCCCTAAGACCCCAACCCTTTTCACCCATGAGCAACATTCAGATGTAAAAAGAATTGGGGAGCAACACAAGCATGAAAAATGTTCCTGGGGTACCAAATGAGGGTTGTGATTGGCTATTGGTAGCCCCTATGTGGACTGACAGACTACAGGAGGCTCTGTTTGGCAGTACATGTGGTTTTTATACAACCAAAACTTGCCTACAAGCCTGGAATTCAAAAATAAGCACCTTCTTTGAGGCTGTTGAGAGCAACATCCAAGAGGTTGGAGAGCAACATGTTGTTCAAGAGCTACTGGTTAGGGATCACTGGTCTAAGGGATACCAGGAGGTTTCCCACTATGCCCAGGCTCCAGTAGCCCTTTAGTTTACTCATTTGAACTGAATTTCCTTGGCTAACTCTAGTCTACAGTAGTAGTTTCAGAGCTGGAGCTCTATTTAACCCAGGTAACCCAGGACCTGAACAAGTAGGAAATCTGGTGGCCCCATGACATATTAGTCAGCTCTAAATCTTGCTTTAAAGGACCTTAACAATCATTGGACCTCTTTAACCCTGTTCTGTACACAAGCATACTGGGGGGGAGACAAGTGAGTGCAGACAGAGAGAAAGAAAAGGCAAGCAAAAGGAAGGAAAATGAAGAAGGTGTAGTTAAAGACAGAATGAAAAGGGGTGTGGGGAAGTAGAGCAACTAACGGGGAGGAGAAATATAGAAGCAGTGAGAATAACACTAGCTGGAGAGATAAGCAAAGGGAGACAAGGAAAAGGGGCATTAAAAAAGTTAAAGCTGGCCACCAGAAAGAAATACAGAAGAAAGCTTCCCATTATAGAGAAGAATAAAAATGAGAAGGTGGCAGATTAGTATAAAATGGGTAGAAGGAGATAAATTCAACAAGCATGATCAAACAAGAAGCTAAAACAAAAGGAGAAACGAACAAAGTAGTCTGAATGTGGGTAAAAGCTGGAAGGGGAAGAGAAAGCAAGATGAATGAAAAATGTACATTGGGTACAGGGAGACACTGACAAAAAAGAGGAAAATAGAGTAAAAAGAGCAAAGTAGGAATTAGAATGGTAGAGAGAAGGAGAATAAAGGGAGTGGGCAGTATCACTGAGAATTGCTGGGAAACATTAGCTGCAAAGCCAAAGGCTGTAGATTTTCTATACTTCATACAAATCTTGTTACCGGTATTAATAGATATGGGAGCAAACACAAATAAACACACATAAAGCTCTGTTTCTTTTGATGAGTGTTGAGACGCATAGCAATGCTGAAATACAGGGCACATTCCTCCCTGGGGAGCAATACACAGATCCTTGTTTGTCAAGGAGCTCAGGAAAATAGAACAAGCAGCGTTAACCTGTATTTTAAGACTTATGAGCTTGTTTGTGCCTTCAAAGGGAAAAGGAGTCCCTTTTATTGAGCACTAAGGTAGAACTGAAAGCAGTAAAGCCTGATGTAAGGATACACTCTTATGTGTGCAACCTTTACACTTAAAGGGAAATTATAGATCCCATTTACACTGTTCACTTGTATTCTTTCTGGCTAATGCCATTGTAAATGCTCAGTAAAGATATTGACGTAAGTTATTGATCTGAATATTTATTCTTATTGATCTGAATATTTATGCTTATAAGCTGCCGTTATAGAGAAGGTTCTTCTGGTTGTACTGGTTTATAGGCAGCACACTCCTGCCACTCTGTATGCTTGTATAGGTATGGGATCTGTTATATGGAAACCCATTATCCAGAAAGCTCCAAATTAAGGAAAGGCCATCTCCCATAGACTAGATTTTATCCAAATAATATGAATTTTAAAAAAAACGATTTTCCTTTTGTCTGTAATATCAGGAGAAAACTACTCCAGCACTGGGTTATTCCAGCGAGCACCACAAAGCGATCTTCTTCTGTTTTCTTCTTTTTTCTCGCTGCGATTGTGCAGAAACACGAAAACTTTTTAGTTCTACTGCGCATGTGTCTGCCTTGGGAAATTTGAAGACAGAAGAAGCCTGAATGAAGATGATAGCTCCGTGGTGCACGCTGGAATAACCCCTGACGGAGCAGTTTTCTTCTGGTAGGAGCACCGGCCCAAGTAAAAAAAAACCTTTCCTTCTCCTTTAACATACTATTAAAGCTTAATAATATTTAACTTTAATCAAAAAGATGGTTGTTATTACTGTAAATGCAGGTTACAACTATGTGAGCCACATTTTTTTAATAAGCCAGGAGGAGCACAGTGCAATGTCAAGAGGCACAGGCAAACACTGTCCTTACCACCTACCGTAGGGCACTGTTTCAGTCTGTGCCCCCTGCTGCTTAGGCTCCTTCATTTTTTACTGCTTTAGAATTATTTGCCTTCCTTTTTTGGCTCCTTTCAGCTTTCAAATTGGGTCAATGACACGGTAGCCAAAAACTAGAGCTCTGTGTAATTTTTTTTGTTACTTTTTATTATTTATCTTTTTATTCAGACCCTCTCCTATTCATAGTCCAGTCTCACATTGAAACCCCTGCCTGGTTGCTAGGGTAAACATTCATAGTCACAAGGAGATTGTAAAAGGCAGAATAAAAATTCCATGCTTTGAATGCAAATGTATGAAAAGGCAGGCCCTGTATTGCGTCAATGCTCTATGTGTTAAGTGTATTGCAAGTGTCAGTGTATTGCAAGTTAGCAAATCCTGCCAAAATGGTTGAGATTTGAGAAGCTTAATACAGTTGTGACCTGGGGGATGGGGGTCACATCCCAGTATAGTATAGGTGACACTCCAGTGTAGATTTGTATTCTGTGTGTTTTTGAAGATGTCACAATTCTCATCTCTCCCTGACACCTTACAACTCCTAATTAATTAAAATATCCCCTTGTGTCACAACTTGATTCTGCAAAGTCTGCATCACATCTGCTGTTTTAGCATTAACCCCTCCACTCATCCTCCCTGACCTCATTCCTCTCCCTTTTCTTCTTCCTATTGCAGTCTGGAGCTGATATGTGGTCTGGATATGGTCTGGATGTGGTCTGTTCTTCCTGCTTTATTCATAAATCATCTACCTTAGTGTCCTGAATGATAAAATTGTCAGTTAGAAATTCCCTTTAAAGCTTGTGATTCGTTTTGCTCTACTCTTGCTCTTGTTGTCATATTTTTCATGTGTAAGAACAAAAGGGAGCCACAGGGAGGGGAGCCACCAAGCTTTGCCGAAAATTCTCCAGTGTCAAAAATTTTTTGGACGTGCATTTCATATCTTAAAAAGGGATTGTATTTAAAAGTTATAACTGTTAGAAAATGTTGTTCTAACATTTTTTTAACCATTTGAGGGGCATGCCACATTTGTTTTACAGTGGGCTCATGTCTAGGGCATTAGAGGATTTCTTTTGTCTTTATTTTGCTTCCATGAACATTTTTAATAAGTGGCCACTTTAAGAAATTTCCCCAACATCACTAATAAAGACTTATAGATGACCTATATGTACTCGCCCTATTCAAATTGACCCTAAGTGTACTAACAAAGTTTCGCTAGGCAGAAATGACCGAAAGCAAAAGTCTGATATGAAATGCTCGCACTGACGAATTTACTCTGGCGAAACTTCACCAGCATTCGGTTGCCGAGACATATCTTCACATTTTAGTGAATTAGCGTAGTGGTGTCGAATTAGGGCCTGACGGAGTGGCGCGAAATGTGGCAAAGTCTTCGTAGGCGAAAATTCGCCCTTTATTGAATTTGCCCCCTTGTGTCTCAACTTCTCTCCCTTTTAAATGATAAGCTCTTATGCACTGGGCCTTCTTCACCTTTTGTATCAATAATTGGTGATCACTGTAATGCATGTAATACTGTAAGTTCTTATTATAAACACAGTTATTTTACAGCGCTTCTAAATATTTTGCCTCTCTAAAAATACATGTTAATAATAAAACACTGCTCCAGGGAAGAAGGCATTGGGGAGGAATTGCTTCTCAGCAACCACTGGAGGGATTTGATTAACCCACTTAGATAAGCAGGAACACATTTAAAAAGCTTCAAAAAAAGGAGGGGGCAACAATTAAACATGCTTTAAACACTTCCTTTCCCTTTATATTTCAAATGTTTTATTTTATTGCAGAGGCCAAGTTTGCAATCTTCCACGCTCTAATGGAACCAAAATTTCAGCAAAGCTACTGATTAATCACTGTCACTGTGGGTGCTATGTGCTTTTGCATGAAGCTTTGCAAGATAATATCCCATAAATTACAACAGCACATGATATAACAGACAGGGATTAATACAATAATATACATCTGCTGATATAAGCTGCGTTTTCCATTGTATGGAGGCAAAACTGTCATGAGATGTTCTTTGGTTCGTGCCACCATAATATTGGGAGACGTGATTACGAGCATTGCAGAGTGCAGGTCCAAGGTGAGAACCTTGCTTCAGGTGGCAATGAGAGGTTAGTTACCAGGGTCCTGTAACTTTAAGAGCCAAATTTCTGTTTTCTAAAATGGAAATTCACCTCCGCTAGTGCAAAGAGCATTAAATCACTCATTGCACTAGCAATGCGCGGCTGCGCCCCCCTTTGACCTGCTCCGATGCGGAAGTTTTAAGCACAGAGTGGGAGCGGCTGCTGTCCCAGGCAGCCAATAATTTGCCAGTTCTGTCTGGTTGGGACAAGCTTCACAAGACATAACCAAATATGGGCCAATAATTTGCCAGTTCTGTCTGGTTGGGACAAGCTTTACAAGACATAACCAAATAATCTTGAGAAGATTAGTTATGAGCTAGAGGTTAGTATACAGTACATACAGTTAGTACACAGTACTGATAGCTAAAAAGCTTAAAAGCAGCCCAAGATCACTTTAATCCCACAAACCATTTATGTTTATTAAAGTGTGGGTGAAGGGAGTAGGGAGCAATTGTCTTCAGGCTACCATGTTAATGATGTCCATTTGATACTGGATCCTAGACTTGATGCATCCCTAAAATGCACACAGTTACTTTGGACAGTGGCGGAACTACCAGGGGTTTGAAGGGTGCGACTGCACCACGGTCCGCACCCCCTCGGGGCCCACCGGCAGTTCACGCAATTGGGAATTACAGAGCATTCGTTTTTTAGATGGGGTCAGTGACGACAATTTGAAAGCTGAAAAGAGTCAGAAGAAAAAAGGCAAATAATTTTAAAAAAAACTATAAAAAAAAATGTATGGCCAATTGAAAATTTGCTTAGAATTAGCCTTTCTATAACTTAAAGTGAACTTAAAGGTGAACCGCCCCTTTAAACAAAAACTTCAATCACTTGCATTTTTAATATCAGGTGTTTCCTTGTGATACCAATCATATACCTTGTCGCTGTTCTGTTGCAGGTTGTTAAACAATCTTGTCTCCCAGTGAAGCTGGCAACAAGTAGTAGTACATCATGTAAGCGCAAGTGACAAAGGCATTCATACAATATTGTACCTGCTACAACTTCTAAATATGGATGGGCGAATTTTTTTGCCTTGTTTCCCCATGGAAATGACGCCCATAGACTTGCATGGCAGCGTGCGTCAGAAAAAAAAGACGCTTATCGCTGGCGGCAAATTTATGGTGAAACTAAATGGCTCAAATTTGCCCATTCCAGCTTCTAAAAGCATCCCAGAAATAGCATAGCCCTTATTTTAATCAGCTGAAAGAGGCTTACAACATATTCACTTGAAGATATATGTGATAAGAATCAATACCTCACCTTTTTATAACTGTATAGAGGTGAAAGTTCAGAGCCATAATTCTGCTCAGTCAATACAAGCAATGGAGTTGACCTCAGGAGTATCGCTGAAGATTCTGCAATTTAGAAACACAAATGGGGTTATTTATTAAAGACCGAATGGCAAAAACTTGAAAGATGCAAGTTTTTTTCGCATTTTTCAGGATTTATTAAATTCGAAAGTCCGACATCTCAAACCTGGAGAGGTTGTATATAAGGCATTGGGAGAGGTCCTTATCCTATTTGGAAGTCTCTGTGGTCTGCATGGTCAGACTGGGCCGGCGGGATACTGGGAAAAACCCGGTGGGCCTGGCTCTTTTCAGCTCCGCCAGCCCAGACCTGCTCCTGCACTCAATAGTTTGCGGCTGGAGGCCCCGGACCCACTCCAGCTTCTGCCGACTTCAGAAAAAACTCACCAGCATGAATATATGCCTCTCTAGCTGGCACGGGGTATAGGAGGCATTGGCGACGCTCAATAATTTGCGGCTGGGGCCCCGGACCCGCTCCTGCACTCCCGCTTCTGCTTACCAGGGCGCAAGAGGAGATACCAGTGGCAAAGAATAGTTTGTGGCTGGGGGGCCGGGGGGACTGTGTGGGGGGCCCCTGAAGATGCACTGGTGGTCCATGCTGGAATTAGCCCAAAAATCCGGCTATTTAGGGCTAGGGATGTCGCGGACTGTTCGCGCGAACATCGGCTGTTCGCGCTCGCCGAATGTTCGCGAACGTCGCGCGACGTTCGCCATTTTGGGTTCGCCTTACCTGGCGCTTTTTTTTGACCTCTCACCCCAGACCAGCAGATACATGGCAGCCAATCAGGAAGCTCTCCCTCCTGGACCACCCCCACACCCCCTGGACCACTCCCCTTCCATATATAAACTGAAGCCCTGCAGCGTTTTTTCATTCTGCCTGTGTGTGCTTGCAAGAGCTAGTGTAGGGAGAGAGCTGCTACTGATTTCACTGATTTCTTTGAGGGACAGTTGATAGTAAGTTTGCTGGCTAGTAATCTACTTGATACTGCTCTGTATTGGAGGGACAGAAGTCTGCAGGGATTTGAGGGACATTTTAGGGTAGCTTTGCTGGCTAGTAATCTACCTTCTACTGCAGTGCTCTGTATGTAGCTGCTGTGGGCACTGATCTCTTCTGATCTCATCTGCTGACTGCTGTAATAACCCAATAGTCCTTGTAAGGACTGCTTTTATTTTCTTTTTTGTTGTTTTACTTTGCTACTTTAACAGCCAAGTGCTATTAGTCTAGCAGTGTTGGGGAGTGGGACTGGTGTGCTACTGTGCTGCTCCTAGTAGTTCAGCAGCACCAACCCGAGAATATTTTTTTTTTTAATATACATATAATTTTTTTTTTATTTTACTTATCTTACTGTTCTTTAAGGTGTCCAGTGCTGTTTGCTGTTCTTCATAGTAGTGCACCAATAGTAGTGCACTTGCAGGCATTATTTGCCCAGTGGCCATCTAGCTGTGTGAGCTTTTTCACATTCTGTCTAAATATCAATAATAATACCGTCTCCAGAAACACCACCTGAGTGACGTTTTTCAAGCAGCAATAATATATTCCGTATCCACCACTGCTGTAGTGTATACGTTGACCTTGTAGGCATTATTTGCCCAGTGTGTTCTTCATTTTCAAACCACTGCCATCTAGCTGTGTGAGCTTGTTCACATTCTGTCTAAATATCAATAATAATACCGTCTCCAGAAACACCACCTGAGTGACGTTTTTCAAGCAGCAATAATATATTCCGTATCCACCACTGCTGTAGTGTATACGTTGACCTTGCAGGCATTATTTGCCCAGTGTGTTCTTCATTTTCAAACCACTGCCACTTAGCTGTGTGAGCTTTTTCACATTCTGTCTAAATATCAATAATAATACCGTCTCCAGAAACACCACCTGAGTGACGTAGTGTGATTTATGCCCTTTACAGCACAAAACGCAGCGCTGTGTCAACAATGGATTTTTTAGAAACATTTTTGCCCTTGATCCCCCTCTGGCATGGCACTGTCCAGGTCGTTGCACCCTTTAAACAACTTTAAAATCATTTTTCTGGCCAGAAATGTCTTTTCTAGCTTTTAAAATTCGCCTTCCCATTGAAGGTTCGCGAACCGTTCGAATTTTTGACGCAAGTTCGCGAATATGTTCGCGAACTTTTTTTCCGACGTTCGCTACATCCCTATTTAGGGCTTTTCAGGCAAAAATCCGAAACATTTTGACTTTTTGGGAAAAAGCCCAAACAAATTGAGTGACTCAGGAAAAAAATCTGAAAAAAATCATATGATTCAGATTTTCCCTCTATTTTATCAAGTTTTCCCCCGATTTGATTAAATAGTGCTTTTTTAATAATACATAAAGTCAAATCATGGATACTTTTTTTAATAGAATAATCGGATTTTGATAAAAAAGGCCCCCCATATACTGTACCTGTCTCAGACAAAAAGCCTCTTCTGTGGTGCTTGTAGAACCTGGTGGCTGCTCCCACTTGTTCGGATTTCACCCAGAGAGCCTGGTAGTTGGAAGGGCTGTCCGGGTGAAACCTTCCTGTTGGGATTTCCAAATTATGAAACCTGGACAGATTGAAAATAATGGCATGGCGATGAGCCAATCGCTAATTGTGACATCATCAGTCCGGCCCCTGAAGTCACCAGTCACAATCCTCTACATCACCACCCCCCCTCGATATCACCGGTCCTGCCCTGCCTCCGACGTCATCCGCTCAGATCCCCTGCCCGTTTTCTGGCCCCAGAAAAGGTGGCAAAACCCTATTATTGGTTCATATCCTACAACGCAGTTTGTGCTGCCGGCTCCCCTGCACGGCCTGTGAAAGGAGGCAGAAGGAAGTGGAACAGATGTACTGGACTAGTAAAGCTTTTGCTAAAATTAATTAATAATAAAACCTGAGTAATTTATTTCTCTAAAATGTTTTAGAGAAAACATTTGATTCGTCAAATGAAAATTTGAGTAAATAGGCCCCTCCGTTAGGCATTCTACCACCCAACAAATAGGGGGTTATTTATCAAGGTCTGAATATCCGAACGTCAAATAATTTGTCGTTTTCTGAGAAAAAAAACGAAGAATTTTCGAGATTTAATATAGTCCGATGGTCTAAAAACTCCGAATCTGAAACCCCAGCATCTAAAAGTTCTTGAGGTCCTGTAGAAGTCAATGGGGAAGGTCCCAGTGTCTGCGCTGATGTCCGTACCGATATCCGATGAGTTTGTGGTTTATGTGCAAAAAACTCAGAAAACTATGATTTTTTTGCAGATTTCAGAGTTTTTCGTGCAGAAACCACGGACAGGTTTGATTTTGTCCCGATCAATCCTGCCAGAGCCCATTGTGCTCTCATCATAATCCGAACGTTCGGCCATAGGGCCGAACGTTCAGATTACCCCCAATATAGCCATGCCCATTAGTGGCACATCGGGGAAAGATCGTCTCGTTTGGCGATGTCGCCAAACGAGCGGATCTTTTCATCTATGGCCACCTTAAGTTTTGCTTCCATTGCTTCTGAATGAGATAAAGAGCAGGCATTTTTATGGGATGTATGCGACAAACAATACAAACAAGCGCAATATTTGAAAGCAGAGCAGACTTGTGGCCACTGTATCTATCATCATGAAAGTGCAGCTACAGCATTAGGCTTTAAAGGATATTGCATGGGAATAACTAATGGTCTCTGGAAGACCGTTGTAGTCTCTGGTCTCTGATCCCTTGAGCCAAATATACACACGTTTAGTGGAAAACTCATACAGTTTTTATTGTCAAATTATGTCATTCCCTCAGTACACTGTCACAGGCATGCCTTATCTTTTATTGCTAGATGTGCATTTCTTATGATTATACAGTTATTCTTGGCTCTTTCACAGGATATATAATCCCTTCAAGGGCAGCATGTTATAAGAATATTAAATAGCCAATTTAACACACTAAACTAATCAGTGGTGTCCACACAGAGGTTTATATGCTCCCAGGCCTATGTGTTTGAATGAATGAAGGGCAAGCTGCAATCCCTAAAGCCTTCTACTGTATATTATATCTGGTATTCTGGGAGCTGTACAATCAAAGAGGTGCGTTTTTAAGGATGTTTATATTCTGTGTATATTTTCTTTATGTCTAAGTAAAAAGAAATAAAACAGATGCCCTGAATAGTAATAAATACATGGCTATGTTAAATGCCTGTTGTTCCAGATCTCCAAGAAGGTTCTTAAATTTTAAAACAAACCTTTTTCAAGCAAAGAGAAAATCCCAACTCTCCTCTTTCTCATCCAGCTTTTCAAAAAGCCCGTAATGGCAAAGACTATGGGAATGCTCCTACATTATGCCTGCATTTAATGGCGCTATTTATCTTAAGTAACTAAGAGTGATTATTCATGCTAAAAGCATTATAGTAACAGGAGTCATAAGACACCCATCTTCATTTCTTTGATTTATTATAATCAGCTTAAATGGTGTATGTTAATCATTGTAACTAAACATATGGGGGAATTCTAAATTTTCCTACAGTGCAGTAAATAAAGGTGAAAATGCTCACCTACCTGTGCAGGTATGGAACCTGTTATTCAGAATTTCCAGGACCTGGGTTTTCCAGATAAGGAATTTTTCCTTAATTTGGATCTGTATATCTTATTAAATGAGAGTCCATAGACTCCATTTTAATCAAATAATCCACAATTTTTAAAATGATTTTAAAATGTAATACAAGTATGGGATCCATTATCATGAAACCCTGTTATCCAGAAAGCTCTGAATTATCGTAGATCCCATACCTGTATTACATTTTTTGCTTATCTCAGCAAAAATGTTAGGGTAAGACTTAGTAGGCTGTTTACATACAAATGTATTTAGCATGTAAATGCTGCAGAGAAGGGGCCCAATCAAACTTCCATTAGGTGAGACTTTAGGGTGATTTGAATCAACTGCATTTCAAGCTCTCCATAGAGACAATGATCATATTGGCCCTTTAGATCTTGTCATTTGCCCTAGTTCGTAAGTAGTGAAGTTCTGTACTGTACTGTAGATCTGCAGCCAAAACAATTGATTTTATCTCATTACACCTTCTCATTTTGGGTTTACATGTGATCAATGCAAGTTGGGTATAGAGGTAAAAGGAAAAAATGACCAGCAATATAATTCTGAGAGCATCTAGATTTTGACTTGCTTGGTTACATCCAATATCCATATATTTCAAGTGCTATATATATATATATATATATATATATATATATATATATATATATATCGAATGAAACGGCACTCACCAATCCCAATCTTCCAGTTGTTCGCCAGGTGCTAACCAAAATTAGTCCACAAAAGTCCACTTTTGTGCACTCACGGCCATGACCATCAGCTGTGTATCAAAATATATTTATTCGTGCATGGTGTATCAACGCGTTTCGGCTCACATGGAGCCGTCGTCGTATATATATATGTCACATACTTACACACATACTTTCATATATGGCAGCAGTGTCCTTTTAATATGTAATACATGCTGCAGTGTGCGATTAAAGGAGTTCTGAGTTAATTATGTTCAGCCAGTATTTTATTTTAGGAGCTTCAGGGGAACTTTATTAACTGTAATTAGTTTTCTAGCACAGAGAGAGGGTAAAGGCTAAAAGTCTGGATCTAGCGCTTGCTAATGCCTGATCTTTATTTTCTAACATTCTGATTGAAGAATATCTTTGCTTCTGGAAATTCTTTCACCCGAAAACACAATTTAAGAGTGGCCATCTCAGATCTGATTCATAAGACTAGATCCATACAATAATGTTGGGAATCAAAAGCAGCATTAAAACCATTTATTTTCTAGTTATGTTTCTAAGTACACATTTTAGTTAATGAATGTTTTTTCTGTGTCCCAAAGGGTGCGTCCAAAATGGCATCCTTAATTCCAGTCTGTAATCAGTGGGAATGCTTTATGAATGGTTTAGTATGGATAAAGCAAGTTAAGTAGTATTGTTCAGGATTCTTATTCAGAATGCTTGGGACTTGGGGTTTTTCAGATTAGTGGTCTTTCCATAATTTGGATCAATGAATATGGTAGGTCCTATTTATCAAAATTCTAATATTTGAAGATTGGAATAAATAAGCTGGAATTTTTACCTAACTCATGCCTATGTAGTATAAAAATGCAAATGTAAAAAACTTGATAGAATACAACCACGGGGGGACTCAAATGCACTGAATTGGCATGTTAGTCATAATTTTCAAAGGATCTACATGCTCTCAATAAAATTTGAAAAACTTAGAAAAACCTGATAAAATTGCTTAAATTCTTCCTAGGACAACCCCCTGCTAATGTTTTGATGATTTCCAATGTCCCCTAATGCTTTGCTTCTTAAAGGGATACTGACATCAGAAAATAACCTTTTTTATTATCCATCAAAACATTGTCTTTGAATGTGATTTATAATTTTGACATAAAAGTATTCGCCTGGTGCTTTTACATTAACTTTCTTACTACCCTGTTCCTCTATGAGGGGGCTGCCATATTTGTGCAGGGGTCCGTTAGCATTAGAAACTCTAACTGACAAGTTAAGAAGGGACAGTCAGGTTGGCAAAACATTCAGGTTTTTGTAATTACTTACAAAAGCAGAACAATCAGCGAAAACCATCAACATGACCTATAAGTAAATTTTAATGTAGATTAATTACAGCATTTCTAGCCATATTCTTTTATAGGCTTTTCTGTTGATATAATTAACACCATAATATATGTATATTCTGAGATGAGTCACTTATTGTATTTTATTTTGCATATTGTAAACTGCAAGATTTAACCCTCCCAGGGGTGCAGGCACAGGTGCGATTGCACCCCCTGTAGCTACGTTACTGTTACCCAAAAAAAAGAAAGTGGCTTCCACATGCAACTCCTTCTTATCCACTTGCTACACAGTCTCTTAAAAACCCCTTGGACATCCAGCCCATACAGCCTGATAACCCTGCAGTTGCTCTTAAAGAGCTCATAACCCAAAAAAGGGAATATATGCCTGCCATCCAGGATATATCTTCACCCTGTACATTATTGTGCTGTATATTGTCAGCCCTTAAGCTCAGGTAACTGATACATGCGCTGAGCATGTGCATGGGGAGCTAAAGGGGCATCTTTATTAGTTTGTTACTGCTAAGGGGCAGTGGTTGTCTTGGGATGGTAAAAAAATCCAAAATATAATATGCCGCATTTCTACCCTACTTTTTTGTTAAGCTTTAGTTCTCCATTATCCCCCATCCTATATATTTCCTTTAGGGCGACCATAGTGTCCAACTATTTGGGTAATAAGCAAACAACCAGCCCCAGTTCTTTATTTCATGTCATCCGCAAATATGGGGAGATCATTTTCTGCAATATCTGCAACATCATTTAGTGTGGATACTCAACAACAAGCATAGGGGGGAAAAGTCCCCAAATAAAGTTAATTATAATAATAAAGATTCTCACCAGTAGACCTGTGTGGTCTGGGTGCCATGGGGTCTGGGTGCATGAGAATCTTCCACTAAAGGTTGGCTCATCATGTATAGCAACTTTAGTAGGCACTCCCATGAAATACTCACTGATAGGAAAACCATGCAAAGTATAGATTTGTGTCTTTCATGACTATGCCTATGAGCTCAAAAAATCACAATTCATTCAGGAAAAAAATATATAGCTTTACATGTCCCATTGGCACTAAATCTTTGCATCTTATTCAACTAAGTCCAATATAGACTTAACGTGTTTTGTATCCAAAAGTAAGAAAAGAATTGGATCTTATTAAGGAAAACATTTAGTAGATTATTTATCAAAATCCAATTTTTTCTGGTGTTTTAATTAAAAAAAGTCCAGCCAAACTAGAACCCATGATTTACCCATATTTATCATAAAAAAACAACCAAAAAATCAAGAAAACCATGATTTTTCGGATTATCACACAAAAAATACAACTTTTCCGAATTGTCACACAAAAAATACCCCCTAATTTTTCGTGAAAACTGCGGAAAAGCCTGAAATGTACAGATTATCATACGAAACCCAGTGTAGACCATAATAGCTTCAAATTGTAAATAGGACCTCTGGCATTGACTTCTACAGGACCTCAACAGTTTGAAGATGGAGTATTTTCAGATTCTGACTGTTTGTATCCTCTGGGTATAATAAACCACTAAAAATTCTGATTTTATACAAAAAAAACTCCAAATTTTTAACATTCACACTTTAATTAATAACCCCCTTAATATAGCTTTACTCGTTTCGTGCCCATAGGCATGAAATAATCACAGTTTGTTCAGGAAAACATACCCAGTATAGACTTATGTGTTTCATAACTATGCCTATAGGCACAAAAAAAATCTCAGTTCATTCAGGAAAACATGCCCGATATAACTTAAAATGGTTGCTGCCTTTGGCACTAAATATTTGCAGCTTATTCAGGAAAGTTCAATATATCCTTAACATGTTTTGTACCCATGGGCAGAAAAGAATTGGAGTTTATTAAGGAAAACCTCTAATATAGCGTTACACGTTTCCTGCTCATGGGCATAAAATAATCACAGTTTATGCAGGAAAACATCCAGTACAGACTTTACGGGTTTTGTGCCCATCACTTATCCAGTTTTCTATCCGAAGTCAGTCCCTTTCCTTTAGTTACAATGCCCTACTTTCATGCAGCAGTGAGGTTTTACTAATATCTAAATATGTTCCATCAGCTGCAGTGCCCCTATCCAGCTGACAACTTGTATCTTCAAAATAATGACTGCTCCCTCATAAAAATATACTGTAAAGAATTCCTCGTCAAAATAATGTGATGGTAGCATTGCTGGATTACTCTGCTGATTTAACAAAAGGCAGTGTAGAGATCATTATATACATACACTGTGCCATATTTATCCTAATGATGAAAAACCTGTTCTGCTCACTCGGTCTGAATGCTGTTATAGCTACCATATCTCCTTATTAGCCCAGGGCAGGATACTAGCTCAGGTAAAGCTCATGCTGTCATAGTATATCTAAATTGGGAGCACACTAAATCCCTTAGATTTACTCAGCTCAAATGCACTGCGTTAGCTAGATTTATATAAGCTAATTATTAATAATCTATGCTATATACTGTATGTTTTATATACACTGTATACAGGTATGTAACCTGTTATCCAGAATGCCTAAGACCTGGAGTTTACCGGAGAAGGGGTCTTTCCGTAATTTGGATCTGTACACCTCAAGTCAACTAAAAATCATTTAAACATTAAAAACCCGGTTGGATTCTTGCCGCAAATAAGGATTAAATATATCTTGGTTGGGATCAAGTACAAGGTACGGTTTTATTATTACAGAGAAAAAGGACATTTAAAAAAAAAAAGAAAACATGAATTATTTGATTAAAGTAGAGTCTATGGAAGATAGCCTTTCTGTAATTCTGAGCTTTTTAGGTAACAGATTTCTGGATAATAATGAAAAGGAAAAAGGAAATCTTGATAATGGACCCCATTGAGGAAAAAGGAAATATTTTTTTAAATCTACAGAAGATAGCCTTCCTGTAATTTTGAGCATTCTGAATAACAGGTTTCTGGATAATAAATCCCATAGCGTATATACAGAGTACAGATAGATAGATGATAGATAGATAGATAGATAGATACATCCTTTATCCAAAGGGGATTATTAATTACTAGAGTACAATGGCCCTGCAGTTTTCACATACAAGTTATCACATACATTATTCATTCAGATGGGGAATCCAACAACCAACAGGAGGTCAACAATTACTTTTTGTAGATGAATGTTTGGTCACCCATCTCTAAAGAGTAAGTTCAAATGAAACAAATGTTTCAGGGTCTATTGCCTTATCCAGAAATAGGACATTTACTGTTATTCTTCAAAAAAGTAGATCACCCTCCTGTAATAGACCTGTCTGGCTATCTGACCAATGATATTGTGCCATTCCATTTATATGTGAGAACAGCTCAGCATTGCATTCTGGTAGAGGACAAAACATGTACCTAAGGATTTTTAAGGGAGCTGAACTTGCTTATGCATTTTGCATTTTTGTATGCATTAATGCATATTTGTATTTGCCCAGTGATGCAGGGTACCGGCATGCCTATGTATCTGACCAACATCATTGTAACATTCCTCAGTACTGGAGAACTACTCAATTATTTATTGTGGGCAAATATAAACCATGGTTTATACAATTGGGGTTGAAAATAAAAAAATAAGGTGACCAGGTTGTAAGTGGTGAGCCTTTTAATTTAGTTAAAAACCCAATCATGGTAAAAAAAATTGTAAGGAAAAAAAAGGAATTGATACAAGAAACCACGATCAAGATTAATCTATCTCATTAAAACACCAGCCCCTTAGTGTGTCTGGAATAATAGAGCACACCTTCATTATAAATACAATTATATAGCATTCTATAGTGCAGCCAGGCCTCTTGTTATTGAAGCAACAATCTTGACAGGAGGCTAAGCCAACGTAGAAGATGTTGTCATACTGAGGATATAGATGATTCCTACAGATATGTCTTTCTGCTCAAACATTTCCAGCTTCTAGTATATCTTGCTCTTGTAAAGTCCATGTACAAAGCTTAAGGGCACTTTCATAAGGTCACTGCCATTAACTTAGAGACTGACTTTTCCCATGGTCAATGGCAGTTTCAAGAATTGAAACTAGATATAAATTGAATATGGGAGGGAGATAGATGATGGATAGATAGATAGATACATCCTTTCATCCAAAGGGGATTATTAATTACTAGAGTACAATGGCCCTGCAGTTTTCACATACAAGTTATCACATACATTATTCATTCAGATGGGGAATCCAACAACCAACAGGAGGTCAAAGATTACTTTTTGTAGATGAATGTTTGGTCACCCATCTCTAAAGGGTAAGTTCAAATGCAACAAATGTTTCAGGGTCTATTTAAAGGTGTAACAGCTCTATTTAAAGGTTGATAGCGAATAGTCTGGGAAGGCGACCACTTGCATGGATGCTGATACACTAACACCCCAGGATCTGGATAAATCTACAGCTCCATTTGTAATGAATATCCCTTTCCCCCATGATAATGGAGACTTTGGGGATGTGAACGTTGTTTGGGAGCAAAGTTTTGTGCTGGGTTCCTATGGGAGGAAAACGAATAAGACTAAGAATAGCGATGTGGTAATGACGGAGCTCATCCCATGCACGCCATCTCCTGCTCGACCGCAGCTCTCGCGATGTGTCGGTCACTTCTAACCGGCTACTACATCAATCACATTTACCGCTGCAGAGCGCTGTTCATGGCATTCAGGAGTCTGGTATATTTAATAGCAATTTTTTGACTTTATTCTTGCGCATTAAAAGTTACAGAGGAGGGGGTTTATATCTAACGCGTTTCGTGTCAAAAGACTTGACACTCTGTCACTCTGATGAAGTTTCAAATCTTTTGACACAAAACTCGTTAGATGTAAACCCCCTCCTCTGCAGTGGCGGAACTACCGGGGGTGCAGGGGGTGCGGCGGTACCAGGGCTCTGGCCTCTGCACCCCCGATGGGGCCCGCAACCCAACAGAGGGATAAAATTGTTTCCAGATTTTCAAATGCACGCTCCTCCAGTGGCGCACTATGTGTGACGTCACCGGCGGCGCAGGGTTGCGGCGCCAATATTCATCTTGGTTTTGGCAGCCCCTGCCCTTCCCCCTCGGCTCTCTGGCAGCTCTGGCCTGGCTCTTATCGCAGAGCTTTTGAACTGCATCGTAGAGAGGAAGGGGGGGCCAGGGGCCGGGCCTTAAATAGTATCTAATAATCTAACTGCCCCAACACGATGCGGCTTTGCGTGCGTGCATGCGTCAATGACGTCATTTACATGGCTGCAAGGCAGAGAGAGGCAGAGTTCTGGCGCGTTAGTGTGCCTCGCACCAAAGACATTTGAACAGGGCTTGTTCTATAATGCTTCCTGCTGGCACAGGTACAGATCTGGCTGGGGGATACTGTATATTTTATGCTGCTACTGAAGGCAAATGTACATATTGGGGGCAATATGATCTGATGTATTTTGGGCTGCTGCTGGCACAGGTAAAGATTAGGGTCAATATGGGCTTGTTGGCACAAGTACAGGGGGCAATATTATAGCTGTTGGGCTTGCTGGCACAGGTACATTGGGGCAATATAATGGCTGCTGGCACAGGTACATTGGGGCAATATGGTGGCTGCTGGCACAGGTACATTGGGGTAATATGGTGGCTGCTGGCACAGGTATATTGGGGCAATATAATGACTGCTGGCACAGGTATATTGGGGCAATATGGTGGCTGCTGGCACAGGCACATTGGGGCAATATGGTGGCTGCTGGCACAGGTACATTGGGGCAATATAATGACTGCTGGCACAGGCACATTGGGGCAATATGGTGGCTGCTGGCACAGGTATATTGGGGCAATATGGTGGCTGCAGGCACAGGTACATTGGGGCAATATAATGGCTGCTGGCACAGGCGCATTGGGGCAATATGGTGGCTGCTGGCACAGGTACATTGGGGCAATATAATGGCTGCTGGCACAGGTACATTGGGGCAATATGGTGGCTGCTGGCACAGGTATATTGGGGCAATATGGTGGCTGCTGGCACAGGCACATTGGGGCAATATGGTGGCTGCTGGCACAGGTACATTGGGGCAATATAATGGCTGCTGGCACAGGCACATTCGGCCAATATGGTGGCTGCTGGCACAGGTATATTGGGTCAATATGGTGGCTGCTGGCACAGGCACTTTGGGACAATATGGTGGCTGCTGGCACAGGTATATTGGGTCAATATGGTGGCTGCTGGCACAGGCACTTTGGGACAATATGGTGGCTGCTGGCACAGGCACATTGGGGCAATATGGTGGCTGCTGGCACAGGCACATTGGGGCAATATGGTGGCTGCTGGCACAGGTACAGATTTGGGGCAATATGGATTGGTTGTTGCTGGTGCAGGTACAGATTTTGGGGCAATACCTTGGCTGCTGCTGCTGGCACAGGTACACAGATTACTGGGGCCAATATGAGGGATTTTTGACCCCATCTGAACAACAATGACTTGTAAGACTATACATTTATTGTTATTGGTACTTGTTTTTTTTTTTTATTCTGGCTCTCTGCAATTCATATTGTAATATTTCATTCAAATCAATTCATAGTTGCTAGGGTAATTTGGTCCCTAGCAACCAGACTGCTGAAATTGCAAACTGGACAGCTGCTGAATAAAAAGCTAGATAATGCAAACCGAAAATAAAAAACATTAAAAAACCAATTGCAAACAGAAAAAAATGTATTTCAGACTCCTTTGCTTATATCCTTTGAGTACAGGTATGGGACCTGCTATCCAGAATACTCAGGACCTGGGGGTTTCCAGATAATGGATTTCCGTAATTTCAATCTTCATACCTTAAGTCTACTAGAAAATCACATATACATTAAATAAATTCAATAGGCTGGTTTTGCTTCCAATAAGGATTAATTATATCTTAGTTGGGATCAAGTACAATCTACTGTTTTATTATTACACAGAAAAAGGAAATTGTTTTTAAAAAGCTGAATTATTTGATTATAATGGAGTCTATGGGAGACTGTGTTCCAATCCAATGCACGGGGGGGCGGGTCGTGCGGGGTCGCGCAGGGGGGCCTAGTTGTACATTTACATACCAGGGCCCTTAGGAGTCTAGTTACGCCACTGCTCCTCTGTAACTTTTAATGCTCAAGAATACAGCCGAAAAATTGATATTAAATATACCAGACTCCTGAATGCCTTGATCAGCGCTCCGCAGCGGTAAATGTGATTGAAAACTAATGACTGCCTGTGCAATATAGGGTGTCTTACCCATCTACCAGAAAAAGAGACTAATTTGAAAGACCATCACAGGGATCCTCATAATGTTATAGAATCAATCGGTGGCCACTGCACACGCAGATATACCGTTTTCAAGTGTGTCTTGGGGAACGCTATTTTAAACTGCAGTAATAAATATATGCTTTATTAATATTTTGGGAGGGCGGGTTTGTACATTGTCTTGTATCCTGGGCTAGGGGCAGTGGCGTAACTAGACTCCTAAGGGCCCTGGTATGTAAATGTACAACTAGGCCCCCCTGCGCGACCCCGCGCGACCCCGCCCCCCCCCGTGCATTGGATTGGAACACAGTCTCCCATAGACTCCATTATAATCAAATAATTCAGCTTTTTAAAAACAATTTCCTTTTTCTGTGTAATAATAAAACAGTAGATTGTACTTGATCCCAACTAAGATATAATTAATCCTTATTGGAAGCAAAACCAGCCTATTGAATTTATTTAATGTATATGTGATTTTCTAGTAGACTTAAGGTATGAAGATTGAAATTACGGAAATCCATTATCTGGAAACCCCCAGGTCCTGAGTATTCTGGATAGCAGGTCCCATACCTGTACTCAAAGGATATAAGCAAAGGAGTCTGAAATACATTTTTTTCTGTGTTAATGACAAGGGTTAATCAGTGCAGCATTAAAGGGGTTGTTCACCTTTACATTAACTTTAATATGGTGCACAGAGGGATTTTCTTAGAAAATTTGCAATTGGTTTTTTAATGTTTTTTATTTGCGGTTTGCATTATCTAGCTTTTTATTCAGCAGCTGTCCAGTTTGCAATTTCAGCAGTCTGGTTGCTAGGGACCAAATTACCCTAGCAACTATGAATTGATTTGAATGAAATATTACAATATGAATTGCAGAGAGCCAGAATAAAAAAAAAAAACAAGTACCAATAACAATAAATGTATAGCCTTACAAGTCATTGTTGTTCAGATGGGGTCAAAAATCCCTCATATTGGCCCCAGTAATCTGTGTACCTGTGCCAGCAGCAGCAGCCAAGGTATTGCCCCAAAATCTGTACCTGCACCAGCAACAACCAATCCATATTGCCCCAAATCTGTACCTGTGCCAGCAGCCACCATATTGCCCCAATGTGCCTGTGCCAGCAGCCACCATATTGCCCCAATGTGCCTGTGCCAGCAGCCACCATATTGTCCCAAAGTGCCTGTGCCAGCAGCCACCATATTGACCCAATATACCTGTGCCAGCAGCCACCATATTGTCCCAAAGTGCCTGTGCCAGCAGCCACCATATTGACCCAATATACCTGTGCCAGCAGCCACCATATTGCCCCAATGTGCCTGTGCCAGCAGCCATTATATTGCCCCAATGTACCTGTGCCAGCAGCCACCATATTGCCCCAATGTGCCTGTGCCAGCAGCCACCATATTGCCCCAATATACCTGTGCCAGCAGCCACCATATTGCCCCAATGTACCTGTGCCAGCAGCCATTATATTGCCCCAATGTACCTGTGCCAGCAGCCACCATATTGCCCCAATGCGCCTGTGCCAGCAGCCATTATATTGCCCCAATGTACCTGTGCCTGCAGCCACCATATTGCCCCAATATACCTGTGCCAGCAGCCACCATATTGCCCCAATGTGCCTGTGCCAGCAGTCATTATATTGCCCCAATGTACCTGTGCCAGCAGCCACCATATTGCCCCAATGTGCCTGTGCCAGCAGCCACCATATTGCCCCAATATACCTGTGCCAGCAGTCATTATATTGCCCCAATATACCTGTGCCAGCAGCCACCATATTACCCCAATGTACCTGTGCCAGCAGCCACCATATTGCCCCAATGTACCTGTGCCAGCAGCCATTATATTGCCCCAATGTACCTGTGCCAGCAAGCCCAACAGCTATAATATTGCCCCCTGTACTTGTGCCAACAAGCCCATATTGACCCTAATCTTTACCTGTGCCAGCAGCAGCCCAAAATACATCAGATCATATTGCCCCCAATATGTACATTTGCCTTCAGTAGCAGCATAAAATATACAGTATCCCCCAGCCAGATCTGTACCTGTGCCAGCAGGAAGCATCATAGAACAAGCCCTGTTCAAATGTCTTTGGTGCGAGGCACACTAACGCGCCAGAACTCTGCCTCTCTCTGCCTTGCAGCCATGTAAATGACGTCATTGACGCATGCACGCACGCAAAGCCGCATCGTGTTGGGGCAGTTAGATTATTAGATACTATTTAAGGCCCGGCCCCTGGCCCCCCCTTCCTCTCTACGATGCAGTTCAAAAGCTCTGCGATAAGAGCCAGGCCAGAGCTGCCAGAGAGCCGAGGGGGAAGGGCAGGGGCTGCCAAAACCAAGATGAATATTGGCGCCGCAACCCTGCGCCGCCGGTGACGTCACACATAGTGCGCCACTGGAGGAGCGTGCATTTGAAAATCTGGAAACAATTTTATCCCTGTTGGGTTGCGGGCCCCATCGGGGGTGCAGGGGCCAGGGCCCTGGTACCGCCGCACCCCCTGCACCCCCGGTAGTTCCGCCACTGGCTAGGGGCTATCAATTTTTTTTATTTCCTATTGAGAGGTCCTATTATTGACCTGAGTGCCGGTAGTTGGACTGAACTTTTTCTTTCTTTCGTTTTTTTTTGTATTGATTGTATTGATTGATTGAAAAATTCGCTCATCCCTAGTTTAGATATCTGGTAGGCGACTTGGGGCGACTTCGGAAAACGAATCACCGCGTGTATTTTTGCGCAGGCGGCTTTTCATTATAGCAGATGGGAAGAAACGTGGAAGGCAGTTCAGGGAGATTGTCACCCAGAAGAAGAGGCGATTAGTCACCAGGCGACTAAATCTCCCGAATCTCCTCGTATGGACTAACCCTGAGAACCAAACATCTGCCAGATATGCTTGATATATAGACAATGCATGGGGCCATGTGCTTCATATTATCCCCCTAAGCCTCCAAACTAGTTCAAAGAGAATGAAATCTAAATTGTCAATTTTGTTCTAATTACCAAAAGGTTTTAGTGCAGTGACTCACCAGACTGAAATAAATCACTTTACCCTTCTCTATGCCTAGTAAATAATTTACAAGAAAACCACTGGGAAAGAACAAACGGTGGATATAATTTTTTCGCTTTAGGTTCTTGAATTATGGATGAATTTGCAAATCTTCATGGACAGGTGATCTCATAAATGGTATCTTCTATATTTCTCCCCAGTAATCCTTGCACTGATATATGTGCCAACAAGTGAATTTTCTTTCTATTATACTCATACTAGATCATCAAGGGCTACTCTAACCTTCAGTTCAAGATAATGCAGCAGTTGAGGAACAAGCTTTTTTGCCCTTATCTGAATTCCTCTTTGTAGCTTCTTCATTTTCTTAAAATGCAACCACTTCTTCACCTAAAGGGCACTCATGATGGGACTTCCTTTGATGAATTATACTGCTATTGTAAAATCCCATCTAGTAGTGGGCAACATACATATCATATCAGCTTCTGGTGCCATTTTGATATGAAAGAGGGGTCGTAGAAGCTATGGGGGCAAATTCACTAAGATTCGTAGTTGCGCCAGGCGTAACTTTGCCGCACTTCGCCAGGCATAGTTTCGCCAGCGCTCCGCAAATTCACTAAAATCCGAAGTTGCACTCAGGGGTAGCGTAAGGTTGCGAAGTTGCGCTAGCTTTGATTCGCTAAGCGAAGCTAAGTTACGCTAGCGATGGTTAATTTGCATACGACGCCAAATTCAAATTTCAATGGAGGAATACGTATCAGCACTACAAATGCCTGGGAAACCTTCAAAACATCAAATAAAATTTTTATTTTGCCCTACACATGTGCCCACTGTATAGGTAAGTTGCCATGAGTCAGGAAATGTAGGGGGGAGGAAGGGGAGCCCCAAAAAAAATTTCGATCTTTTTCAGCCTATCACCCATAATGTAGAAAACACGCCAGCGTTTTTTGGGACTTAGAAAAAATTTTAACTTTTTTTTGAAGCAATCCCTATCTACTCTATTGCTCTTCGCCTGGTCTGAGATGGCGAAGGAAGTCTAGCGTAAAAGGTAGCGTTCAGTACACTGCGCGCGTTAGTGAATTTGCGTAGTTATGTCCGTTGCGAAAATTCGTCAGGCGTAAGGGTGCGAAGTAACACTAGCGAAACTACGCCAGCGTTCGTTAGTGAATTTGCAAAGTAACGAAAATGCCCAATGCTAGCGAATTGACGCTAGCGTTAGGCGCTTCAGCGCTTAGTGAATTTGCCCCTATGTATCAAAGCATTAATGATTTCCTCTGATTTTAATTACGCATTTTGTTCTTTGCTCTAATCCCCTCATCATGATTCCACCATGTGATGCACTCTGGGCAATTTCAGAGACTTGTAACCCACATAACATAATCAGGTTATTCTTTTTACTGGGCACCTAAATATTTATATGACACCAGTATGGTGCTCCTCTTCTTCCTATCATTAACTCTTGGTGTATGTCTTCCTTTTGCTAGACATACAAAACAGATAAAATAATTAAGGTTACTTTATAGTATTGATACTCAACCAGCCGCTCGTGAGCTACAGTCAAAGTCACATAACCAGGGGCAGCTGGGAAATTGACAATATGTCTAGCCCCATGTCAGATTTCAAAATTGAATATAAAAAAATCTGTTTGCTCTTTTGAGATATGGATTTCAGTGCAGAATTCTGCTGGAGCAGCACTATTAACTGATTCATTTTGGAAGAAAACATTTTCCCATGAGAGTATCCCTTAAGCTCCAGTGAAGGATTCGAAAGATAAAGAATTCGAATTTCAAAGTATTTTTTTGGGTACTTCGACCATCGAATGGGTCAAATTCGATCGAATCGAATTATTCGAACGATTCAAAGTAAAAATCGTTTGACTATTCGAACATTCGATAGTCAAAGTACTGTCTCTTTAAAAAATACTTAGACTACATACTTCGACACTTTAAACCTACCGAGGTGTAATGTTAGCCTACGGGAACCTTCCCCAGCACTCTTCTAAAACATTTTTGATCGAATAAAAATCCTTTGACTGATCAATTAAAATTGTTCGAATCGCTCTTTTTTTTCTTATTTTTACTTCGAAGCATTTTACTTTGAAGCATTTGTGCTAAATCCTTCGAATTCGATATTCGAATTTGAAGGATTTAACTTTGAGGGTCAAATTCAAGGGTTTATTAACCCTCGAAATTCAACCCTTGATAAATGTGCCTCTAACAGTTAAGCTATTCTCAGGGCAGGATTTTTATAGCGGGTGCCCCTAGGCCCACTGCCGTTTGTCGCCCCTGTCCCCTCCCTATCATCGGGACCGGAGCAATCGGGATTGGTGGACAGGAAATTTAAAAAATGATTGTATCTCCAGCATATCCCCAGTGATTTTGAACCAATGTGGGTGTGGGTGGGCAGCATGCCGTCCCCTGAAATTCTGCCGCCCTAGGCCTGGGCCAAGGTGGCCTTTCCAAAAATCCAGGCCTGGCTATTCTGATGTCCACACAAGATGCTTAATTGTGAATGCCTTGTTGCTGGAGATTGAAGGACTATTACTTCTCTGCAACTAACAATCCTTTGAGGTCAGTAGGGCAACTCTAGTGTCCCAGAAGTACTAATATATCTGTTAATCTTCTTTCTAGCTAAGACAGCAGCAGTGAATCACTGAGGATGACAATGGACTTTAATGGGCTAATATGACACTAGGAAAATATTTAACTGATATTTTGAAAAATGTGCAGGTTGGGATGGTTGTGCCTCCAGGTGAATTGGGAAAACACAAGGAAGGACTGGTGGCAGGTACCATGTAGTGAGACAGGCTGATGGGAACCAGGACACACTAGGATTGGGGACCACCAGGATTTTCAGACCAGTAAACAATAGAGGGCATTCACTAACGATGATCGGTATATTACAGGTTATAGAAAGGCAACGATCTGATTGATTGTTTTGGGTAAGAGCCTGGTGCAATTTAGCACCCATGATAGTAAATTAGCTCCAATGTGTTTCAATCAATAAAACAGTAAAGTGTTCATAAAGAAAAGCAATGGATCCTAATGACATGTCTCAATTGCTAAAAGTAGTTATAGTTAATGGAGTATGTTAAAGTAAAGAAAACATTTGCTCCACATGGAAGAACTGTAGGGTTATGCATTAGGCAGATGGTAGATAAGGCATCTATGGCACAGTTTAATTTGTAAGTCATTTCCCTGCTGATCATTGTTTACACATTAGTAACAAGGGTTGAAAAAATACACTTTTTCCATCAAGTTCAACCTTTTATATCTAAATGAAACCTGCCTAACTGCTAGTTAATTTAGAGCCGGGGTCCCCAGCCTTTTTTGTTTAGTCATGAGCAACATTCAGATCAGATGTAAAAAGAGTTGGGGAATTCATGCATGAAAAAATGTTCCTGGCTCCTGGGTGGCTCAAAATAAGGGCTGTAATTGGCCATTTGGACTGGCAGCTTGCAGGAGGCTCCGTTTGACAGTACACCTGATTTGATTAAACCAAAACCTGCTTCCAAGCCAGTATTTTAAAAAAAAAAGCACCCACCTTGAGGCCACTGGGAGCAACATGCAAGGAGCTGGCGAGCCTCTGGTTGGGGATAACTGATTTAGAGGAAGGCAAAAAAAACCCTTCTGAAGCCTCTGCAATTTGCCTCAAAGGGGAAAAATGACTTCTTTACTCCAAGTTGGCAATTGGACCAGTCCCTGTATCAATTTTGTACTAAGAGCTATTTTCAGTTGCCCTGTATTTACTCGGTTAACAAAGTAGCGTCTAACCCACATATCACAGTTATGTGCCACACCTATGTGGTACCTTCAAAAGTCCTCTGTTTTGCCAATTCTGTTAACAGACCTACGGTGTTGTCTATAACACCAATGCATGTGATAAAACAGACCTAGCTACTGTGCTTAGAATTCTGCTAAAATTTTAATAAATCAAAGTAGCTCTGCCTTTTCTGCAATCTGGGCCTTACCCATTATGTACACAATAGTCTTTTACAGTATAATGTATGAATACCTGTGTGAGTCCTGCGGCCTTATTTAACTTTGTTTTTAACAGAATAGAAGCCAAATCACTGCTTTGTCTGAGATCCAATTATTTAGTCAGGCCAGCCACCTCCCTGGTATTTTGGGCACTGGTGTTTTCTTTACAACATAACCTTTGAGGACTTTTCCTTTGTGAAACAAAAAGACTATATCTTTTGTGCATAGACATAATATCGAACACTTTAGTTCTATTTTAAAAAGAAGCTGTTCCAGCTTGTGTGTGATCTTTATTGCACAAAATGAAATTAATGGCTACCCCCTCAGGAGTTTGCCTTGCTAACATTACCCCTGAAGCCATTGAAAGCTTTGATAAAAGACTTTGCAAAAAGTGATGATGTCAACAGATTTTTCAGTTAAATTACAGTATCTTGCTTCAGTCCAGCTAAATTGTGTGGAATCTTTTATACCAATTATTAGAGTTTGTGCGGTTTTCTGTTGTTTATTTTTCAGTCATTTGGTGCACAAAGCTTAAATGTTTTATAGCACAAATTAAAAAAGCACAATAAGGATGTTTTTGGCCATTGGATTTATTATCATTATTGGGTTAGGTAACATCCATTTGAATTCATGGTCTTATTGCAGAGGTAATCCAGTCAAGAATTATATTTTTAAATAGATTCCAGTTTTCAGAACATTTGGGATAGCAGGTTTGTGTTTTTATAGATTCTGTATATGTATCATCTGTCTGTTTGCTGACCCTAGAATTAGTCCCATTCACTCTACATACACTTCGAGGCCCATTTATCAAAGGTCGAATTTCAAATCCATGTGAATTTTTTTTAATTCGAATATATTCACAATTCGACCGGGAGGTTATTTAAGAAAAAATGTGAATGTCTAATTTTCGATCAAATGGTTCCAACCCAAAAGTTTGAATCATATTCGATTGTATTTGATTCGTATTCGATTAGATTCTCCCGAAAAAACCTAGAGTGCCAGAAATGCTATTAACATCTCCAAATGGCTCAACAGACCTCTGACATTGATTTGTAAATTAAGTCGGCAGGTTTTAAGTGGTAAATATTCGAATTAGGACTGTTTCCATTGTTGAGGAGTGATACATCTCACATCCTAATTTACATTTGAATAGGGGGATTAAAATTAGAATGTGTGAATTTTGACACTCGAAATTTTGAATTTGAATTTACTATTTGACCCTTGTTAAATCTGCCCCTTTATCTTTGTGAGTTGGATGCCACTGTCATTCTGTTATGATGAATATCTATTCCAGCATGGTTTGGCAACTGGTCACTCTGGTACATAGAGACACCAATGCTTTGCTATGCCACCAGTTTCTACAGATTATCTCTATTTACCTTCTTATACACATCTTACAAGTTTCCCATGATGCAGAAGTACCCATCTCTTCTCCCACCATAACATCATGTAGAAGAGACTTGATCTTAAGTTTGACCATATGTGAACAGATCTACTAATGTGTTGGGGTCACCGAATGAGGAAAACTCTGGTCTACTTGTTTACTTCTGTTGGGGGCCCATATCTTGCTGACTTGATATTATTGCCCTGAAGCCAATGATTAGAGTACTCTGCAGGCCTGTATATTTTAGATACCTGGTAACCCTTGACAAAGTCAAAAGCTGGTCCCAATTGTCATGATTATCTGCCTTGCCTGGACAACTACTGAGCTAAAATCATTTTGGAAATGTGACGGATTTGGTCCTATACATCGTCCTATGGTCTGCCAGTTCAATCAACAAATACAAAAATAACAGCTTTCATAAATCAGACATACATGGGTCTATGGTCTACCAGTCCAGCCAATGGCAATTAATTGGGTAATACATTGAATTGGGTATTTGCCCTGTGCCTACAAGGGACAAAGGGAACCATCACCAGATCCTTCAACTACAATAATTTTTGAATTACTTCCCTAAAATAGTCTGCCACGGGCATATAGAGCTCCTTTAATCGCACTGCAGAGCATTTCATCCTTACACGGGCACAGCTGTCTGAATACCAGACTGGATTTACTAGAAGAAAAGCTTGATTTTTACAACTTTTCACAGTAAAATTACCAAGGAGAGTACTTTAAATTAAAGCAGGGGCAGATCTAAAATTCATTATCTGAAGGTCCACCAATGGGATCTTTGAACTGTGCCCAACAATGTGTAAAACTGGCTTTTTTTTCACCCGGGAATTTTCCTGTCTACAGGCACCTTTAATAACCTTCCCTTCACAGACTGATCCATGGCTCCTCAGGGGCTGCTGACCTTCACAATATTCCCAACCAACCATTAAACTCAGCTTCAGCTTTGCATAAATAGTAATAGAACATTCATAATCCATTTATAAGTAAGGCATTTTAAAACATTGATGTATGAAGCTTATTAGTCTGTGGACCAGACAGAAGACATATCTGTTGAGAGACTGCAAAAAGGTCATGGGTAATTTTCTCATCTTTAACAGTCTGATTATTAAACTGAAGCTCTAGATGCAGCATGGTTGCCATTTATAAATCAGATACAGAAGACATTTCTTTCTTAGCAGGGCAGGAAGAATACCTGCCTGTGCGAGGAACTCCCAGAGTGGCTGGGGTTGCTGCCTGCAACTGCAAGGAGCAATGGATGCCATGACCAAGTGACTGTCTAAGTGAGATATTAAAGGGATACTATCATGAGAAAATATGTTGTTTTTTTTTAAATGCATCAGTTAATAGTGGTCCTCCAGCAGACTTCTGCACTGAAATATGTTTTTCAAAAGAGCAAATTAATTTTCTTATATTTATTTTTAAAATCTGACGTGGGGCTAGACATATTGTCAGTTTCCCAGGTGCCCCCAGTCATGTGACTTGTGCTCGGATAAACTTCAGTCACTCTTTACTGCTGCACTTCAAGTTGGAGTGATATCACCCTCCCCCCAGCAGCCCATCAGCAGAACAATGGAAAGGTAACCAGATAACATCTCCATGGTAGATATAAGAACAGCACTCAGTAGTAAAAAGCCAGGTCTCACTGCAACACTTTCAGTTACATTGAGTAGAAAAAACAACAGCCTGCCAGAAAACAGTTCCATAGTGCAGCACTGGCTTTTTCTGAAAGCACATGACCAGACAAAATGATCAGAGATGACTGCATACACACCAATATTACAACTAAAAAAAATAAACTTGTTGGAATTACATTTTACATGGTAAAGTGAATTATTTGCAATGCAAACAGTGTAATTTAGAAATAAAAACTACATCATAAAATTCATGTCAGAATTGCTTTAAGGAAAGCCAGTAGTATAAGCAATCCCCCCAAAGGAGTATTGTAAGTACAGGGGTGACCCCAAAACTTGTTTTCTTACTGGTAGTCCACAAGGGGTCCAGTTTAGTAAGGGAACTCATCAAATGTGTGAAGGTAGAGCCCAGTGGACAGGATTTATCTCCCTTGTGTGTAAATAAACCACCTAAAAGTGAAGAAAGTGTCTGTTGTGGATCCTGAGAAGCAATGATTAGGGTTGCCACCCGGCAGGTATTTTACCGGCCTAGCTGGTAAAATACCTGCCAAGGCCGGGGCCGGTATTACAAATTTACTGGCAATGTAGCTGCCGGTAAATTTGTAATACAATTAAAAGGAGCCCTCGGCCTGCCCCCAATCCCCTGGAAATCCCCTGGAACTTACCTTTTCTTTATTTCTTCAAGCGTCTGTGGCGTGGCCCCGCCCCTTTGACATCACAGCCCGCCCCTTTTGAAGTCACGGCCCGCTCCTTTGTGTCCCCGCCCCCCAGCAGCCGGTAAAAAAAATTAAAAAAGGTGGCAACCCTAGCAATGATGCACTCCGTAGACTCAGATACTACCTGGGTGCCAGTATAATCTGTATACTGCTCCTGACGAAGATCCCTGTGGGGGATCGAAACGTTGAGGCTAAATAAACCTTTTTTGTTTTTTGCAACATAATATGTATATGTGTATAATTGTCCATGTTTAATGAAATAAGGTCTATGTAATAATGAACTATTGTTTTTTGCAAATACTTTGTAGCTAAGGAATACCACTAGCAACTGAGAGGTGGGGGATGTGTCCGCTGACCTGCAGACCTGTCTCCAATATGAGGACACGTCATCAATGTGATCGGCCACGTCACTTCCGCCCTGCATGGAGACGAATTGTATGCAACTATGGAGTCCTAGACGCTACTGCACTCTGCAAACGCTTGAGAAAGGGAAGGAGGTTTTCTCGAAACGTTGCGTGGGTGCATAATTATGTGGCGTTATCGCTGGACTATGTACTGCTGGACTATGTACAGATAAGTTTAAACAATGTTGCAAATGAAAGTACGCTTTGGAATGTTTTAACTTAACCAAATAAATGCTACGTTTTATCAAGGTGTTGCAATCTGGTTGGACACTATATATTTATTGAGAGCGGAATTACTCACCGTTATTCAGATCAGCACCCTATTAATGTTGCAATACGTTCTACTTGATTGGTGCATCATAATTGTTGGAATATATATATATATATATATATATATATTGTGAGAGAAATGCTGGATTAGAGGTGGAAGGTGTTTATATTTCTCCCAGATTTCTCTCTTATATATACTAAGCTCCAGGGAAAGTATGTCAGCAGTGAAAGAGTGTTCTTTCACTGCATTTGGCTTTTGGAAAAGCCGGTAAAAAGGGCCCTGGAGTGAATGGAAGTGAGCGGGTGGGACTTCCATTCACCAGGCTATCCAGGTTTTGGTGAAGCCTGGCTAATTAGTGGCCTCGTTAGACTTCAGGGGAAACCCCTTTAAACAGTGTGTCTCAGAGTTACTCTCTCTCTCTCTTCCTGGGGAACTGCCTGCATGCAGTAAGGGGAGAGCCGGACACAGTGAGTAACCAAACAAACAACTGTTTTTTGTAGAGTTGGATGCTAGATCCTCTCTATTGTATAGAGAGGGAGCGACTGTATGTTACTTAGAGCCGGACAGCCTAGGATTTCTTTTTATGTTTTGTTTTCCAATATGCTCCTGTGTGCCGGTTATATGTGAATAAAGCTGATTGCGGTCAGCCTAAAACTCAATGCTGAGTGTGAACTGTGGTTTTCTGAGACCAATCCGATCCCTGCAATCTACCTAAACCCCCGAGACGGCACTGTTTGGACGAGTGACGTTACAATATATATATATATATATATATATATATATATATATATATATATATATATTCAAAAGGGACCCGTACTCTGGTTTCTTCAAAAATATCAAGTTGTTTATTTAAACATCACAGTTCTTCCAACATTTCGACCCCCCTCGGGGTCTTTATCAAGGATAAAGTGCTGTGTGACAATTTTCAATTTAAATACCCATACAACCCTTCAAAAAAGGCTCCAAAATGACGTCATTGCCATGAGAATTGTGCAATCAATCAAAGTAATTAAAAACCATTATAAAAAACCATTATAAAAACTTGTATACATAAAAAATGTGTTTGTATATTACACCTCTGGGTGTCACCAATATCAGTGTACAATTATTATTTATGTTAAATCCATTCAGAATAAAAGATTTTTTAAAAGTTCAATTGTTGCTTACTAAATCTCCAGGGACAGCAGTTAAAAAGTAACATCACCTGTAAATAAACAAAGATTTCCTCATATAAATGCAACAATATTTCAACAACTGCTACAGATAAAATTACAATGTATCATAAATCTTGAAGTACTGTCCCCTGGAGCTAAGAAAATCACTTTTTAGTTAGGAAACAGCTAAGAACTTGTTGTCCATTTAGTCCCTTAGGTGCTACGCAATCTAACTCATGGATCCAGAAAGCTTCCCTTCTTAAAAGTATATTATCATAATCACTCCCTCTCACTCTTTTGGGGATATGCTCAATTGGCATGCATCTAAATGATGCAGGGCTGTGCTTAGCATCAGCCCAATGTTTCGCTACCAATTGTTGGGAGATGTCCTGTTTCCTATTTTTAACTTTTTCTTTTCTTTCTGGATCCAATGACGCCCGTATGCTTGACCAGTGCATTGCCATCCTCTCTTTTAGTTGACTAGTAGTCTTTCCACAATAAATAAATCCACAAGGGCACTTAATGATGTACACCACCATCATGGTGTCACATGTCATCCTTTGTTTAATTGGATACCTTTTCCCTGTATGTGGATGTGTGAAGTAAGGACCCAATATCAGGGCACTACATAATATACAGCCTGTACATTTAAATACTCCTGGACGCTGTACTAAGAAGAGGGTTTCTGATATTTATCCACCGGGTCCGAAGGGCTCAAGATTTCCTTTAAGTTGCTTCCCCTTCTGAAAGCTAAACTTAGGTTTTTCTGGCAATTTTTTAGAAATGGATTCATCAGAGGTTAAAATTGGCCAATGCTTCAGCACACTGTCTGGCTTTCGTACTGCCTACTCCTTATTGGCTAACATAGTAGAGATCACTCCCGATGGATTTCTTCTCATGCCCATCTACCATATCTTGTTCCCTCATTACTTCCTCACGATTAAGTGAAAGGGCCCATTCTTTGGTGTCCTTTAGCAATTTTTGTGGATTACCCCTATTCAGAAATGTGAAGCATATTTCAATCAAATCTTTTTCCCTTTTATTTATATCACTGTCTATACGTACCACCCTCAGCATCTGTGACTTCGGCAATGAATTCAACAGGTGCTTTGGGTGGTTACTGTGATAATGCACCAATGTATTTCTATCTGTTGGTTTTATATATATGCACGTCTGTAGACCCTCATTCTCTTTATACACTTTAACGTCCAAGAAGTCGATGCTTTGCCCATCATGTTTAACCGTGAACTTTATAGGACTGTCCAAATCATTCAAGTATCCCACAAATTTATCCAGGTCACTAACAGGGCCCAACCACAAAAAGAAGACATCATCGATATATCTTCTATAAAATGCTCCATTCTGCCTGAATAATAGATTGCTTAATATATAGTCATTTTCAGATTTATTCATATAAGCATTGGCATAAGCTGGGGCTACCTTAGAGCCCATGGCAGTCCCTGTGCGCTGTATATAATACGATGTCTCAAACTTGAAATTATTTTTATCCAAAATGAAAGTTAGCAAGCTCAACATAAATTCAATCGGGGGCCCCACATACAATGCATTGCCTGTCACTAATCCGCGCACTGCCTCCACACCGGCCCCATGCGGAATGCAGGTGTAGAGGCTCTGCACGTCCATCGTAACAAGAATCATATTTGTTGTGGGCAAGTCAATACTGGCAATAATTTTTAAAAAATCATTAGTGTCCTTCAAGTAACTGTACATGTTTTGTATACATGGTTGTAGCAAAGAGTCCACAAACTCAGCAATGCCATCAATAAGCAAGCCATTTGAAGAAATAATAGGGCGTCCTGGTGGCCTTTGTAAATTTTTGTTAACTTTGGGCAATGTATAGATCACTGGCCTCACGGGATGTAGTGGCAAAAAATAATCATACAAATCCTTAGTGATCCAATTATTTGTCACAGCAGTTTTTAGTATAATATCAAGCTCAGTATAGAACTGCTCTGTGGGATTAGTTAACAATTTTTCATACTTAGTTACATCAGATAATTGGGACAGAATCTCCTGTTTGTAGTAAGTATAATCCAAAATCACAATGCCTCCTCCTTTATCCGCAGTTTTTACAATGATTTCCTTGTTTTGTTTCAAGGATTTCATTGCATTGCATCCGCTTGCGTAAGATTGCCTCTCCATTTATATTTATTATAATGGCAAGCGGACATATCAAAATTCAACATGCGGTTGAAAGTTCTAATTGATGCATTCGTGCTAACCGGATCATAAGTGCTTTTGGATTTAAATTTGCTTACATCAGAAACTGTTCCTCCAACCTCTGTTTGTAAAGTAGACGGACCCATGTCTGTCTCCATATTAACATTTGTATCCTCATTAGTCCCATCTGTTAGCATATCAGTGTCAATTATGCCTGATTTATGTCCAAAGCGTTCCTTTAATCGTATTTGCCTAGTGAACCTATAATTGTCTATCACATGTAAAAAAAGAATTATCACTCACCACTGGAACATATCCCATGCCTTTTTCCAGTAGCGATGCTTCTGCTGTGGTTAGTTGATGCGGGGATATGTTGAATATCAGGTCTTCCTTCTGATCGTCCCCTGTTGCCTCTGTGATCTTGTGCTTACCGGCATTACACCAGTAGCCTTCCGGGATCGTGGTTGTTGTCCTGACACTCCCCTAAAAAAGGAACCTGAGGGCGCGATGATTCTGAGGCACTGGTTTCCCCTCACTCTCCGATGCGCCACTGGTTGCCGGTCTCTAGTAATGAAGTGAAACGTCCCAAATTTGCCCATCACTACAAAGCAGCTGTTTTAAGACCAATAAAAAGTCCATAATATTTATGATTATAAATGATGTATTAGCCATGGGAGGGCACAGTATATTAACATGTTGCTTTCAACATGACTAGTACTCTGTAAATTATACATACGTAATCAACAAGTTACAAATACAAAATATTCCACTTTGGGGTTCACTTAAATCAAATCACTTAAATCAAGTCAAGACCGAAAAGCACAAATCGAACAGATGCAACAAATAGGAATGGGTCTTATTAATTATAAGAAGAAACTAGAGAGGTACATTTCCTGAAGAAAATGTGAGTGGTGCTTGCCGTGGCAAAACTCAGGCCCCCTATATATGTTGGGTGTCTTGCCCAGTCGCCCCTGGTGCCTAGAGAGTACACAAAGTCGGTAGAATCCGGATTAAACCGGTGAAATTTAAAGCCAACCAAATTTTACCATTGAAATCAATCCAAACAAACTGGCTATTTTTGGCTCCGCCCACTTTTAAAAATTTGCAACCCAGTCACCAAATGGACCAAGTTTGAGCACTCTTACATTAACAGTGTAAGAATGACAGGAATTTAAATATTCCCATTGAATAGCGTTAGGTAAAATTTGATTGGCTGTCTTAAGCTCCGCCCATTTTTCTGAATTTTAACCCCAGTTACCTAGTCATGGTCAGTGCCAAGTTTGGGGCCTCCGGTTTTAAAACTGTGAAAACGGCGGTAATCAAAAATTTTACATTGAAGTCAAAAGGTGAAAACGGATTGGCTGTTTATGGCTCCACCCACTTTTCCTAAATTTTGACCGCAGTCACCCAGTGAGTAATTGAGCCAAGTTTGGTACACCTAGCATTTAAACCGTGATAATAGCAGCAGTTTATCATTTTTCATTAAGGTCAAAGGCTGAAATCTGATTGGCTGTTGTTGCCCCGCCCCTTTTTTTCCTAATTGTGAACCACAGTCACTCAGTGACTAACATACCAAAGTTTGGGAATGCTGTCATTTAATGTGTAAAAATGGCAGCATTTCTATTTTTTTCTATTGAAAATCAATGAATGAAATTTGATTGGTTGTTGGTGGCTCCGCCCACTTTTTCTAAACTTGAAGTGGAAACCCCCAGCGACCACATTGTGATATTCAAGGTCCCTGACATCAATACTGAGAGAATGGCAGCCTTCTTAATTTTTCCCATTAAAACCAATCAAAGAAATCTGATTGGTTGGTTTTGGCTCCACCCACTTTTCTTAATTTTAATCCCAGTCCCCCAGTGACCAACTGTGCCAACTTTGAGGACCCTGCCATTAACGTCTAAGAGCGGCAGCAGTTAAAAAAAATCCTATTTAATTGAATGGCTGAAATTTGATTGGCTGTTGTAGACTCCACCCACTTTTTGTAAATTTTAGCCGCAGTCACCCAGTGACCCACGGTGCCAAGTTTGGGAGCTCTGGCTTTGATACTGTGAGAACAGCAGTAATCAAAAATTTTACATAAACTGATTGGCTGTTTATGGCTCCACCCACTTTTCCTAAATTTTGACCGTAGTCACCCAGTGAGTAATTGAGCCAAGTTTGGTACACCTAGCATTTAAACCGTGATAATAGCAGCAGTTTATCATTTTTCATTAAGGTCAAAGGCTGAAATCTGATTGGCTGTTGTTGCCCCGCCCCTTTTTTTCCTAATTGTGAACCACAGTCACTCAGTGACTAACATACCAAAGTTTGGGAATGCTGTCATTTAATGTGTAAAAATGGCAGCATTTCTATTTTTTTCTATTGGAAATCAATGAATGAAATTTGATTGGTTGTTGGTGGCTCCGCCCACTTTTTCTAAACTTGAAGTGGAAACCCCAGCGACCACATTTGTGATATTCAAGGTCCCTGACATCAATACTGAGAGAATGGCAGCCTTCTTAATTTTTCCCATTAAAACCAATCAAAGAAATCTGATTGGTTGGTTTTGGCTCCACCCACTTTTCTTAATTTTAAACCCAGTCCCCCAGTGACCAACTGTGCCAACTTTGAGGACCCTGCCATTAACCGTCTAAGAGCGGCAGCAGTTTAAAATTTTCCTATTTAATTGAATGGCTGAAATTTGATTGGCTGTTGTAGACTCCGCCCACTTTTTGTAAATTTTGGCTGCAGTCACCCAGTGACCCACGGTGCCAAGTTTGGGAGCTCTGGCTTTATTACTGTGAGAATTACAGCTGTTTACATTTTCTCATTGAAGTCAATAGGGAAAATCTGATTGGTTGTTTGCGGCTCCGCTCACTTTTTTGGGTCCCCAAAATAGGACAGAAAAGTCACAACACCCCATTCCCGAATAAGCTGAACGGTTTGACACCTCATTCATGGGTCTGCGACAAACTAATTATTCGATAAATTCCCCATTATAAGTCAATGGGGCAAATTTGGGGACCTCTCCTGCCCCGGGGGTAAAACTTATACCCTCGTGTGGGGTATCATCTGACACAGGTCGCAAACCTCTTCAAATGTGGTAAATTTAACGTTTCTACAAGATTCCCTCTCTGCGCTAGAATCCGTCAAAAGTTGGCCTCAATGTTAATCTATGGGACTTTTCGGGGTGGTTAATTGCCCCCGCAAGGGGCAATTAACCACCCACCCCTTAGAAAAGTCATACCACCCCATTCCCGATTAAGCCGCACGATTTGACACCTCATTCATGGGTCTAGGACAAACGGTGCGGGACTAGTTACGCGCCAAACTTTCATACGGAAGAAGAATAAAAATAAGTTTGCAAGATAACAGTAGTGATGCTTTGCTTCGCAAGCACCACTAACTATAACTAAAGTATAAAAGAATACATTTAAATGAATGAACTTTTGTGCAAGCTGCAATTCTCTGAACTTGAGAACATTACCATTATTCCGTACAATTTCCATTACAGTATGAATATACAAAGAACTCAATCTTCCCTTTTATCTTGGCAAAAAAACAATTGAATGAATTCTTAAATCTGAAGGTACTGAGCGGTGAATATTATCATTATTCTATACAAGTTGGAATGCTTTGTGTTCTTCTGGAATTTCACTGTGTATTAAAGCGGCTCATTTTATTGTTTAGGAATCATAAAAATAAAGGTCTGTAGAAAAAAACACGAATCTTGCAAGTGAAATATTGATTTCCACTGAAACCACTGACATGTCTGGATTTCTTAGCAGTCTAAACCATAGACATGTTTAACCACAGTCCAGACTGATATGGAGACTGAATGGGGTCAGGCCAAGGGAGATTCCACTACTTAGAATTTAGATAAAAATATAGACTTTAGGAAATTCATACCATAACTTCATGGAACTATATTCTTTTCTCTGTGAAAATCCTCCTTGTATTGAACAACAATAATTGTAAAATGTGGGACATATATCAACTGATATATTAACCTTTGGGATTACATTTTTGCCATGAATCACATAAATTGCGCAAAATTTCATGTTTAAAATTTTACAATTGCAGGAATTTTTGTGTAAGTTTTAAGCAAGGAAGGATTTTTATGGTTTTCTTTTGAAAAATATAATTTTGCAGTTATTTTCAACATTTTACGTGAATCATAGAAAAAAGTGATCCCAAACATTAATAAATTTGTCCCTTAATTTCAAGTATTTCCCATTCCCCCAGATTTTTAATTTGTGTGCCCCTAGGCCAGCCACTTTATGTCACACTGCTCTCATTCCCAGCACTCCCTCACTTGCCCTGTTGCTTGTGCAAACCTCCTATTCACTCGCTCTTCTCCTCAGGTCCTGAATTGGCGTGCAGAAGAGTTAAAAAAAGGCATCCCTCCCCTAAAATGGTACTGCCCTGGACCTTTATGGCCTCCCCACAAATCCTGGCCTGTCTCCTCCCACCGCTCCCTGCCACAGAATGGCAGCAGTGTGACCATATATTTATTATTTTCAGGAGTGACCATGACTCCAATACATTTGACATCATTCTACAAATTCTTCCAGGGTTTTGCCATTTTTTTTCAGCAAAAAAGGGCTAATTTCATTCGTCACAAGTCAAATTCTTAAACCTGTAATCTGTAAACCAGTTTGTGCAATAAAGTTGTGACCTTATTTACATCCATTGTTGATTTAGAATGTTTCTTCTTGGGTATACTGATGGGTCAAGTTAAAGGGAAGCTGGATGAGATTCGTTGGTGAGGCATGATTGGCCATCTTGGTGTTGCCCTAGTCAAGAGTTAGAAAAAAACAGAAAGAAAAGATATCATAATGTAAAGTTCTTCCTGTTGAATAAAATGAGGGATCCAGCATTTCTGGGGCTTTAGTCAAGTATAGCTAATAAAGGATGGTGACAGTCCTCTGTCTTGTATAGCTCTTGACCCTTTTGCCCATTTAGTAAAAAGACTAGGGATGCACCGAATCCACTGTTTTGGATTCGGCCAAATCATTTACGAAAGATTCGGCCGAATTCGAATCCCTATTTGCATATGCAAATTCGGGATGGGAAAGGCAAAAAAAATCATTTTTGTGACAAAAAGTCACACGATTTCCCTCCCCGCCCCTAATTTGCATATAAAAAGGCCGAATCCTGGCCGAATCCCGAACCAAATCCTGGATTCAGTGCATCCCTAAAAAAGACTCTGTAATAAAGGTTATTTTATTAATAATACTTTTAGCCCAAATTAAAAGCAGGAGCCATAAATTCAGTGGCAGATTTATATAAAATCAATTCAGGCTCTTAATTCAAAGGGAGGGCAATGCTGTGGGATTGGGGTGAATTTTAGGGGGTTAGGGTGAAGATTACGGTTCAATACATTTTTGTGATGGAGGTAGCAAACAGGGTTAACTTACCAATATTTTTGGGGGGTCCAGGTGCTCATGCCCCAGACCTTCAGCTTTGGGAGGTAATAGACAGACTTTTCATTAGATTTCAGGCTGGCACAAACTGGATTTCACTCCAATAGCTGATGCCGTTAAAAAAGTGATTTATTTTTCTCTTAAATAAATCACTTATTTAATTGCATCAACTGTTGGAGTGAAGTCCAGTTTGTGCCAGCCTGCAATCTAATGAAAACGTGTAAACCTTACTGATGCCACCTTTACTGAGACTTTGTACTGGCCCTTAGGGTTGGTGAGATGGGGTGATTTCACAGGTTGGGGGTTATGAGGTTGCAGGGAAAAGAATGAACATGATCCAGTGGGCAACTGTGTGGATCAAGATATTTAAATTTCAGTTGGAGACAAAGGGCTAGATTCAATTCAGTAAGAAAAAGGTTTATCACATGAAAACTTATGGATAAGATTCAATTCGAGATGCATCTCATTTCAGAAAAACTCATTTAACGTTTTATGGGGAAAAACTAGAACTGAATTTGGAGAAAATCTTTTTCTCCTCAAATTGAATTTGTCCGTAAATCTTCAAGTGATAAACCGTGAGATAACTTTTTTCTCACTGAACTGAATCTGGCCCAATGTGAGAAAAAGCTGTTGTTCAATGTAGGGTAAATCAAGGAGAATTTAAGGAAATTACAAATTGGCAAAAATAGAGGATACCAGGATACAGCCCAATGTCAAAGGGAAAATGTAATCTGCAGACAATATTATTTCTTACACAATGAGTATTTTTTTAAGATGTATATGCCCCCTACAACTATTTAAATTTTTTTCTTCATTCGCCATAAACAAAACATATATTTGTATATTTGTAAAAATGTTGTCACATTCTGCTTTGGACTGGACCTTAAGAAGACAATATTTAGAATGCAGAGAGCTGTGCTTTCATGGTTGTCATTTCGATTCCTCAATCTTAAACCAACAATTCAAATTTAAATTGTAGATTTAAAGTAGGATAAATAACAAATTCGATGTTGTGGCCATTAATTGACAGACAGCAATCGTACGAATGTCATGTCCTGGATATAGTAGTGACAGTCACCCATTGATATTGACAGATGGGCAATACATGCATTAGCCAACAGAAATTTTCTAAGTCGTCCGATTGACTAAACAAATGATCACCATGGTACAAAAAATGTCCGTGGCGTAAATCCTCACTACAGTTGTATGACGGAAAATACACTGTAAATTCACTCAAAGAGAAATTGTCTCTCACAATGGCGATTTTTGTAAATTAGAGATGTCTTGTGAAAATACAGCTGATGTTTTAATCTCAATTTGAAGCACAAACCAATAAGTAGAAAGTGCTTTTATGTTTTGAAAATTTACTATTTGTCAAACTGAAGAGACAAATTCAATATCCAACCTATACACATCATTTTGATTTGGTTAAGAAATCAGCTTGCCAGTACTGGTTGGAACAGCAGTGATTAGAACTGGTAATCACATTTGGGGGCAGATGGTAAATTTTGAATGGTAAATTTGAATTTTTGATATTTTTTTTTGGTCAAAACTCACAATTTCGAATTTAAAAGCACCAACTCCAATTTAAATTCGAATGTGAGATTGATCACACCTGGAACCCTGGATACAGTTCTAATTCGAATATTCGCCACCTAAAACCTGCCGAGTACATGTAGAAGTCGATGGCAGAGGTCCCTTGAACTATTTGAAGATGTTAAAAGTAGGGATGAGCCAAATTTTTGCCAAGTTTTGCTGCGAAAATTACACCCCATAGACTCTAAGAAGAGAAAAAAAATTTGACCAGCAAAAGTTGCGTATTTTTTTCGATTCGAATTCGAGTTTTCGTGTTGGGTCAAATTTTTTCATAAATAACATACCATTCGAATTGTGAATAAAATCGAATTTATTAGAGTTTCAAAAAATTCACAATAATCTAAAATTCGTCCTATGATAAATAACCCGGTAGATATATATATTTTATTTAAACTAGTACCCAATCCATTTGACATTACCTATTCCTTCCAAAAATATTAGCCAGACATTAAGCCAAATCCCAACCTTAATCTGCATATTCAAATTTGTGCCAAGCCATCAATCTGTAGCCAGGGCCGCCATCAGGGGGGCACGGGGGGTACAAGTTTACTGGCCCCGGGCCTAAAGGGAGGCCCAGCTGTGCTGCAGTTTTTGAAATAGCTGGTCACCCCTTGGCAGTGCCGAAAATGTGCTGCCTCTACGAAAGTCCTGAACCATCTAAAAGCCAAAGTCCTAAACTGCAGAAGTCACGAAAAGAGCTGAACTGCTTAAGTCCCGAGGCTGCAAAAAGACCAGAAAGAGCAAACTTGAAGTCCTCAAGCCGCGAAAAGACCCAAAGTCACGAAAAGACCCAAACTTGAAGTCCTGAATCCACGAGTTCAGTTCTACTGAACACCAATGTGTGTTTTTTTTTTATTTTTTTAAAGCCCTAGCTTTATTTTAATACTCAACAGGCCCCTGCCACCCATGTTTTTTTTAAAAAATATTCTCTGGGGCCCCAAATTGTTTTTAACTTGTAAGAGGGGCCCTAGGGCCAACATTTTTTTTAATTTATAGTGGGCCCTGACCACCAATGATTTTTTAAAAAAAAACTTTTATCGGGGTCCCTGGCGGCCCCCGTGATTTCTAATGGCCACTTATAGTGCAAATTACTGCTGCACACTGACAAATTGGATTTTATTGGCTCAAACAAAGTAGACAAAGGCAACATTTCAGACCTCACAGGGCCCTTTATCAAGCCATTATCAATGTTTGTTAAAGGGCCTTTTGAGGTCCGAAAAAATGGTACTGATGAATGACTGGACTGGTAAGTACCTTAAAGGAAACTGCTGTCTGCTTATAGGCCACAGAATGTCCTGAAAGTTCTTTAAAAACTGGAAGTGCAGGCGGATGGATGGAGACAGTTCCTGGATGATGAGACCTCTGCTATCCTACAGTTCATCTGTGCCTATTTTTTACTGTGGCTTTTCATGGTTTGGATATATTTTCAACAGTGGAGTGCTGACATTCTCACTTTTACTCTTGCTTTTTATTGTAAAAATGGGAGGAGTCCTACTACCATGCTGGACTTTACATGCAGAATAACCGCAGGCTCTAATTAAAGGGGTGGTTAGCCTTTAAGTTAACTGTTAGGGGCACATTTACAAAGCTCGAGTGAAGGATTCGAATTAAAAAAACTTCGAATTTCGAAGTGTTTTTTGGGCTACTTCGACCATCGAATGGGCTACTTCGACCTTCGACTTCGACTACGAATCGAACGATTCGAACTAAAAATCGTTCGACTATTCGACCATTCGATAGTCGAAGTACTGTCTCTTTAAGAAAAACTTTGACCCCCTACTTCGGCAGCTAAAAGCTACCGAAGTCAATGTTAGCCTATGGGGAAGGTCCCCATAGGCTTGCCTGAGATTTTTTGATCGAAGGATATTCGATCGTTGTATTAAAATCCTTCGAATCGTTCGATTCGAAGGATTTAATCGTTCGATCGAACGAATAATCCTTCGATCGTTCGATCGCAGGATTTGCGCTAAATCGCTCGACTTCGATATTCGAAGTCAAACGATTTTAGTTCCTAGTCAAATATCGAGGGTTAGTTAACCCTCGATATTCGACCCTTCATACATCTGCCCCTTAGTATGTTATAGAATGGCTAATTCTAAGCACATTTCAATTGGCCTTCTTTTTTTATATTTTATTTTATTTGTTTGCCTTCTCCCTCTTCTGACACTTTCCAACTGGGGGTCACTTACCCATTTAAAAACAAATGCTATTCAAGGCTACACATCTAGGGGCACATTTACTAAGGGTCGAATATCGAGGGTTAATTAACCTTCAATATTTGACCATCGAAGTAAAATCCTTCGACTTCGAATATCGAAGTCAAAGGATTTACCGCAAATACTTTGATTGAACGATCGAAGAAAAAATCGTTAGATCGAACTATTAAATCCTTCGAAACGAACGATTCGAAGGATTTTAATCCATCGATCGAAGGATTTTCCTTTGATCAAATAAAGCTTAGAAAACCTATGGGGAAGGTCCTCATAGGCTAACATTGATGCTCTGTAGGTTTAAAGTGCCGAAGTAGGTAGTCAAAGTTTTTTTTAAAGAGACAGTACTTCGACTATCGAATGGTCGAACAGTTGAACGATTTTTAGTTCGAATCATTTGAGTCATAGTCGAAGGTCGAAGTAGCCTATTCGATGGTCGAAGTACCCAAAAATTAAATAAAGTAAATGTGCCGCCTACTGTTATTGCTATTGCTATTACCCACTTTTTCCGGGCCCTCTCCTATTCATATTCCAGTCTCTTATTCAGATCAATGCTTGGTTGCTAGGGCAGTGGTCCTAGGGGTGCCTGCTATGTAAATCTGGCCCTGCTTGTATCTGTGTGGGTCTGTTAGGGCGCGCGCGCGTCTCTTCCTTGGTTTTATGCGCATGCGCGCTGACGTGATGACGTCAGCGCGCAGTGGCGCGAAATTCAAATACTATTTAAAGGGATCCCTGGTTTTGTTCAGTGCCCGTGATAGGATTCCCTGTGCTTTGAGCTATATTCTGAATCTGTTTGATCCCTGTTTTGACCCCTGCCTGGCTATTTTGACTATTCTGAATTCTGGATCCTGACTTGCCTGCTTACGACTACTCTACTGTTTAACCCTTCGATTGATCACCCGGTTTTGACCCTTTTGCCTGTTTGACGATTCTTGTTATCTGCCTGCCTCGACCCAGCCTGTTTGACGATTCTTGTTATCTGCCTGCCTCGACCCAGCCTGTCTGACGATTCTGTTGCCTGTTCCATTTGTACCTTGACCTTCGGCCCAAAAGACTCTGCTACCTGCCGTGCCCCTCTGCTAGCCAGAACATCTTGCCTTGTACCCCTCGTTAAGTCCAGGTGGCACCCAAGTAAGCTGAGGGCTCCTCCCGAAGCCCAACGGTGGTCACACTACTGGTGAAGCTGAGACCAGGGTACTTGGCACCTGTTCTGGTATTGGGTGCCGGCCGTGACATTATCACGGGCCATGGAGGACGAAAGTCACGACGAAGCTGCTGCCGCTGCTGCTCCTCCAACTACCACCGAAGTGCTTCTTACTACACTGTTACAGCGCTTGGAGGATCATGAACAGAAGCAAAATTACCTCCTACAGGGTTTTCACAACCTAACCCGACAGCTGGAGGGTACGCAAGCTTCGCAGCAGCAATCTGTTCCTGTTCCAACACCTTCTGAGGGTTCCTCTGCCAATTGGGGTAACTCATCAAAACCCCATGAACCAAAAATTGTGTTCCCCGAAAGGTTCAGTGGGGATCGCACCAAATTTTTTGTTTTCAAAGAGGCATGTAAGCTGTACCTTAGTTTTTTCCCTCATTCTTTCCAATCGGATGAGGAGAAAGTAAGGTTCATAATGACCCTGCTTTTAGGTGACCCTCAAATTTGGGCCCTCAGGCTGCCTTCCTCCGACCCTGCTCGTTTTTCCCTAGATACTTTCTTTAACAGCATGGCCATTCTCTACGATGACCCGGATCGTGCATCGTCTGCCGATACCGCGATTCGTAAGTTGCACCAAGGGAAAAGGGATGCGGAGGTGTATTGCACCGAATTCCGCCGGTGGGCAGTGGAGACTGGGTGGAATGATTTGGCTCTAAGGAGTCAATTCCGGTTGGGGTTATCTGATTCTGTAAAAGATAGTTTGGTTAATTTTCCCCTACCTTCTAATCTGGACGACCTCATGTCCTTCGCCATCCAGGTAGATAGAAGGCAAAGGGAGAGAAGGGGTGAGAGGAGTACAAGCTTCTCGGCGGTATATGGCCCCCTGAGGCCGTTCAAGCGTTTGAATTCCTCAAAAAGGAATTCAGCTCTGCCCCAATTCTCGTCACCCCGACACTGCGCTTCCTTTTATTGTGGAGGTTGACGCCTCTGAGGTGGGAGCTGGGGCAGTCCTTTCTCAAAGGCACCCGACTACCAACAAGTTACATCCCTGTGCTTTCTTCTCCAGGAAGTTTTCACCCGCACAGGTGAATTATGATATAGGTAACAGGGAATTGCTGGCAGTCAAATGGGCCTTTGAGGAATGGTGGCACCTCCTGGAGGGTGCAAAACATCTGGTGACGGTCTATACTGACCACAAAAATCTGTTGTATATAGAGTCTGCTAAACGCCTTAATCCAAGGCAGGCTAGGTGGGCTCTATTTTTCACAAGGTTTAATTTTTCTTTGACTTTCAGGCCCGGGACTAAAAATACCAAGGCGGATGCACTCTCTAGGAGTTTTGAAGCAATTTCCCCTGATTCTAGTGAGTGTACTCCCATCATTCCCAGGGAAATAATTGTTGCGACCTTGGAGTCTGACCTCTCTTCCTTGTTGTCCCCTTTACAATCATCTGCTCCTGCTGGAACCCCATCTGGGAGATGGTTCGTTCCTGAGGAGCTTAGGGAACAAGTGTTAAGAGAGGTTCATGATTCTAAAGTGGCAGGTCATCCGGGTATTACAAAGACCATTTCTCTTTTATCCCGTCATGTCTGGTGGCCTTCCTTCAAACAGGATACTAAAACATATGTCATTTCCTGTCCAGTCTGTCAGAGGTCTAAGTCATCTCATCTTCTGTCCCAGGGTCTATTAAACCCCTTACCCGTTCCAGAGAAACCATGGTCTCACATTTCCATGGATTTTATTGTGGAGTTGCCTCCTTCTCAGGGTAAGACAGTGATTTGGGTGGTGGTCGATAGGTTCAGTAAAATGGCTCATTTTATTCCTCTTTCACATCTCCCTTCTGCTAAAACCCTGGCTGACTTATTCATTACTCATATTTTTAAGTTTCATGGTTTTCCTGAGAATATTGTTTCTGACAGGGGGGTTCAGTTTGTTTCAATATTTTGGCGTGCTTTCTGTTCCTTGGTGGGTACTGAATTGTCTTTTTCCTCTGCCTATCACCCTCAAACTAACGGTCAAACCGAAAGAGTGAACCAGTCCCTTGAGCAGTATCTCAGATGCTATGTGTCCGATAACCAGTCCACATGGTCTGAACTGCTACCCTGGGCAGAATTTGCATACAATAATGCTACCCATTCCTCCTCAGGAGAGTCTCCTTTTTTTGTTGTCTATGGTTTGCACCCCAAAGCGTTTTCTTTTTCTGACTTTAATTCCCCTGTACCCTCTGCCAATTCATCTGTCCTGAAATTTTCCGAAATTTGGTCTCAAGTTCATAATTCTTTATCCGCAGCTTCCCTAGCTCAGAAAAGGGCTGCTGACAAATCCCGTAGGGAAGCACCCCAGTACAAGGTGGGAGATTTAGTATGGTTGTCAACAAAGAATATCAAGTTGAAGGTTCCCTCTCCTAAACTGGGTCCTAGATTCATTGGTCCATACCCCATCATTGCAATAATTAATCCATCCTCTGTCCGTCTTCAATTACCTCCTAATTTCAGAATTTCTAATTCCTTCCATGTCTCTCTTTTGAAGCCTGCCAATAATTCTCGTCATCTGTCTGTTCCTCCCCCAGTGCTGGTTGAAGGTCAGCCTGAGTATGAAATCCAGGAGTTCCTCGACTCCCGCCTCGTGAGGGGTAAGTTACAATATCTTACCAGGTGGAAGGGCTTCGGTCCTGAGGAGAACTCTTGGGTCTCAGTTGATGACATCAGGGCTGATCGCCTCAGGAGACAATACCATGCTAGGTTTCCCGGTAAGCCTGGGGGTCCAGTGGCCCCCCCTAGAGAGGGGGGTAATGTAACGAACTTACCTGGTGGTCTAGTGGGGGGACGGCAGGGACGCCTGCCGCCCCCTCGGCGAGGACGCTCGCCGCACTGAGCCGCGCCGGTCTGTTAGGGCCTCTTCCTTGGTTTTATGCGCATGAGCGCTGACATGATGATGTCAGCGCGCAGTGGCGCAAAATTCAAATACTATTTAAAGGGATCCCTGGTTTTGTTCAGTGCCCGTGATAGGATTTCGTTTCCTGGTGCTTTGAGCTATATTCTGAATCTGTTTGATCCCTGTTTTGACCCCTGCCTGGCTATTTTGAATATTCTGAATTCTGGATCCTGACCTTGCCTGCTTACGACTACTCTACTGTTTAACCCTTCGATTGATCACCCGGTTTTGACCCTTTTGCCTGTTTGACGATTCTTTTTATCTGCCTGCCTCAACCCAGCCTGTTTGACGATTCTTGTTATCTGCCTGCCTCGACCCAGCCTGTCTGACGATTCTGTTGCCTGTTCCATTTGTACCGTGACCTTCGGCCCAAAAGACTCTGCTACCTGCCGTGCCCCTCTGCTAGCCAGAACATCTTGCCTTGTACCCCTCGTTAAGTCCAGGTGGCACCCAAGTAAGCTGAGGGCTCCTCCCGAAGCCCAACGGTGGTCACACTACTGGTGAAGCCGAGCCGAGACCAGGGTACTTGGCACCTGTTCTGGTATTGGGTGCCGGCCGTGACACCACCATATGGGTTGTATTTTCTTTGGGACCCATACATGCAATGGTACAAGCCAACAAAAAGTCAAAGTAAGTCAATAGAAAGAAAGTTGTCAAAAACACACAAGTGTCATCATTCAATCAGAACCACATCCCACAGTCACCCTGGAGCCAAGAGATTCTGTTCAAGAGATTGTGGAGCCAATAAAGACTGTTGAGGAGATTATGGAGCCAGAAGACTCTGCCCATGAGAAAATGGCCCCATCGTATCCTGCAGTCATGAACTAAAATCCTGCACCCTAGGCCCTGGCATTGGTAGCCTTTCCACAAATCTGGGCCTGGTCATAGATGTTAAGGAAGATGTTGCTTATAGATAATTAAAATCAAGTGAATGGTGAAGTTGGCCATGAACATATTCTCAGGGCAAAAACTTGTATGCGTAATGGTTGTATCTATAATAAGAATTTAGATATCACTGTTCTGACTACATGACCCACTGAGGTGTCCCTTATTAAGAGAAGAAAAAGAAAATAAGCCCCTTCTTCCAATTCATTGAAACTCTCAAGGACAAAAGAAAGAAGAAGCCGAGTGGGAAAACTCAGAAACCAAAAATTTTTACAAACCTAACATCATGTTTCCGGATTCTTATGATCCCAAGGCCGGAGGTGCCAGACATTACAGCTGTGGGATCTACTTAAGCCAAAGTTATTCAAGTCTCCCAGTGCTGTACAAGGACACTGTTAAAGTCCATTACTAGATAAATTATATTGAGCAGAGAGCTATGTATGAAGCTCTACAAGACTGCTACTGGTGACCAAAAAAAGACCAGTGGATACATAACCAGCTTCCATTTTGTTAAACCCTACCCTGTTCCTTAATATTCCTTCCCCCCAACAATCTCTTTCAATATATTTGTTTATGTTTGTTTATTAGTTGTCAATAAAGTTGCTATGAAAATGAATGAGATGGAATCAGAAACATTGAAATTATGGGAATGAATAACAGTGTCCTCTGCTAGTGACTGGGTTTCTCCTAATAGAGAATAGATCAGTTCTAGTCAACATGAAACTTTTTGTGGGGTTCACATATGGCCCCTAAATATTTATAAAGGGGCTGTCATGTAAGTGCTTTATCAGCAGATTAGAGGGACTAATAGCTATTGTAATTTAATTCTATTGGACTGCTTTAAACAATAAAAAATAATTTGTTACATTTGGTCTCCCAAACCCAGAGTAAACCCCAAGATCCCGGTTACGGCTCACTGTTCTGTCTATAACAGCCGCCTTTCACTTCGGGAGGAGCCCTCCACTACTCAGATGCTGCCAGGTGATGTGAGAGGACCAAGGAAAGAAATCTGGGCTAGCACGTGAACTGTATGTACTACTGGAACGGAGAATAGGAGGGTGGTCAAAGGACAAGCCGAGTCAATACCAAGCTGGGCAATGCAGTACACAATAGTGAGGTAGAAGCACAGTCGGGTCACAGGCTGAGTCAGAATATAAAAGCAGTGGTACAAATCAGGATCCAGTGGAATAGTTTAAATACAGGCAGGAGTCGGGACAGGCAGCAATCTGGACAAGAATCAGGGTCAGGAAAGGTCAAACACGGAACAACTAGAAATAGCACCCAGGAACTATCAAAATAGAACTACGTTGGGCAATGACACATAGTGCATCGGAGTTTTAAATATTTGAATTTTCGTGCCATGCGCAATGACGTCAGACGCACACAGCATCATAACCCGAAAGCAGCAGAAGCGCCTAGAGAAGACGCGCATTGGTGCATGAAGACTGCGGCAGGCGTCCCTGAAATCCCCCCCCCCCACTAGACCACCAGGGGTGAGTTTACTTACATAATTATTACAAAAAATTAGGTGTTAGTACCACACTTTGGCCAAAATATGTAAGCTTAAGTGCCATGTCAAGGCCCCTCATTGTACGTGAGTCCTACACTATTTGTGAGCATATACATAAAGTACATATAGGTAATTTAGGTAATATATATGTCTTTATAAGGGAGTATTGGTGAAATTGCTGGAAGTGGCCACTTGTTTCTAAAAATGTCCATGGAATGAAAATAAATACAAAAGAGATCCTCTATTGTCTTAGACATGAGCCCACGTTTAAATAAATGTGGAATGAGGTTCAAATGGTAAAAAAAACAATTTACCAAAAAATATATTAAACAGTTACAACTTTTAAATATAATCCCACATTAAAATTTGAAAAACGCCACTGTTTTATCTTTTTTTTTATGACTTTTCAGGCATACAGGCCAGGATATAATGTCACTGACATAAGATTGTTGAGGATGTAACTTCATCTTATCAATATATTTCACAGCATTGTGGGACATGTTGGCGCTCTAAAAATACCTGTTATTATTAATAATAATGATATTATAAGTGCATTCCTAAAGTGCCCACGAGGGGGCAGGATTTCCCTTTTGATCAACCTTGAATGTTATAAAAATATAACGCTGACAAGATGTCGTCTATGACACTATCCACATGATGAAAACAAAAAGGCATAATTCTCATTGTAAAAAACATTCCGTTATACCCTCACCCATTCGTATTGTTATGACAGCCAGACACCACTGTGTCCATCCCGTCTCCTCTGATTAATCTTATGAAAGTTAATGAAGGACCCCAAAATACTGAAACTTGTTTCTACTACAATGTATTAAAATTGCTCATTAATTAGAGCCTCACTTGGTCATTTACACTCGTGTGCTTCCCCTGCAGCCCCAGGGTCTGCTTTCTCTGTAGTTATGCCCCTAAATGCTGAGTCACCCTGGAACTACTGCTGCTCCGAACATAACGCTATTTCCACTGCAGATTGTATATATACAGCCCCGTCTGGTGCCTCATCTGGTATCAGATATATTGATGATGCCAGTTAGTAATTCTAATGTAAGTTTGTGGGTGCACATGTTCTTTCTTCAGTGTTATGCAACTCCTACCGTAATAAATGCTACATCTTCTATATGCAACTTACTGTATATAGTTGCTTTCACTAACTAACTGTAACCAGTTTCATCTGAAAAACATAAATCTTAATTTTTTTAATTGGAGTTGCACAGATATTATAGCCAGGCCCCCTGGTGGGGAATCATAGTAAAAATCTGAAAGAGTCACAAGCTTGGGTGTTGCTGTGGCATGGGTCTTCTGCCAGTAATGATCTGGAATAGACTGCTGGTCAAGGGGCTGAAGAAGATTAAATGGCAGGTCAAAGATCAGGGCAGAGCTTGGCATAGGTCGGGGGCAGGGGGGAGTCATCCAGGAAAATCACTAATAAGCAGGGCTCAAAACAACAACTGACATAAAATAACACTCTTTTAAACTAGTGTAAAACATAAAGGCAACAGCATTGTGGGCGCAGCAATAAGTAAAATATGCAAGCTTATTAAGATCCAAAACAGCAGCAAGCCCATGAAAATACAGTGTTGGCATAAGTTGGGCCATTGTGTAGGTATTATCTAATTCATAGGTAAATGTGACATATCCTGCTTATAGTACATACAGTATGTCTCAGTAGCAGTGGATTAAAGGAGCCTTGTACCAGCCCTAAGCAACAATTGCCCTTTAGCAGTTAAGATCTGTGCCTCTGAATGTACCCCCAGTAGCCCCCCATCTTCTTTTCTACTGATTCACTGCACATGCTCCGGCTGCTGCCAGTTTCCTGATCTTAGATGCCAACTGACAATAGACAGTAGGGGTCATTTATAAAGTTCACGCAGCGCATATATTTCGCAAATGGTTGTATTGCGCATGTTTTTTCCTGAACGCTAATATATTGCACTGCTCTGCCCGTCTTTCCAGTTTTTGCGAATTCACAGTGTGAATAAATTTTCACAAATGGCTCGAAAATGAGACGGGAGTTTGCGCGAGCACACCCAATGTGCGAGATTGTTGTGCGCAAAAATAGTGTTGACAGTAACAAATTCACAGTTTGCGAAACTGTTTTGCGAATATTTTATCTGCCACCAAAGTTGTGGCGTAATTGAGTGTGCACATAAATATTCGCAATAGACATTTGCATTGTGAAAAAAATTTGCAATTCTGTTTGCACCGTCTTATTCAGCTTTATAAATATAACCATGTGCAGGACAAATATATTCACTTTGCGAACCAAACTGCCCTGCGCGAAGTTTATAAATGACCCCCACTGTGAGTTAAAGATATGAAAGTCACAATGCAAGAGATATTAGTTGTCAGGTGAGTTCTGCTCTGTGCTGTCTGGTCCCCTGTCCTCCTCAGCACCGCAGAGCTGCAGCACATCTAGCACACGCATACAGTATATTTTCAAACATATTTTCCTTTAAAAGATGCCAGAAACACTGCTGATTTTAACCAGCCCTGTGGAATAGACCGATCAGACCCCCCTGAAAAAAAATCTTCGGAGGGGCCCAGAGCACAGTTCAACCATTACTGGCCACCAACATGGAACAAATTGCTTTTTTGTCTGGCTTCTTTATCTTTCCCTATAGATGACTACAATTACAGCAAAGCTATCAAGGATGTCAGACAGTTGTGTGAACATTTGCTCAAAGGTAAAGGAAAGGTGAAATCACTAGGGGGCACCTCCAGTAATTTAAAGGACAAGGATAGTCCCAAATAGAATAAGGCTAGAAATGCTGTATTTTGTATACTAAACATAAGCATGAACTTACTGCACCAGAAAGCCTAATCAAACAAATGATTTATGCTTTCAAAGTTGGCCACAGGGGGCTGTCATCTTGTAACTTTGTTAAACATCTTTGCCTGACCCTGCACATGCTCAGTGTGGTCTGGGCTGCTTAGGGATCGTCATAAACAAAGCTGCTTGAGTTCTGCATGGCTGGGAAGTAAGGCGGGGGCTCCCCCTGCTGTTCATAAGTATGATTGTTTCCCTGCTCAGCAGTTAGGGACCATCTGACAATTCCTATCCACAGCAGTAAATGAAGGGAGAATTTCACTGCATACAGTCAGGTTTCTTATAAAAATGGTACATATTTTTTAATTAAAGTATATTGGAGATAGGTTTCTTTTTCATTAAAGAAAGTAAAAATGGGATTTTATTTGTTTGCCTTTCCTTGTCCTTTAACCGTTCCTTCTCCTCTAAGTTGTGCATAAGGCATTCCTCCACCCAACCCCTCTGGCCACCCACTTCCCAACTAACATCCTTGTTTTCTATCTGCTGAAATGTCGATTCCCCCTGAATTTTGGCAGTGACTATTCTAAATAAACCAAAATAAATAAACCAAAACCTTCACATGGTCACCCACAGTAATAACTGTGTGTGTCAGCAATTTACACCTTTGCTCACCCCCACCATTGGAAAAGAAGCTACATCTAACATCTTTCAACGAAGCTTGAACATGGAGTGTGATTGGTGGATTGGGGGGATTCATATCTGGATCCTTTTAAATACAGGTTGGCACCTCTTCATGTGCAGGATAGTTTTAAGTACTCATTTCCAGTGTTCAGCATGAGAGTCATATTTGAACGATCCTTATCTGTCGCTGACAGAACCCTGGAGCTGCCACCCTGTAGCACCAGGGTTCCTCTGCATCAGTAGGTACAAAATTCACAACGGGAGACAAGAAGGACTGCGAGACGCTGAGCACAACTTTTGAGCAGTGCAAAGAAATTTTGATGCAATTTGCCTTTAATGCATGGGGTTTATTGTGCACTGAATGAGTGGCAACTTGCGCCGGATTTGCTGGGAAGGCGCCCCTAGGCCATGTGCTCCTCGCAGTCCTAGCACCCGCCTGCACTACCACACGCTGGCGCAAAAGCGCCAACGTGCGAGCGCCGAAGCACTGGGGAGCACAGGCGGCTGGGCGGCATGCCGCCCCCAAAAATGTGCCGCCCTAGGCCCGGGCCTATGTGGCCTCGCCACAAATCCGGGCCTGGCAATTTGTGCAAATACAACTGCCATTGCAGACAAAACTCACAGGGTTTCTGGTGGCACCTAGGGGCTATAAAATACAGTTTCAATCAGATTAGGGGCTTTGCTTTAAGACAGATGTTTACTGTAGATATGCAAGTATTAAGGAGTTTAAATGACAAAACATAGCATCTCTGTTTTATTGAGACAATGCACAGATTTATGCCAATGGGATCCAGGATACAATGTAGGAAAAATCACCTAAAACTAAATCATTATATTAGGAACTAAAATGAAATCATTTGTTCCACCAGAATATGACCAACTGAAAGCATCATTTGACCATAATACTTATACGGTGCTATGACTATTCCCATATGATATGTACTTCTCCCCAATTGTTTGTTTGAGTGTCTGGTGCATTTTAACAACCGTCTGTCCTTTCAGTGATAAATTGTAATTATTTTTTTACCAGCAAGTGGTCACATGAAAATTAATTTGTTCAATGGTCTTTTAATGATGGGAAAAGATCAGACATTCTGCATTAAAGCCCAAATTTTGCACACTATAGTTGCCAAGCAACAACACAGAAGCCAGAGAAAAAAAGGGAAGAATGCGACTGGGCACGGTAATAAAAGAGATATCACATAACAGTTTTTTTAAAGGGTTAAATGTACCTGGCAATAATATTTAAATGCAGGCATTCAAATGATGTTGGTGCTCTTTAGCAAAATGCATTTCAATAAAAAAATGGAATTAGACCTTCCTACAGAGAGCCAAACGCACAAGAGCTCATTTACGAAAACAGACACAACTGGGGGTCATTTATCAACACTGGGCAAATTTGCCCGAGGGCAGTTACCTACAGCAATCAATCAGTGATTAGCTTTTTAAAGCCAGCTGCAAGTAGAACTATGAATGCAGCAATTTGATTGGTTGCCATGGGTTACTGCCCATGGGATAAATGACCCCCATTGTGTAAAGTTTGGACACAGTTTTCCAAGTTCTGTACCCATATTATAGCATTTTTTATTTTAAGTGTGTCATTTCCAGTGCTTGGGGTCAAAATCATGGCTGCACATGACTCTTTAGGCTCAAGTCTGCTGCACCAATTGAGGGGCCTGCAGTGGAATCCCGGAAATTGACAGTAACTCCAAGGTTTCCTGCACTAATAAGATTCATAATACACACTGAGCATGTGCAATGGTGATAGGTACAAATATGCACAAAATGATCATCCATTGCTTGTGATCTCCCACCAGGGCTAAAACTTATACCTTATACTGAGAGCACTTCCCCTATCTAAAAATGAGTCAAAACACATTTTTATTGGTTCTATGCTTTGACCAGTATTAAAAAGTTAATATTGGACACATCATAATAGTTATATCTCTTGCTGGAAGAACACTTTAAGGCAACATTTGGAGGCAGTTCATACAGTATATCTCAGCTTTCATCTGAAAATAAATTCTTTATAGGGTGGTTCACCTTTAAAGGATAACTAAAACTTAACTACAGAGGTAGCTAGAAATGTTGTACATTATGTTTTGTCCTTCTGTACCAGCCCAAATCAACCATGGACCTTTAGCAGGGAAGATCTGTGCCTCCAAAGATGCCCCAGTAGCTCCCCATCTTCTTTTCTGCTGATTCACTTCACATGCTCTGTGCTGCTGTCACTTACTGAGCTTAGGGACCTACTCACAATGTACAGTACACATAGAATATAAATGTCACAATATAAGACTGATTAGTAATTAATACAGATAATTACTACATGGCAGCTCAGAAACTAGTGCAACTAGCATCAGAATTTAATAATCAGTCTTGTAGCATCAGTTTATATTACAGACAAACCTCGTTTTCTGCTTGATAATTTGTGACGACCCCTAAGCTTAGCTTCTCAACAGCTGCTCAGAGCCCACTGAGCATGTGAGTGTCACAGACACTTTCCAAGATGGTGACCCCCTGTGACAAGTTTGAAGTCCTGGATCATTGCTGCTATTGACAAGCTGAAACTTTTGACTGGTGCAATATGTTCAGTATTTATAATATGGCATTTTTTAAGCAATATTTTTGTTCTCCTTTAAGTTAACTTTTATTATTCTATAGGTAAGTTAATGCTAAGCAACCTTTTAATTGGCCTTCATTTTTAATTTTTTATTGTTTTCTGACTTAATGTAATATTCAGTCTTTGTAGATCACAGTTAAAAACAAAGCAGGGGGATACAATGATGGCTCACTTTTGTTATTTCAAGTAAAGTTTATGGTAACTAGCATGCTGATATCTACCTATTCTTGATATTTTAATGGCCTCAAAATGAATTACAGGGCTCTAGCTGAAATGTTTATGTGGTCCTTCAGTTTCTGTGGCAACAGTGTTCATTGGTCTCTCATAACCAGGTCATAGGGGCTGATTTATTTTCCATACCTTTAATATAACTACATGGCTGTAGTGTACAATGCCAATAATCATTCCTTTGCTTCTTTTCCTAAAATTTCTTTTCTGTTTGGAGTTTTCGATAAAAATAAGAATTCTATGGTACTGGTTATTATACCATAAACTTTGCATATACCAATAAAGCAAAATGTAGGAACAAAAGGAAGACAAAAACAATAAAATAAGATAACTGGACATAAATAGATGCTAGGGGTCCTTTAAAATACCCCATGTCATGCTCCTAAGACATGTCCCTTGTGCTGCACACTCATCTAATGGGTAGAGGTGGCTTCTAAGCCCCCAGCCCATTTATCATCTCCATTCCCATTCGTTATCTCCCCCATCTCCCCCATCCAACCTTCCTCACTGTTCATTGTGTTGATGGACGTACAGACCTAAAGGTAGTCAGACAGAAGAGGTATGTGCCAAGCACCCCTCTGCTGCTAACCCCTAGTCCCAGCCTTGGGATAGGGCCCAGTGCAGGCTGTACCTCCACATGCATCTCTTGTATGATGTGCAGGGAACTGGTGGGTGGAATGCCTACGTGCCTTCCCCAACTTGCCCCTCTTTGATCAAGCACTGCCTGCATCGAGCACACTCCATTCAAGGGGCATGCTATATACATAAAGCACCACACTGTTCAAAGTACAAAAAAAATGGCCGATTGCAGCCCATTTTTGCTTTGCAAATGAGGCCTATTATTTCACAATTATTATTCCCTCTGGTTCCCTAGTATAATTAGATTGTAGACTAATGGCCAGATTTATCAGCATCTCCCAGGACAGCAACAAGACCACCACATACAGCAAGGGGACTGGTTGAGTCTGTGTAAGGGGCCCGAAGGCTCAGCTAGGAATAGCGGACCAAGGAGGAAACACCAATCCAACACAGTTCAAGGTAACCGACAAGGATTAGGCAGAAGAATAGTCAAGTCCAGGCAGATGGGTCAATGCAGGCAGAGAAGGTTCAAAGATGATTAAACAGGCAGAGGTCAAACACAGGAATCAGTAGTAATAATCAGTAAAGATCACCCAGGAACACACAAGGTAGATATAAGAGCAATGACTGTAGTGTTCTGGCGCCTAAACTAGGCCTCATTTGTCACGAAGCTGTGTCCATTCTGACGCTGGTGTTCGATCAAGCCGCGTGGACTCCCTGGGCGCCGCCATATTGGAAAGGCAGGAGGAAGTGGCAGTAGCAGGGATGGAGCAGCGATGGAGGTAAGTATTCCTTACAGTCTGGGACAACAGAACTTGTGTTACAGATGTTAAATTTCAAATTTATGTGAATTTTACTCTAATTAATTTGAATATACTCACAACTCGAATGGGTGGTTATTTAAGAACAAATTTAAGCGTCTAATATTCGATCGAATAGTCCCAATTTAAATCCAATTTGAATCGAATTCAAATCATGCTTTCCCTCTGAAAAAAACTCAAATGTCAGGAAGGCAATTGACATATTTAAATAGTTCAACTGACCTCTGCAATTAACTTATAAATTAACTCGGCGGGTTTTAGGTGGCGAATATTCGAATTAGAACTTTTTAACATGCGAATTGGGGTATTAAAATCTGAATGTGTAAATTTTGACACCAAAAAAAAATTTACTATTAGACCCTTAATAAATCTGACCCTAATAGTACCTCTATAAGTGTCCATTTATAGGGCTTGCGAATTTCACCCATTTCGATTCGCCAAAAAATAAAATTCGCTGAAATGCATTAAAGTCTATGGGCGACAATTTTTTTTTGATGCATGGCAACAGTTTTTTCTCCCTTTGGAGTCTATGAGCATCATTTCCACTGCAAAACCCGCCAAAGAAATTTGCTCATCCCTATCCATTTATAACCAAGAAGATTGTATTTGTTTGAGTACATGATACTGCAAGTAACCCTTGGTTTATGGTGGGCTTGCTTTGCTTCTGGAGTCACTTCCCAAAAATGTAAATGATCAATACTGCTTTAAAAATGAGACGCAGGCTTTGGGTTTATATGTAAATGGTTTTAAATAACAAGGCATTGGGTTGGATTATTCTGAGATACATACTATTTAGTTCTTACAAAAAATACAATATAATAGGCGCTTTATCCTTTTACATGTCATCACCCAACAGAGCCCTTCCGAATCTGGGGCCCAAGCTCCATAGAAACCTCCAGTAAATTCAATTGATCAGCTAAAATACTAGAAGTGTAAGTTTGCATAGAGAAAAATCTGTTTGCCATTGATGTACTGATAATTTCCAGCAACCCTCTTTTAGGCCTTATACAATTCTAATATCACTCTGATTCACTGTGCTACAGCTCATACCAAATTCAGTGACTTTAGTTTAGTCTCCAGTATACAAGTATTACAGTCCCTAAAAGTAACATTTTAACAGAATTGTCAGGAAAGAACATTCCAACCTATTAAAGGGGATGTTAACCTTCCAAACTCTTTTTTTCAATTCAGTTGGTTTCAGATTGTTCATCAGAAATAAAGACTTTTTTTCATTTGCTTTCCATTTTTTATCTTGTCACCATTTTTCCAAAACTGAAGTTTAAAGTTTATTAATTAATGTTCCTGTCTCTTTTGTTAGAGTCCTGTGCGGTTCCAGTTAGGTAGACCATTTGCCTTATCCGGACCGGCTGCAACTCACACCCGCCACCCACTATGTTCCCCTACTTAGACCAGTTACCCAACCCGACATCTCATCAGAGCCTTTCCAGATAGGTAGTGTGGTAGAAATGTAACGCAGACTCGGGGGAGGATGAAAGGATGGAAGGGATCAGTTCTGTAACTGTGTACCCAGCAGTAATGGAACTAAGGAGGGGTGGGCCTCTCTGGACAAAGTTTTCTGTGTGTCTCCACATCGGTGCCAGTGTCCGGAGGGCCCCAATGGGGTACTGGCCCCAGTGCGAATGCACCCTTTGCACCCCTGGTAATTATGCCCCTGGTAACCAGATGGGTTACTTACGGACTACCCGTACAAACAGACAATCCAAAACCTGACTACCTTTAGGGTACTCTGCGGCTACCCGACCCGATGTAGCTCAGTAATCCAGGAACAAATTCTGAATGGTTACAATTTGTAACATTAGTTGATTCATTTCTCAGCAGCATGTGAACAAAAGTGAAAACATCAAAAGTGACAAAGTGAAAAAAAATCTAATTTTAAACTACAATATAAGAGAAACGGTCGCAAATAGAAAATAGAAAGTAATTGGGAAAAGTGTTGTTCAACTGAAACCAACTGAACTGAAAAAGTATTGATAAACAGCCCCTTATAATTTAAATTCACCTCTTCAGAATGCCTATTTTTCAGACCATTCCTGAAAACATGTTGTCTTTTTCTATCATAAAGCTCTGCAGAATAGTTGGAACTCTAGTATACGGGGCGTAGTATCAAAATAATCAGTATATTGATTTTTTTTATACATTTTATATAATCTTGCTGTAGCAAAACTTTTTTTTATTTTTAGTGGAAACTCAAGTCCTTGAGAAAAGTCACACTGTAGTGACGGGAACATTGGACTGCACTTATGATTAAATACATTTTAAATACATCTGTTTGCCAAAGACACGTGAGTGCAGAACTTTTTTTGCTTATTTTTTATTTATCTTACATCTTGGCAGTTGTTTTCTAGATCGTTTGGTCTATACCAGTCTGTGTATATAAATGTATATATGAGGAAATACTGCAGCTATGCTGAGGCAGAAATTATAACCCAAATGACCACTTTTGCCATTTTGTGGCCCCAATTTGCCTTAGTGGGAAAGCAATTTTTGCAAAACCTTCACATCAGCCACAGCATCATGGCAGCCAAGAAATCCAGTAATAGCATGCGATGAAAGCAAGATGTCACCTCATGTTCTTCCACTAGAGGGAAAGCTAAGTAAACGGATGAATGATAAAGTTTATGTGTTACAGAGCAAAGATACATTCACCATCACATGAAAGTTATTAAAATATGTATTAAAGACTTTACTAAATCTAGTTGGAATTCATAGTTTTGCAATAAACTGAAGTTGTTATATATAGAGATATATATTTCAGAGCTGACTCTGAATGCAGCACCTTCCTTCCATAAGAAGTACCACCAGTTTTGGAAGAGTATTTAGTAAAGTTAAAATCTAGATACCTCACATAGGGCCTAGCAAATCACAGCACTAATTTGGTTTCCCCAGGAACTTTTTTTCATGTTTGTGTTGCTCCCCAACTCTTTATACATTATGGGGCAGATTTACATATGGTCGAATATCGAGGGTTAATTAACCCTCGATATTCGACTGCCGAATGTAAATCCTTCGACTTTGAATATCGAAGTCGAAGGATTTACCGCAAATAGTTTGATCGAACCATTGAACGAAAAATCGTGAAGCGTGAATTGCCACTGGCATGCAGGAATTGCCGCTCACGTGCACATGCACAAATCGATGTGCGCATGCACATAAGCGCAAATAGACCAGCACAATAAAAGTCCGGGAGAGAGAGGACTGGACATGGGATAGGCGACTGATCAGGTACGTGTCTTGGCCTCCCCCAGCTTTGCACCCTAGGTACATGCCTACTCTGCCTACTCCTAGGTCCAGCCCTGCTTGGGAACCCCTGTTCTAGACAAAAACCTAGCCCTGTGCATTTAGCAGTGATGATGCAGAGGACCACATAACCAAGACTTTCAAGCTCAGCAGTGGCTTGAGTCAATATGTTACGAGGACCTTGCTACTATACAGGTTTCTTTGATTCCTTCTGGTTCTTTCTATGCTCCAGCATGATATAGCAGTTACACCACAGAGATATGCCTGACCTCCTGGAGACGTCAAAGGGTTGATCTTAAAAAGGCTGCTGTTATAGAAAACAAGTAGTCAGCACGACAATCCTCACTCCTTCTTTAAGGTGGTGCACGTTCTTCAATGGCCATTTTCCATTGACATCACAAGCAGGAACGTTAGAACAGCACCAGATGTTATTCTTATTTAAAAAGCCTTTATTAGTGCTTATGGCATTACAGCAATAATGTAATGCCGTAAGCACTAATAAAGGCTTTTTAAATAAGAATAACGTCTGGTACTGTTCTAACGTTCCTGCTTAAGGCTGCTGTTATAATCAGAAAAAAAACTTAAATGTAGGAAGGTGCAATTCCTGTTAGGATAGAACCACAGCAATGCATAACAGTACATGACATCCATGACTTGTTTTGGGTATAGAGACCCACCATCACAATGTCATCAAAAAATCAGGCACGAAATGCTTACATATGTCCTAATAAAGTAGGAAAGTACTTTCGGCTACTGCTTTACTAGCAGAGGGTCTCTTCCTATATTTTCTACATATTGCAAAAATGATTGGCAAACCTTTGGATTAGGGGTAACCTTGGTAAGAGACCACTCTATAAGTTATATTATTTCTTTCTAGAAACAGCCTAAAATCCCGGCAAAACCATTCAGTATGTAACTTGGCTTCTGGAACTAAAAATAGAAGCTGTCAGTTCAGAGCCTCAAGACTCCCAATCTGATAGAGATGTGTCACATGGAATGGTATATACCAGCAACTAGCATCTAGAAAGGCCTATGATAATGTAATACCATTAGCTTGATAAGAATGCATTTTAGAACAGCCCCGTACATTTTAAAATGCTGTAAAACAAGTTTATGGGCAATGAAAATCAGGCTGGATGATAGAACAGATTTTTGGGTAAAAGAAATAATAATATTTGTATAGACACAGGGTAGGTGGCACTGCTGGATCACACTCCCTTACCTTTTTACTTCTGGTGCCTTTCTCAGTAATAATCTTACTAGCAAATTCATGTTAACCGATGAACTTTTATGTTTGAAGAATTTCACGTCTTTGCCCAAGGTGGTCACTATGTCACTTACTTCAGAACGACAGTGTCACTATGACTGCCATCTCTCCTAGTCTCTTATACTGCCTGTGTTACCTTTTGCTGTGCTGAGTGTGCCACCCTCTCTTGGCCCATTCTTCCTTTAATCTCCAGCAGTTGAATGAAACTGCAGACCGTTGTCTCTTACCTGATCTAGTCTCTGATCTAGTCTTTAGACTTTGATTTAGGCCAGTGATTCACTAACCAGTGATTTAGGAGCCACATATTGTTCAACTTTTGGATGTTGATCCCAGTGGCCTCAGAGCAGGTGCTTATTATTGGATTATAGCCTTATTTTTGCATTTTACTCAGGTGCAGTGGCATAACTTGGGTTGCCACCTGGCCGGTATTTATTAAGATAAATATATAGGAAGGCCGGTATTTTTTTCCAGAAATGGTGGCAACCCTAGACGTAACTAGAGTGCACTGGCGGCCACCCTGCAAAAAAATCTTCAGAGGGGCCTAGTGCCCCATCCTCCCGCCCACTTCCCATCCAGCCTCTGCCCGCCCCTGTCCCACCTCCACCCCGCCCACTCCCTGCCCTCCTCTGCCTACTCCAGCCTGACTTGCGTCCTCCTTCCTCCCCACAGGTAAGAGAGCGACTCGGGGAAAGAGAGTTTTTTTATTAGCTATATAAGAAGCAGACCCCACATTCAGGGCCCCTCCCTGATTCCCCTATAGTTACGTCACAGAACAGGTGCTTTTTTTTGGATTTGAGCCTTGGAGGCAAGGCATTAAAACCAAACAGAGCCTCCTGAAGGCTGCCAGTTCACATAGGACCTAGCAAATAGCCAATCACAGCACTAATTTGGTATCCCCATGAACTTTTTTCATGTGTTGTGTTGCTCCCCAACTCTTTTTACCTTTGAATGTGGCTCATTGGTATAAAAGGTTGGGGACCCCTGATCTAGACCAAAAACCTAGCCCTGTGCATTTAGCAGTGATCGTGCAGAGGACCACATACCCCAGATTTCCAAGCTCAGCAGTGGCTTGAACAGTCAATATGTAACGCTCTTAGAAAAAGAAAGACCTTGCTACTATACAGGCAGTGTCAGACTGGCCCACCAGGATACCAGGAAAAGTCCCAGTAGGCCCAGGTGTCAGTGGCCCTCATGCTGCAAAAGATTTGGCCTATTTGATGGCCATTCCCTATTTCTATGAGAACAAAGAGGCTAAATAGATGGAAAAATAGAGTATAGTACGTAAAGAAAAGAGACTAGAAGAATAGAGGTTGATTGAGGAGAGGAAAAAAAATAGTACTAAGAGTGGGCCCCTGGTCTAAGATTAATTGGTGGGTCCCTGGTGTCCCATTCCGACACTGACCTTCTTGTTCTTTCTATGCTCCAGCATGTAATAGCAGTTACACCACAGAGATATGCCTGACTTCATGGAGACACCAAAGTTAAGAAGGGTTGATCTTAAATGGAAAGGCTGCTATTATAAGCAGAAAGCCATCAAAAAGAAAAATGGATTTCCTTGTAACTAAATATACACTCACTGTTACTTAATCACATTGAATTGTGTAGAGGTAAAAATAGCAACCTGTATTATACTTGAGAAAAAGAAGCAGTAAACCCCACACTCTCCAGAATTCCCCAAATTGATTTTTAAATAATAATGAAGTGCACAAGATTGCAGTGGCACTTTAAAAAAAAACTTTGGCACTTCATAATTATTTAATAATCAATTTTGGGACTTCTGGAGAGTGTGGGGTTTACTGCTTCTCTTTTTTAAGAATTATCAGAAAACCTTAAATGTAGAAAGGTGAAATTCCAGTGAGGATAGTCCCACAGCAATGCATGACCGTACATGCCATATCCATGACTTGTTTGGGGTATAGCGACCCACCATCACAATGTCATCAAAAAAATGTCACAGCATATTCATGTCAAAGCAGGGTTTTTGAAAGGAGATTAAGTTTATTTTTGGTTCACACAGCAGTTCATACACACATGCCAGTGTCAGTAAAAATCAAAGTCAGTTATGCAAGGATAACAATTCACAAGATAATAATACAGGCAGAAACATCAAGGAGTATTAAAGGGGAAATAAAGAGAGGACAAAGGAAACAAAATACCTGTGACATCACTACTGAGTGTGCAAAAAAAGTGTGTTTCTTAGGTATAAACACACTTGTATTTATGTAGTTCGTGCCATTTTCATACAGCCACGTTCATTGCAGAATACCAACATCATTATGCCATTATGCTGTCAGCATTAATGACAATTTTTTTACATTTCTAAGAAGAGAAATGAAGAAACATTTTGCCGTAGATGTTTGATGTCTATTGTATCTACACCTTTATTAATCTCGTATCTCTATATTTATTGAGCTGACTAGCTATAAGTAAAAGAACATTCACATTGCTCAGAGAGGCAGAACATCCACAAGGCAAAGTGGAGTTGTCTGCAGAATGCTGAAATGTGTTCCATAAGCCCAGTGACGGTGAATTGCATGATTTCCACTTCATGACTTTCTCACATAGGAAAATAGATACGTCAGCATGTTCTTTCTTCCCTGGTGGAGCAACAAAGACTTTTGAACCCAGCAACATTTTAATCTAAACAGGGGGTTACCATAGTTCTCCTGATTTTTAGGCCTGAATTCCTCTTCATACTAAATGATAACATGAAATAAATAAATTCTCAGAAAGGCCTGGAGTGGATCATTATCGAACTCATGACATGGAGTTGGATGGCAGCTCTGGGTTACTGTCATGTAATTTAAATCCATTGTGTTAAAGAATCTGTAGTTTTGGTTGTGGTATCTAAGGCATATATAGTAACAAGACGGCTGTCAGGGAGTTTCTAGGATTATTTGTCACCAAAGGGAACATACCTGATACCCGCACATACAGTACCTCCAAGCAATGCTACAACTTTTGTGCTCATACAGTGCCACAGACGCTCTTTTGTACAACAAAAAAGATTTAGTTCCAGTTAAAAAAATGGAAATTCAGTTCTTGAGGTGACACCTGCCATTATATTGCCTGAAATTAGGTCTTAAAGGGGACCTGTCACCCAGACATAAAAAGCTGTATAATAAAAGTCCTTTTCAAATTAAACATTATCAAAAAAATTATTTTTTAAGTTAAAACACCCATACCAGTTTAAAAGTCTTAGCTGTCAATCATATATTGCCTGCCCCTCCTCTATGCTTTAGGCATAGGGGCGGGGCAGACAACTGCTTTCACTTTCTATTCTGCACTTCCTAGATTTCACTGCATTTCCCACATACAACCATATAATTGTGTAGCCAGTGCATGGGCAGGGGTATCAGGTCCCCCATTCTGGCACATAAACTAGATTTTGGGATTCTGCAGAGCTTGCCTTAATAACAGTGTCCACAAAATGGCACCTGCCTGCCTGATGTGATTGTGAACTCCAAGACTAAAAAAACACAAGATTTCAATAATTTTTAAAGTGTACGTGAAATTTATTTTGCTACACTAACATCATAAAATAGGATTTGGAATTATTTCTTTAGGTGGAAATTCCCCTTTAACTTTGCCAAATGGCAGAAGAACCACTGCAGTCCATACACAGGGACATAACAATAGAAAGTGCAGCTCTAGAAGCTGATGCCGGAACCTGAGAATAATGTGGGTTCTTAATTACATGTGCACTAAAAAGATTGTTTTATCCTGAGGTTTAGGGATGTATACACTTTACAGACCATCCATGTCATCCAGAATGCTCGGGACCTGGGGGTTTCTGCATTAACAGAACCTTTCATAATTTGGATCATACCTTTAGTCTACTAGAAAATCATGTAAACAGTAAATAAACCCAATAGGCTGGTTATGCTTCCAATAAGGATCAATGATATTTTAGGTTGGATACAGTAAAAGGTACTGTTTTATTATTATTATCATTATTATTATTAGTATTATTATTATTATTATTATTATTATTATTATTATTATTATTATTATTATTATAGAGAAAAATCTGGAATATTTGGATAAAATGGAGTCTATGGAAGAAGGTCTTTCCGTAATTCTGAGCTTTTTCGATAACTGTTTTTTGGATAACGGATCCCTTACCTGTGTCAGGAAAAAATATTGACAATGCAAAAAAAAAGCTTGCTTTTTAGCAACCACTTCTGGGGAAGAAAGATTGTGCATTTTTATTTGCACCAGTGTGCGGTGTCTATAATAATTACATTTCCTTCTATATCGTAAAGCCCAGAATTTTTCTGTTACACCAGTGTCTATGTGGGGTAAGGTGCAGTTAGTAGGAAGAAATAAGTTGCTCATTCGCCCTGCTGAGGGCTATATAAAGAAGTTTGTTTTTGCTATGAGCTTCAGGTGGGTTGCCAGATACAATCTTCATTGGCTCATTATTTATCTATTTTAGCAGAAAAAAATGACATGGCAATACACGGAGGATCTGGGACTGCAACATATTTTAAATAAGGGACAGGGTCCTCCAATGATAAGTATAGGCGGAAAATTTAATGTCTTTATGATATATATTTTTTTGTATTAGTTCCCGACTATTTTCATTAGTATATAGCTTTTGGGAATAGTGTACCTATGGTATTGTATATACACCAGGGTATTCTAAGAGTTCACCAATGCCTCAAGGTAGGGTTCTCAGGGGACTTCCATGTTGATCATTTGTTGGGAGGATGTTAAGAAAACATTAAAGGTGGAGTTAAATTCCATCACCTTGCTCGTAAAAATATAATAGTAATAAGGGATCTCTAACCAATTATGTTGTGCATAAAAAAGGATATTGTCATGTTAATCAACTTTCCTATGTGTATTGTATAGTTATTTGTAAATATAATTGAAATTAAAGGCATAATTAGTTTAGCCCCTTTTCCGTTGTTTAGTTTGACCTCTTGCAACATTGTAGCAGAAGTCAGTTTTCCTCCAGCTCTGTTAATCAGTGGCATCTGCTACTTGCCAGCAGTGCAGAGAGTCTCAACAGCCAGGCAGACACTGCTTTCAAATTACATTGAAAAGTAGCTTACCGTAAATATTACTGACTTTTTTTCTTTTTTTTTAGAAGAACCAAAGCCTAACTAAAGAAGTAGGCTAGAAATGTTATACATTATGTTTTGGGCTTCTGTACCAGCCCAAGGCAACCACAGCCCTTTAGCAGTAAAGATCTGTGTCTCCAAAGATGCCCCAGTAGCTCCCCATCTTCCTTTCTGCTGATTCACTGCACATGCTCTGTGCTGCTGTCACTTACTGAGATTAGGGTTCACACTATACAATAATACAATACGCATAGAATAGAAATGTTACACTATAAGACTGATTAGTAATAAATACAGATAATTATTACATGGCAGCTCAAGAGCAGTCAGAATTTAATTATCAGCCCTGTAGCATCAACTTATATTACAGACAAACCTAATTTTCAATTATCAATTACAATTTTTATGCATGCGACTATTCTGATGGGCGCCCAAATTTTTTTAACGTGGCGAATTTTTCGCTGGCGAATTTTCTTGACAGTTTAGCGAATTTATTCACCTGTGACGAAACTGGGAAATTCGCCGCAAATTCACGCCTGGAGAATTTATTCGCGCATCACTAATAGTTACGCCACTGACTTGTACTGGGTGTTGCAGTTCAGCTACAGCTGGAGGGCTGCAGTTTTTAACCTCTGGTTCATGTGGTTAAGTCAAACTGCTAAAGTGAAGAAATTAGAGAGAGAGAGAGAGAGAGAGAGAGAGACCCAATTAATAAATGGGAAGGCTTCTGTGACTGTGGAGCACATTGTACCAAGATGATAGTGGCCACAGGGAAAACAAACCTTTAGAGCTGGCGTCTGAAATAATGATGAATGCTTTGTATTAATACTGGTATTTCCTGCCCTCGGCCTTCATGGCAGGAGCTGGAACAACACAGAATGGTCGGCAGAGTATTGCAGGGTTGCAGGAACTGTCCAACCGTTGATCCCAGCTCCACATACCAGACTGAGCTGTGTTGGGTTTAGGGATTTGCTGGGATGAGCAAATTATTATTCCTCCTGGAAATTGCGCTGCCACTGACATTCCTGTGTGTCGGCAGCTAAATCCATCTTTTCAGAGTTAATACATCAAGAACACAAGCCTGGAATGGAATGAGACAGAGCAGAGGAACGTAACAAGAAGCAAATAGGCACACAGGCCAACTTGTACCTCCAACTTCAAATGTGCCTCTTTAAATAGGAGACAACCCAAGGTCACACAAAGAAACACATTCACTGTCTCCTCCTTTACTTTTACATGAGTGGAACATGTGATATTATCATAACCCCTTGGTCCTTGGGTAGTTTATCCTCCCTCAGCCTCTTTTCTCTATATGAATGTCTGTTATTAATGAAAACTCTTGTTCTTGCGGCCAGAGATTAGTTTCATGGTAAAGGCACAGATCCTTGTGAGCTTTCTCAGGAACATATTATGATGATGGCCACTATATTTCAAATACAGGTGCATTTGTCTGTGTTTTTTTTATATCTCCTCCTTTATGAAATATGCCTAAAGCTAGGATTGCTAATTAGTCATGGAAATACCTGGCCTTTATATAAACTGCGTTGCCTTTGTTTCCAATTGTGCAATTTACAGTTCACATTCCAAAGCCAAATTCAATTACTGTACCTCATTTTCTTGGCCAGTTGTTTGACCTTTCTGAAGTTATCATACAGCATGTGTGGAACTAAAGCTATCTTTAGGGGCCCCTGGTCCTGCACATAAAGGCCTTCATAAAACAGTGGTTATAGGTTGGAAGAGCGTAGGTAAAGTTCAGTATTGCACCTCTGGTAGATACTGTGTCACTCATTCTGCAATTAGAAATGGGTCTGAGAATCAAAGGGGCAAATTTACTCCCTAGCGTAAATTTGCCAGAAATCCAATCCACAGGGACATCGCCAATTTACTAACAGGCGTATAGGACAATCGCTAGCAAAAAAGTACAAAGTTTCACACCCTTTTGCTAGGCGAATTTTCGCTCAGGTGAACGAGCAATACTGCATATTCACTAAAGTGCAATTTTCCATTATATTACCCCTTTTGCCAAAGTTTCCTTCTCCAACTTCAACCAGGCGAACTGATAAGATGAAGCTACATCCTCCTCCTGTCAGTGACATCATATCCTGTATGCAGTAAAGTAATAAAAATTATAAAAAAAAAAGCCGGTGCCACATTTGTTTTAGGGTGGGCTCATGTTTAGGGCATTAGAGGATCTCTTTTGCCTTTATTTTGCTTTGACATTTGTAACAATAAGTGGCCACTTCAAGCATATATATACGACCTATAATGTACCCGCACTATTCAAATTGACCTCAGAGTAAGCGTAGTTTCGGCAGAAATCAATGTTCACCAGCATTTGTCTGCTGAGACGCAACTTCACTTGTTGCAGAAGATACGAGACAATGGGTAATAACATAACACAAGTCACAAAGTTTGCACTATTAGCTCATGGCAACTGATTAGAATGTAGCATTCACTGGTCATCTGTTTAATAGCACCTTTAAGTTAACCTTCAGTATGGTATAGAATGGCCAATTCCAAATAACTTTTCCCTTGGTCTTTATTATTTATTTTTTTATCGTTTTCTAATTATTTGCCTTCTTCTCCTGTCTCTTTCCAGCTTTCAAAGTGGGTCACTGACCCCTGGAAGCCAACAAAACAACTGCTCTGTGAAGCTGCAACTTTATCATTATTGGTATTTTATTCAGGCCCTCTCCTATGCATATACTAGACTCTCATTCAAACCACTCCCTGATTTCTAAGGTAATTTGGCGCCTAGCAGCCAGAAAGCTGCTTAACGAGTGAAATAATTTAAAAAAACACGAAAAAATTAAAACCAGCTGCAAATTGTTTCAGAATATCACTCTCTAGTCTAAATCATACGTAAAGTGAACTCAAAAGAGAACAACTCGTTTCAAAGCAAACATGATTGGTTGCTATAGGTTACTAGATCGGATTTAGCTGTTACACTACTTTAATCCTCAGCAGCTCACTGGGTGGGATAGGGTGATGGAAGCTGTAGGTTTGTGTGTATGGCAAACAATTTTTTCAATCCATGCACCATATTTTTTTACTATCCATTACAGTCTATGGACAAAACAAGGTGTAAATATTTCGCTCATCCCTATTCCTGTCATTAAGCGTTCAGGCTTTCCAGGATCCTTAGGCTGATGTTACACAACTTTTTGTTGTTCTCTCTGTCTGCGTATAATTGCCCCTTAAATCAGACAAGAAACCTGTCAATTAAATAATTAATCCCGCCCTGGCAATTTCTAAATAAATGCTAATAATGATGGGTATATACATGCTCAGACTATTAGCATTCAGAAAGGCGTAGTCCCCACAGAACAATTCCATGCTTGACTGGTTCTTATCATTTCCATGATTTCAGGTTAGGACTTGATGTTGACCTGGTGAAAAAAAAAGAACGGCAGTGAAAGACTACTGAATTTAGGTCCATTCAGACTTATTTTGTGAATGGTGTCGTTTTTAGAATGAGTCATAAATAGTCAAGAATAAAGTTTTCATAGGTGAATTTTTCAAAGGCATCTATACACACCTGCACATCATAATATCATCATAATATCAGAAAAATCATAAAATTGTTCAGAGTGCTCTTCCAAGCATCTTTGCAATTTGTTTATGTTTTCATTTACATGATATTAGCAGTTTTCCACTACTAATATCGTGAATGTGTATCAAGAACCCTGGAAATGCGATCCCTGGAAGTGATGCAACCCCCACTCTGAAATTTCTTTCTGCAACTTACATCGATTTGCATTGAAACATAAAAACAGTTATGTCTGTTCTGCTGTTTTGAGGGGGGGGGGGGAACTGCATAATGGGTGTCCGAAATTGCACTTTGCACACTGCGTTTGTAAATGAGCTCTTATGTCTCTTTAAAGACTTTGTAATCAAACAGTAAAGTTTTGCATAATGATAGAAAATATCTTTCAGGTGTATATGTATGGTTTTAAAGTTATCTGTGCATGCAATTGCTGAAAGTAGCATTTCTACGATCATTCGATCGTAGAAATCGTTCGAATGTAACGTTTTTGAAAAAAAAAAATTTGACTTCTAAAAATGTAGCCAAATGTTGGCTATAGGTTCTAGGAGGTCCCCATAGGTTAACATAGCAATTCGGCAGGTTTAAGGTGGCGAAGTGTCGAAGTCAAAGTTTTTTAAAGAGACAGTACTTCGATTTTCGAATGGTCAAATATTCGAAGTATTTTCAATTCGAATCGAAGTCTACGTCGAGTTTGGCCTATTCGATGGTCGAAGTACCCAAAAATTACTTTGAAATTCAAAGTTTTTGAATTAGAAAATTCACTTTGAATTCACTTCGACCCTTAGTAAATGTGCCCCGAAGTGTTGGATATTAGATGGATGAATTTTTCTCATTGGTTTCAAAGTGAAAGGGAGTGACATACACCGCTTTATCAATTATGTTGACAACTAACATTAAAAAAAAGTGTAATGAATTTATACTGCAAAGTTACTTTATTATTCAAAATGGAATTTTTGAGTTGAAATCGCCTATAACCTGAGCTGGTTTTTATCAGTGTAGCGTACCTTTGATGTGTTTAAAGTAGCCAGTGGGAGAGGGAGGGATTTTTTTGTAGACCAAGTTATGTAGACAGCAGTGATGTCCTCAAGCATAAATCCTGCTGGAAATCAAATGCTCAGCGACTTATAACATTATAATGGGAACATAAATGCTAAACAAAACCTTCTTCTCTTCTGGCATGAAAATAAACTCTGCCTGTTTTTCATATTAGTGCACTTGGGAAATTATTTGGAACCTAAGGAATGTTTTTAATTTTTATTAATTCTTATTCTTGTTGGCCTCCAGTTTAAACGTAATGTTAAAGTTTCAACACTGAAATATACACCCACACCCACAATCCCAACAGTTGGCTTAGTTTCTGCTTCTCTGGTTGGATTCCTTGCCATGATGCTATGTAATCAACATGTATTTGCTCCTTTGTTCTTCCCCAGTTCTGCAGCTCCAATCAGCCTTTCCATCAATGTAGCAATCCCGGTACTATTAATATTAGTACAGCAGTGGTTGTGTTACTGGTTCCAAGTCCCCCTTGGAGCTCTGACCTTTGGTCAGGGTCCTCCTTACAAAATCCCAACAAATTGCACATATATAAAAATAGTGTCGTCTGAAACCTGCAAGACCTGTGTGTTTGAGCCTTACAACCCTTTCCTAACAGAACGTTACTTAGCCCATGGCCCAACTTGCCCACAAATATTTCCACCACTGGCAGTTTTCATTTATAAGCTCCCTCCCTTGATATATGAATAATGACTGTTGGGTCAGATCACATAGAGTTTAGGTCTGGGTGGGTGGGTGGGTTAGGGCAAGCACAGGTCAACCGGTCCATCACTAATAGGAAAGTATTACTATCTCTATATCTATATTGTATTTGTAAGAAGACATAAGGCAGCAAATAGGTTTTCAATCCATATCTATTCAGGGTTGGACTAAACCCCCTGGTGAGCCCTTGTTTGAGGTTGGCAGATGTTAGGGTGGTAGGGAGGTTTTTGTGATGTGGGTAGGGGGGCATTAAGTTGATGGCCCAGGTGGGATTCAGATGTCCCAGTCCACCAATGTATCTTATTATCCTAGAGCAAAAAAATGAAATCGCCGCTAACCAAGAGAAGGAATCAACTTCCGGTTCTTGAGACAGCCCTCCATGCCGGTCCGGTACGGCACTATAGCGAACAAAACAAGCACTGAAAGTGGGAAGGAGGGTGGCGTCCGGAAGGTCGTCAAAAGCGGTGGAGCCAGAAGATAGGTTAAAACAAATGAACTTTAATGAAATCCTTAAAATTGACAGTACAAGCAGGCAGGGTGAGTGTAGCTTGACGCGTTTCGTGACCAATACGTCACTTCATCAGAAGCTTCTGATGAAGTGACGTATTGGTCACGAAACGCGTCAAGCTACACTCACCCTGCCTGCTTGTACTGTCAATTTTAAGGATTTCATTAAAGTTCATTTGTTTTAACCTATCTTCTGGCTCCACCGCTTTTGACGACCTTCCGGACGCCACCCTCCTTCCCACTTTCAGTGCTTGTTTTGTTATCTTATTATCCTAGCATCTTACTATTATGTATTTGAAAGTGATGTTAAGGCTGGGTTTTCAGGTGTTTGTAGAAGAGCAAATAGGCATTATCCCTACATCTCACCCTACCTGGCCTTCAGTCAAGGCCCCTCCCAGCTTCTGCTCCAATCCCCTACAATTTGAGAACCACTGGTGTACAGCATGTGAGTTGTGAGCCAAGAGTTCAGTCAAGGAGGTTAATATGACATGCAAACTTCATGGACTCTAAGTCTGACATAACCTGTTTCATTACAGCCTACTAAGCCAATTTTTTTTTACACATTAAAGAAGTTAGAATAAATACAAGATTACTTTGCAGAAAGGCTATAGTATAACTAAGACTTACATCTAAGCTTTTGTAAACATATTCTTTGTGTTAAAGTCAAGTTCTTAACAAGCAAATGATTCATCATTCCTTTTTTACTTTCATTTAAAAAGAGATGAAAAATAAAATAATCTAAAACTATTGGGGCCTGTAACTCAATGGGTAATAAGTGTGTAAAGACAAAAAAAAACCTGTAAAAGTGAATTAGGTGTTGGTGAATATTTAAAGAATTGAGGAACATTATCTTTATGTCTTTGAATAAATAATCTTGAGCCCCAACAATCTCTACAGAGAATGTTGAGCAAAATGTCAGCATAATTCTTTATATATATAATATATTCCATAGTGCTTTACAGAGATTGATACTATTTATTTCAGTTATTTTCAGGTTGAGTTTACAATCTAAGGTCCCTATCACAAACACTAGGAGCCAATTAAGGGTGGGCATATTTGGGTCAGGTTGACCAGACAGCCAATGTTGAACTGAGTAAAAAGCCCAAATGAAATCTGAGCTGTCCAATTCAAAAGCAGTATGGTGGGAACTCTTGGTGTGACCATGCATCCACATGGGATTTTTTTTTTTCATTGGGAGCCCAATTCTTCTTTTCGGCAAGGCCCAGGTGACTGGTGGGCTAATAATTGGGACCCTGCTTACGTATGATTATTGAGGGAGGCCCTAGTGCCACCTAACTGATAATGAGCACAGGATCTAGGCTTTACCTGCATTACACACACCATCATTGTGTATTCTTCTAAATCTCATGTATTCATAAAGTACAGTTCTGGTGTGTATGAAATATAATTCTTCATGGAGCATCTTATTTGTCTTATGCAGCCTAAATAAACTGACCCCACACCAGCGCTCCCTAAAGTGTGAAGCATCCCCCTAAAAGCTACAACTCGTTTATAACTGTCAGATAAAAATATAAATTCCATAAATTTCACCTTATGATTATAAAGCATGAGGGAATAGATTTCTTTTGCTTCAGTTAGCAGAACAGGCAGTACTCTGGAACCTGCAGGTTCTAATGGAGGAATTTTTCTTGTTGGGGGGGGCATTTTTTTCCAAGCATCATAAATGTCTACTTGCCGAGACATCTCACCTTGGTACTTCTATTCTAAATCCCTCGAGGGCGCTGAATTATGTGTATTGTCACGAGCAACAATTACGTGTGAAGACTAGCATCTGTCTTTTTCACCACACATTCAAACACTTGCAAAATCTTGTCGTATTCAACTGTGCAACATTGCCTGAATACGACCATATCTCAGTTCAGAATCAACTAAAACACTGATTCAGTCTCTCATCATCTCCCGCCTTGATTACTGCAATCTACTCCTTGCAGATATTCCCACAAGTCACCTTTCACAACTCCAATCTGTTCTAAACGCGGCCGCTAGACTCATTCATCTATCTCGCCGCTCAACATCAGCTGCTCCCATATGCATGTCCATTCACTGGCTCCCAATCTCCTCTAGAATCAAATTCAAATTACTAACACTCACTTTCAAGGCCCTTAATAATGAAGCCCCTCCCTATATTTCATCTCTGATCTCCAAATACACTCCTTCACGAAACCTTCGCACTGCTTCTGATCTTCGCCTCACTTCTCCTCTCATCACCTATGCCCATTCTCATCTACAAGACTTCTCTCAGGCTTCTGCTTTTCTCTGGAACTCTCTGCCTCGAGCTATCAGACTTTCTTCTTCTTTCCAAACTTTCAAGTGCTCCTTGGGGTAAGCGCTCCTTGGGGTAAGCGCTTTTGGGGTATGCCGGTTACCCCAAATCAATTTTACACTATTTTTCAGCCTATCACCCTAAAAAACTCAAAGACGCTAGCGTTTTTTGGGACTATTTTATGAGGGAGTCCTATCTATTCTATTGCCTGGTCTGAGGTGGCGAAGGCAAGTTTGGTGCAATAGGTAACGTTCAGTAAAATCCGCATCTTAGTGAATATGCGTTGTTACTTTCATGCAATGTACCATTCACCAGAGCGCAAATTCGCCAGGCGTTAGGGAGCGAAGTACAGCTAGAGTCTATCTCCTTTGCTAGCGAAGTTACGCCGGTAAACGTTAGTAAATCTGCAAAGTTCTGAAATGACGTCACGCTGGCAAATTTTCGCCCGCGTTAGTCACTTTGCCCTTTAGTAAATTTGCCCCATGGTTTCCAAAACACTGGTAAGGATCATGGGAGTTGTAGTAAACCTTTCTTCCTTATTAAAGCACATACAACCTTGGTGGGGTAGTTAGGGGTCACTGAAACTGCACTGGTTGAAATGGAAAAATGTTTTGCACCGAAAGGTTTTGTGAAAGGCTAAGCCTTTACAGCACCTTAATTATGGTTAGGGCCTTATTTACCAGGCATATGCAGCAGCCATAGACTGTACATATTTTCGATCATTTGTTTTTCAACACTTGTTGCAGTGGTATGATGTTCCAGTAAAATTCACATTTTTATTTAGATTTGTTCACCCTTTTTTCTTTTTCAGGTGGCTAGAGTACATTGTAACTTGTACACAAGGGAGAATTATGGTTTCTCCCACCTGTTGAAGAACAGTTCAGTGACAAATAACTTTAGTTCTGTAAAGCTAACGGTTCTCTAATCTATCACCCAAGCTCTACTGATCTCTCCTTGAAGTGCTAAAAAAGCTGGATGAAGCACCAAAAGCTCAGGAGTACAGTGATATGAGTGAGGCGATAGGGTGTCCAAAGCTTTTAAGATTTGCATTGTTGGACCCCATAACTTATACCTACACACTGATTTAACCCTCTGTTGCACTCTATCTAACTGTACTTTTCAACTGCCTGGAATCTTTCCCTGTTTTTGGCGTATAAATGATTTACACTTATTTTTAGGGTAGTAAGAGTAAGAGAGTAAAAAACATAATTAGATATTTATATAAAGAAATATATTTAAGAGCAAGGAGTGCTTGCAGTCTAGTTTTGGTGGGACTATTATACAAGGTATATAAATAAGATGGAGCAATACATTTCATATGTTTTTATACTTAGATCTATGCTACAATGAAGCATATTAGTGGCAGCTAAAAATCCTATTTGTTGTGTTTGGTTGGGTTTGTGGCCTATTTAGTGTTTTATGGGCATTACCTGGTTGGATTTTCCCTGCCCCTATTGCTATGTAGTAATAGCTGTATTTTAAGAAATACAAGTGTTAATCCACTTCACCCTTTGCTCAAATAATATATAATTGGGTTACGAATGATCCAGAGGTGTTCCCTATTCATCCCATAAGGGAAGAGGTGAATCAAACTTGTAATGATACACAGGTCAGCCTCCAGAGAAGCATTATCCTGTTAACAGTATCATTATTTTCATAAAAACACTAACAGCACAATGGATCTGGTACAGGGTATAGCATTTAAAGGAGAAGGAAAGGTTAAAACTAAGTAAGCCTTATCAGAAAGGTCCATCTAAATATACCAGTAAACCCCCAAAGTAATGTTGCTCTGAGTCCCCTGTCAAAAGAAACACAGCATTTCTTTCCTTCTATTGTGTACACATGGGCTTCTGTATCAGACTTCCTGCCTTCAGCTTAAACCTCATTGCCCAGGGCAAGAGCATGCTCAGTGTGCTCCTCCCCCCCCCCACCCCTCCCTTCTCTACTGTAATCTGAGCCCAGAGCAGGGAGAGACTCAGGCAGGAAGTGATGTCATACCACATTAATACTGCAGCTACTATCCTAAACAAACAGAGAGTTTCTAGAGCTTTTTACTCAGGTATGGTAAAACATTCTACAGAATAAATATAGCATTCTAGCTTGCACTATTGCAGCTAATCTATTGGCAATAAAATGCCTCCGTAGCTTTCCTTCTCCTTTAAAATGTTCCAAATAACTGTGGCAGATTGTCCAGGTTGTCCAGCCTGAAGTCCAGCGTGGATTTTTTTTGTTCCACCAGATAAAGGTTGGACAAGTCAGAAATAAAGGTGGCCATTGACACACAGATAATATCGTACAAAACAAATTTTCGTACGACATTCGGTGCGGGTATGGTGGGAAAAGAGCCGACCGATATTGGCAGAAGACTTGGATATCGGTCAGCTCATCAAGTGCGCTGGATGGAAAATTTTGATTGGGTGACTTTGAAGATCTTTTACAAGAAGGATCGTAATTGTTACATCTATGGCCACCTTAAAGGCTAAAAATATTCATCTTTACCTAGCACAGTTGTATGGATTTTTTAGTTACCCTAAGGATAAATTTGCATTTTAAGGGGATCCTTCTTATGTTGTGACCCATAGCCAATATCCTACCTGCCCTTCTGTCATTTTTAAAGCTAGTTACATACGGACGTCTGATAGTACATACAGAATCCAGCACACTGCTGAAATAGCCCAGGTTTTTCACGCACAACCAAATGGCCATAGATCGTTGCACTTGTATTTGCACCATTTACAGCTGCTGCTTGGTATCCTTCCTTTATAGTGCCACATAATTCAGTTGTACCTCTGTAACTCATAAAGAATTTGTTACTGCATCATCAGTAGTCTAAAGGCAATGGCAAAGTTTCATTTAATAGTGATCAGAAGGCTTGCAGGTTGTATCTCACCATGCAGCTCCCATGCTCAGCACCTGAGAACAGAATAGAGTTTGTTTAAGGGGAATGGGTGTGGGCGCAGAGCAGCTCATGGTGCTTTCTGTTGATGAAAATGGGAAGAGACCTTCAGCAGCTGTTGCAAAATGGTGCATGTTCCTTAGCCTCAAAGGCATAAGAAAACAAAGCAAACAGTGGTGAGCGCAATGTGACTGGAGGAAGAAATATTATTCTGTATGAAATTCTATTACTAAGAATTCAGAGCTTAAATATTTATCGGACAGATTTCATCAGTGTAAGTAAAATATATGTGACCAGTAAAAGGTCCAGCAGATCAGTGACAGTTCTAATACAGGTTTCCCAATGCACAACAAGGGTACAACTGGCAGTTTGATATGCCTGGCTCACTATATCTGCCTCACAGGGACTCTGCCCTGTTTATTTAAGAGTTCACACTAAAGCCTTTGGCCTGATTGCAGCCCAACTGAAGGCTTCTAGATGCAAGAGTTTAGGCTAGCATGCAGCTCTGGCTTCCGTTGACTTCTATTGAAGATGGAGTGGAGCAGCCCATACTGCTCTATCTCCATGTAGCTGTAGCCAAACTGTACTTTTCTGCGTTACATACATTCAAACAGGATAGTTAGGTACATGGAACAATCTCAAAAGCACAGTATCAGATATAATCAAGTGCTATCCCAAGAACAAAGAACATGTTCCTGCTTGGATCTGGCCTCTCCAATTAGCTCATTTATTATCTACATAATCCAGTTCTGTTCTTATCCCTGTAATCTGCTCATGATCGGATTTTGTCCCCTGCAATACCCATGAAATCTGCATTCGCTACAATAATCTGCACTTTTCCCATCATCATGGGAGGGTGAGATGAACATAAGCAAAGAGGATAAATTCAACTTTTTTGTTTGACTGTATCCTGTACATAGAGATAAAGATGGGCATTTGTGCATACAGATTTGGATACAATTTCTTATGCCATAGTAAAAGTAGTAGATGACATGGCAGTGCAATTTAATGCCCAATGTTGGATCATTTCTAACATAAGGAGTCATATAGAAGAGTGTAGTGTGCCTAACCCATTTATAAACCAGGCACCAAGTATATCACCCACTATGAGACTTGCTAATAAATAGCTTAGACACCTGCTATATATGTGTGTGTGACACTTGTTTTGAAGAAAGTCAGTGATGCTGACACTTTGCCCAGGAGTACAGCACCGATAACTCCAAAATCTGGTTTTATTTATCTCACCCATTGTGTAACATCCAATCTTATAATGGAAAGCACAAGTTGAATCGGAGGTCCTGTAGTTCTGCAGTGTAGGGAGGGAATAGCTGTTTGCCCACCTCCCATTAGACTGTGAGGAATGAGGGACTATACATCAAACAATACACATCATTTTGTTCTGTTACAATGGTTAATGGTTTAAAACCTCACTCAACTGGTCTTCTATTAAAGATTTTAATTTAATGCTTATCATATTACCCTGAGGGAGGTCACAGTGATGAGACTGAAACATATATACACACACATATATAACTCTAATTTTATTTGGGGCATAAAGAATTGGGGGATTATGGGCATGGGGTACAATAATCATATGTGTGACATTGCATCAGTTGTACAAATCACCTCTTACATCATTTTCCTTCCAATAAGGGTTAACTAAACTATTCATGCAATTACATGAATTTTGAGAATATTTTTTCTAAATTGTAAGACAGTGTACAGGTATTGGATCTATTATTCAGGTTTTCGGGGATAAGGGGTTATTTATGTATTTGGATCACCATATATTCAGTCTGCTAAAATTAATTTAAACATTAAGGGGCAGATTTATCAAGGGTCGAATTTCGAAGTTGAAAATACTTTGAAATTTGACCATTGAATTTAAATACTTCGAATTCGAATATCGAATTCGAATATCGAATTCGAATATCGAATTCGAATATCGAATTCGAAGTTTTTTTAGTGAATTTGGCAATCGATCGATCGAAGGATTTTAATTCGATGTGTAAAGACTTGGAAAAAGTTTGTAGAAGGTGTTAAGACTTGGAAAAAGTTTGTTGAAGGTCCCAAGAAGTAACATAGCAATTCGCCAAGTTTAATTTGGCGAAGTATTGAAGTCAAAGTTTTTTTAAAGAGACAGTACATCGATTATCGAATGGTCAAATATTCAAACTATTTTTACTTCGAAACGAATTCGAAGTAAATTCAAAGTCGTAGTATCCTATTAGATGCTCGAAGTATCCAAAAAATTACTTTGAATTTCTAATTTTTTTACTTCGAAAATTCCCTCGACTTCACTTCGACCCTTGATAAATCTGCCCCCAAATAAAGCCAATTGGATTATTTTGACACCAATATTCATAGATGTAGTTAAGTTAACAGCAAGTACAAGGTACAGTTGTATTACTACAGAGAAAAAGGAAATCATTTAAACATTTTGAATTATTTGCTTAAAATGAACTGTTTGGGAGATGGCCTTTCCGTAACTTGGAGATATCTGGATAATAGGAATTAGTATAGGAGATAGATAGATTAGATTGATGATAGATAGATAGATAGATAGATAGATAGATAGATAGATAGACAGATCGAGGTTTGGTACAATACAGGATAAATAGTGAAAATGTATGAAATGTTTAGTGTGCCATGAAAGAAAACGTTTTGGCCCTACTGGAGGAACAAAACTCTTTTTCTTAATATTTGGTCAATATTTATCAGTAAGTGCTGAATTGAGCCAAACATTTTTGGACTATTGTACTAATTATTGTTAAGCAGCCAGGCATAACTATGCATTTAACTATACAACTCTTTGGGTGTGCACCACATTTCACAGGTATGGGATCAATAATTCAGAAACCCATTACCAAAAAGGTCCAAATAACCAGATGGTTCTCCCGCAGAGTCAATTTTAATCAAACAATTCAAATGTTTAAAAATGATTTCCTTTCAATCTGTAATAATAGAACAGTACCTTGTTTGTCATCCTAACTAAGAAATCATTAATCCTTATTGGAGGCAAATAATCCTATTGGGTTTATTTAGGGGCATATTTATCAAGGGTCGAATTTCGAATTGAAAAAACTTTGAAATTCCAATTCAAAAAGACCAACCCAAATTAAGTCGAAGTTTTTTTTTGGGTCGAATAGGTTTCCGATCAAACAGGTCTGTATTCAGCCAAATTCTAAATGAATTAATAGCGTATTCGATCAAATTCGATTCAAAGTTTTTCCCCCATCAATTGACTCCAAATAGGTTTTAGGAGGTCCCCCATAGGCTAAAACAGCAATTCGGCAGGTTTTAGATGGCGAATGGTCGAAGACGAATTTTTAAAGAGACAGTACATGATAAATTTCAATATTCTAATTTTCAAATTTGAATCGAATTTGGACTATTCCCTAGTCGTAGTACACAAAAAATAGATCGAAATTCGGATTTTTTTTCATTCGAAAATTAACCTCGACCTTTGATAAATCTGCCCTTAATGTGTAAATGATTTTTAACAGATCCAAATTGCAGAAAAATCCCATATCTGGAAAACCCCATGTCCTGAGCATTCTGGATAACAGGTAACAGCGACACTAACGGGATAATTTTTAATGCAAATAAAGAAGTTATTTATTCCACTTCTTTATTTGCATCAAAAATGATCCCGTGAGTATCGCTATTTCTTGTGCAGATGTTTACTATAATCTAGCTGGCACCTGGGTCTGCACAGAGCAAATGGAGTGCCTCTTTTGAACTTGTATTTTTATATATATATATATATATATATATAAGTTCAAAAAGTACCTGCACTTTAACCCTCTCAGTTCGTAGTGGGTGCCCGGTCAAATGATATTATGCAGCTTTTCAAGATGGACCAGCACTCCAGTTTATTCAATCAAACGTGAATATTTATTTGAATAGTCACTCTCGTGTCCAACGTTTCGGCCCACATCCTTGATAAAGGCCCAGATGTGGGCCGAAACGTTGGACACGAGAGTGACTATTCAAATAAATATTCACGTTTGATTGAATAAACTGGAGTGCTGGTCCATCTTGAAAAGCTATATATATATATATATATATATATATATATATATATATACATAGAAATATATATACAGGAATGGGATCCCTTATCCGGAACCTGATATCCAGAAAGCTCCGAATTACGGAATACCTGTCTCCCATAGACTCCATTTTATACAAATAATCCAAATATTTAAAAATTTCTTTTTCTCTGTAATAATAAAACAGTAGCTTGTACTTGATCCCAACTAAGATATAAGTAATCCTTATTGGAAGCAAAACCAGCCTATTGGGTTTATTTAATGTTTAAATGAATTTCTAGTAGACTTAAGGCATCAAGACCCAAATTATGGAAAGATCCGTTATCCGGAAAACAGGTCCCATCCCTGTATATATATATATATATATATATATATATATATATATATATATATATATATATATATATATATATATATATATATATATACACACGTAGACATAGTTAATATCTGGCAGAGTGTAAATATAGATTAGTGTTGGATCATTGGCAGATGTAAAGAGTCAAATACCCGAAGTAGAGAACAAACATGGGGAGATTAGTTGCCCGTGTCCAAATCTGCACTAGAAAATTTAGGGCAACTTCGGAAAAGGAAGTGCTTTGTACTGTATGTTTCCCCACTAGCAATTTCATTTGTTCTCAGTGTGAAAGCATTTTGGGGAGATTTGTCGCCTACAGAAGAGCAGATTTAATAACAGCCAACAAATCTCCCTGTGTGCCAGTACCCAAAAGTTCTGTTTAAAGGCAATATTGAAAGTGAGAAAAGTAGATCAGAGTGTCATGGCTCCTGTGCCATCACTTGGGCACCTGCCGAAACAGCTTTTTTTCCTCACCTCAAGGCAGAAACGTCCAGAAGAGTTTGACAGTCACACAGCCTTATCAGTTCTCCGTCCAACAGTTTGTCATGAAAAGCTGGGCTGGAAAAGTGATAAGGAAGTGATACTGGCATCTGGTGAGGGATCTTCAGCTTTGCACAAGTTCAAATATTCCAAAACTCTAAAAACCCGAAGAGAAGAATGAAAAGTTTCAGTCCATGCGTGGGTTTCTTCAGAGATTCCAGATGTGCAGGATTTCTAGCTTAGAGTTAAAATGTTCCCACCACCTTTTCTATCATGAGATGTGAGATTCCCCTTTAAACCCTACACCTGTACACCTCCAGTTATGGTCTAAATGTGTCTCCTGACGCAACTACCCTCCCATTCATACCTCCCTAATCTGCCTGTGCCCTCCCACTGCCGAATGCCATTGGCCCCACTTAGTCATCACTGCCCCAGGACTTCTGCCGAATCGTTGCATTCCATTTCTCTGACATTCCCTTTCCCAAAAGCAGAGGGAGGAGTGACACTTATTCGTCAAATTCTAGAGTCCAAGGGAACCTTCTGTCCTGCATATGTAAGACCTTATTTATTTCAACTGTGCGTGAAGCTTTTATCTGGAGATTTGGCACACATTTTCATGCACTTGCCAATAAGATCTATCTATAAGCACACAGTAGGGAAGGGCTAGTAAAATAAACAACTGGTCTCTTGAACAACGCAAGTCTCTTTGTATTAAGCCCTCAGAGAAACACACACATATAATACAAATGGCCCAATAAGACACCACACCTATGATTCACCCCTCCCACGTCGGAATCCATAAGTCCTCTAGAAATCTCAAAAATGTTTCTTCTGACAAATTCGTTCATGCATTCCTAAGTAAAATCACTCTACCTAACACTGTTGGTATGAACCAGAAAATCAATATAAGATTTTCTAGCTTTTTTCCTTATCCATAGCATTAGTGGCTGCCTTGAAAGATCTGGTACCTTTACAATTGGCCTCCCATTACCCGGGTCCTCTATCAATACAGTACTCAGGAAAGTTACCTCTACCTTGGCTTGGTTGCTGCACTCATAATGCTGTCAGTCATAAACTGGCTCACTTAATGCATTCATTCTAAGTTTCTTGTTGCTACTGTCCATTTCAGAGAATATTTCTGCGACCTTCATTAGTGTGTCAGCATTACAGGACCCATTCCTTTCTTTAGCTTAGTAATGATCACTGACTGCAATATTCACAAAGGGAACACCCATTGTTGCCATCACGCTATGTCAGACAATAATTACACTGCGGCGAGTATAAGTGGGAACAGGTGGGGAACAAATCCTGTAATAAGTTGGGTGGTGGGAACTTAGAGCCCTCAAGAATTACAGCTGGTTTAGGAAAACTGAGTCAAAATAAACCCTGGTTCGCGGTTGCTCTTGGGTTTTCCAAGCCTGGAATATGTCCCTTTTGAGCAGTAATGCAATTAGAACAGTGCTACAAATTCAAGGTCAATAACCCTGGTGTCCCACATATTTTTATTGAAAGTAGCAAGTGTAAATGTTTGGTTTGGTTCCAATGGAAAACATATTTGAACTGTTGCAAGTACATTCAATAACTTACCAATTAGAAAATATTATTTTTTGCATTGTGTTTTGAGTTCATTCCGGCGAAAAAAAAACACCTTTTCAAACACAATTTATCAAAAAGTGAAGTTCAGGATCGCCTCAGTCCTCTAGAATGAAATTCCGCCACTCTCCATTCTTTTCAATGGGATTTTGAAGGGTGTATTTATCAAAGGATGAACTTCCACTTTCATCCATTTATAAATACTCTTTTAAAAATCCCATAGAAATTAATGGAGAGTGGCGGAATTTCACTCTAGAGACTGTGGCGATCTCTAACTTCACTTTTTGATAAATATACCCCAATTATTTTTTTAACTTTGGCATTGTCTGCAAGGAGTTTGTATGTTCTCCCAGTGTATGGGTTTTCTTGGGATAATTTAAGTTTACTCCGACGCTTCTGATGACTTGATCTAACAGTGTGTTTCTATTAAAGTGGCAGTAACCTATTGTCAGCTTCACTGGCCATAGGATAGATGTAGAGGTACATTATCTTTTAAAATTCACAAGTTACTGGGCCACAATATATAAAATTAGTGGAGATTTTGTTTATCTTGTGGTGCCTTAGGATGTGAGGTTCTGTTTGTTTGTTTATTTTCACTCAGTTGGCAAAAGAGGGAGGTCTTCGGTTTCTTTTCCCCCTGGTGAAGGTGACTCAGCTAGCCATTTAATATTTTATCTTTTAATGATCCCTAGTAGCCTTGGCAGAAGAAAATTCTAGTTCCGTTTATGTTTGGTTGAATTTTTGGTGCCTGTGTATACAAGAGTAATAAAAGATGCACAGTACTTTTATGGAATAACCACTGCATAATGTTATATAGGGAGAATTATTTTACATGCCTGCATACAAACTGCACTTTGTTGGGGCATATTTATCAAATATATGAAAAATATCTTTAACTTTTCTTCCTGAGAAGGACAATTTTCTTCTAGCATGAAAACACTTAAAGAGGACCCTTTAAAATCCTATTTTATCACATTAGTCAAGCAAAATGAACTTTAATTACACTATATAAATTATTTGAATCTTGTTTCCTTCAGTCTGGGAATTCATAATTATAGCAAGCAGAGAGGCGCCATTTTGTGCACACTGTTATTAAGGCAAGCCTTGTATCATCTCAGAATCTTGTTTGTGCACCAGAATGGGGGACCTGATGTCCATCCCCATGCCCTGGAGAACTGGGGGAATGTGGGGAGAGCAGTAACATCTAGGAAGTGCTGAATGGAAAGTTAAAGTAATTGTCTGCCCCGCCTCTATGCCCATGGCATAGAGGAGGGGCAGACAATATTTGATTGACAGCTGAGATTTTTAAATGAGCTTACAACAGCTGTGAATGCTTTAATAAAAAATAGAAATTGGATTTCATGTTTAATTTGAAAAGGACTTTTATTATACAAATTTTTGTGTCTGGGTGACAGGTCCACTTTAAAGGAACACTTAAAGGAACACTTAATGCACCAAAAACACTTAGGAACACGTGGGGGCCCATTTACTTAGCTCGAGTGAAGGAATATAGGAAAAAAAATTTTGAATTTTGAATGTTTTTTTGGCTACTTCGACCATCGAATGGGCTACTTTGACCTTCGACTACGACTTCGACTTCGATTCGACCGATTCAAACTAAAAATCGTTCCACTATTCGACCATTCGATAGTCGAAGTACTGTCTCTTTAAAAAAAAACTTCTACCCCCTAGTTCGCCACCTAAAACCCACCGAAGTCAATGTTAGCCTATGGGGAAAGTCCCCATAGGCTTTCTAAGTATTTTTTGGTCGAAGAAAAATCGTTCGATTGATGGATTAAAATCCTTGTAATCGAACGATTCGAAGAATTTAATCGTTCGATCGAACGATTTTTCGTTCGATCGAACAAATTGCGATAAATCCTTCGACTTCGATATTCGAAGTCGAAGGATTTCAATTCGCCAGTCGAATATCGAGGGTTAATTAACCCTCGATATTCGACCATAAGTAAATTTGCCCCTTAATGCACCAAAAAATGAAAGTGTTTAAAAGGAATGACAATATAATGTAGTGTTGCCCTCCACTGATGAAACTGGTGTGTTGCTTCAGAAACACTACTAGGGTTTATATAATCAAGCTGCTGTGTAGCCATAAGGGCAGCCATTCAAGCACAGGATCCCATTGTATACTGCAGAGCTTTTCTGTTATCTGCTGTGTATCCCGTGCCTATTCTCCCTTTTCAGCTTTAAATGGCTGCCCCCACTGCTACACAGCAGTTTGTTTATAAAAACTTTTGTAGAGTTTCTGAAGCAAACGCACAAGTTTTACCAGCTGCGAACAACAGTACATGATATTTTCATTATTTATAAGACTTTAATTTTTTGCTGTTACTGTTCCTTTAAGAACATCCCATAGGTGCAAATTGTGAGGCTTTATCATGAATAAGTAATCATGTATTTTTGCTGGGGTGCACTGACATTATTCTCCCCCCAAAAATTCTGCCCATATTTAATATTTTTTGCCATTTCAGACCTAGCTAAAAATAAGTAAGAAAACCAATTGTAAATATGATCCTAAAGGGGGAATGTAATTAAAAATTGCAGGCCATGTTTAAAACAGCATTTTATGCAAATGTTTATCAATGTAAATCATTCGCTGGCGAATATTGTATGCTAAGGGTTAGTATTAAAGGGGTGGTTCACCTTTAGGTAAACGTTTAGGTTGTAATAGAATGACCAATTCTAAGCAACTTTTCCATTGGTTTTCATAATGTTTTTTTTTATACAGGTTTATAATTATTTGCCTTTTTATTCTAACTTTTTCCAGCTTTCAAATGGGCGTCGCTGACCCCATCTAAAAAGCAAATGCTCTGTAAGGCTACAAATGTATAGTTGTTGCTTATTTTTATTTCTCATCGTTCTAGTAAGGTCCTTTCCTATTAATGTTCCAGTATCTTATTCAGCTGCCAAATAAAAAGCTAAACAACTAAACCACATATAATAAAAAATGAAAACCTATAGCAAAATGTCTCAGAATATCATTCTCTACATCATACTAAAAGTTAACGCAAAGGTGAACAATCCCTCTAACACCTGCTCTGGAGTTTGTTAAATATTTAAAGGATCAGTAACATCAAAAAAAAAGTTTTAAAAAATCTTAAGTATACTACAAAAAAAAACACCAAGACTAATTAAACTTTAAAATCGCACAGCCTTTATTAAGAAATAACTTACCGAAACTCCACTTGCGCTCCTCTTCAAAAAAGGCGATCTAGAGATCCATCATGCATCGCTCGATTTTTCTTCCCTGCCTTCCTTATGGGAGATAGCCAGGGTGAAGAAATTGAGCACCACACGATGGATCATCGCCCTGTCACCTTTTCTGAAGAGGAGCGCAAGTGGAGTTTCGGTAAGTTATTTCTTAATAAAGGCTGTGCGATTTTAAGATTTGATGTTACTGGTCCTTTAATCGCATTATACGCTTTACGATTGCGAAATTTTATTACAAACTCTGCGGATGTTTGCAAAAGCCATTTGGTCGCAAACTTTGCAAGGATGTCATTGAGGTCTGTAATCGGTCAAAATGGAACGCAAACATGGTCGCTAACATTTGCAATGGTCTTTGCGAGCGTTTTTTGTGCTTACGAAACACATTACATTCCCCATAAGTGTCATATGAACTGCCAAATTCAAGAGAACCCCACTTCCCTCTCTTAGAATAGAGGGGTACTTTTGTTTGGGCTAATTCTGGTTCCAAGCCTCGCTTCTCTTTCTGGTCTTAGTGTAGTCTTAGTGCTCATACTGAGAGTGACTAACCCGGCTGAAATCACCTTTCCTATATGAGATCCCCCAGATGTGAAGCATTGCCTGAGGGAAACCATGTGGACTGGATAAAGAAGGAATGCTGTGTGATTCCCAACTCCTCTGGCTTGAATAATGCTTTATTGGACAGTGTGGATACTAGGACAAGAACAGTATTTAGTACAGAGTATAGATTCCTGTTTCATTTTTTTAACCATTCCTCTGTAGGAGTTTAGACTCTAAGGGGCACATTTACTATTGGTTGAATATTGAGGGTTAATTAACCCTCAATATTCGACCGTCAAAGTAAAATCCTTCGACTTTGAATATCGAAGTCGAAGGATTTACTGCATTTCGTTAGATCGAACGATGGAAGGAAAAATCATTTCGATCGAACGATTAAATCCTTCGAATCGATGGATTTTAATCTATCAATCGAACGATTTTCCTTCAATCAAAAAAAGCTAGGAAAGCCTATGGGGACCTTCCCCATAGGCTAACATTGGTGCTCGGTAGGTTTTAGGTGGCGAAGTAGGTGGTTGAAGTTTTTTTTAAAGAGACAGTACTTCGACTATCGAATGGTTGAATAGTCGAACGTTTTTTAGTTTGAATCGTTCGATTCGAAGTCGTAGTCGAAGTGGCCAATTCGATGATCGAAGTAGCCAAAAAAATACTTCGAAATTCAAAGTATTTTTTATTCTAATCCTTCACTCGAGCTAAGTAAATGTGCCCCTTAGAGTTTGGAGGAAATATTGCTACAAGGCAGAATAGTATAATGGGTTAGTATTATATTTATATTCCAAGATGGGAACACAAAATGGGAAATGGATTTGACCACAATGTAGCAACGACATTGAACACATTCTAATTTCTCTTGAAAGTGCAAGAGACACAGGTACAGAGTTCAACCTGAAACTAATAGACAACCTCATTCACCACAATGCTCACCATCAGTGAGTTTTTTGAGTGGCTGCTGCTATGGGTAAGCCATTATGTCAATCCTAAATCATCAGGTACTGATATTCTTCGGTGGCACTTTGACTGTGGCAAATTCTCAAGTTGACTAAATTAGTGACTAGTGACTGGTAAACAGTGGTTGCATCTCAAGAACATTTGCACATTCACCACTAACGTAGTGGGTGTGTGCTTGAACTTCCCAAGTTAAGATATGGCTTTAATATTGTTGTTGGGAAGCTGACCAAAGTAGGCTTAATCCTATGAAGTCTAAAAATGATTAATGTAAGGGCAATATTAGCTAAAGATTCCAATTTAGTGGCAGTAATAAAGTGGTCACTTAACCTGTCATATTCATGTGGAATGCAATGGAAATTTTAAAGTTTTGCCTGCCTATTTTCCAGCTTGACAAGGGATCAAGATTTTTTGCTCTGCATAGACTTCCATGGGAATTGCTGCGACCCAACAGCAGGGTTCAGGTGATACCAATGATACTCTTCATGTAGGGGGGACAAATTCAGGCATTTTTGAAGTTCAAATTGATATTTTGAAAGAGTATTAGTGAAGTTAAATGCATGGGACAGTATTGAGATTGTGGGGACAATATAATAACAGAGGTGCTTCATGGTACCAGTGCAAACACCCAAACAAATCAGTCAGCAATGTGCTGTCATTCTTTAACTTTAGCAGCAATGATAAGAATTGATTGCTATGAATAAGTGTACCGGTGCACTATAACACGTGTATTAGGGAATGTAGGCAAGAAACAAAAAAATAAGATAAAAGTTTGGCCTGGAATTGTAATAAGGAATTCGCTAGATTTTGGCACAAATGAATGCTGGTAGTTTGTTGACATTAAAAGGATTATGTAGGGGTCGTCCTTGTTCTGGGTTGTCAATCAATCCTTAGTATCAACTTTGTACTAGAATCAGATTTAAGGGTTGTCAGGAAGTATTGGTGCTGGGGTTCATGGGAATTTCTGTGGCTAAATGCCATATTAGTGATGGTTTTTGCACTTATTGTTTCTACAGTAGCTTCACATACCCCTGATCAGTCAGCTGGAAAACAGAATCTGACAGATGAGCTCCCTTACTCCCAGACTCACCTGGGCCATCTTTTCACTAGTGTGCTTTTCATTGCACATTCTCTCCCCTCTTTCACTGCTTTATGTGATTCTCACTTCTTTTTTTTACACCAGTGTTTAGCCACATTTTTATATATTATTTTATCTACAGAGTGAGAAAGATAAATTAAAAGATAAAGTTTTATATAAAACAATGTCATATGTATTGTTAGAATGGTAAGAGAGTGTTCTAGATTCCCCCCCCCAATAGTTTTTTACCCATGCCATGCTGAACTAATAGGTAAGTCAGTACAAATTTAACAACTAATGGAACACAGGTGAAAGCACTACTATTGCTACCTGACTATACAGTATCTTACTTTACCTGCTATCCCAAAGCCACAGTCTCTTCCCAGAGACTATTATCCCACTGTTACTATAGACACCATCTCTACCTACTATACCTGCTATCCCACAGTCACACTCCCTTCCCAGAGACTATTATCCACTGTTACTATAGACACCATCTCTCCCTACTATACCTGCTATCCCACAGTCACACTCCCTTCCCAGAGACTATTATCCCCACGGCTACTATACGCACCATCTCTCCCTACTATACCTGCTATCCCACAGACACACTCCCTTCCCAGAGACTATTATACCCACTGTTACTATAGCCACCATCTCTCCCTACTATACCTGCTGTCCCACAGCCACACTCCCTCCCGAGACTATTATACCCACTGCTACTATAGGCACCATCTATCCCTACTATACCTGCTATCCCACAGTCACACTGCCTTCCCAGAGACTATTATCACCACAGCTACTATGGGCACCATCTCTCCCTACTATACCTGCTATCCCACAGCCACAGTACCTTCCCAGAGACTATTATCTCACTGTTACTATAGGCACCATCTCTCCCTACTATACCTGCTATCCCACAGCCACAGTCCCTTCCCAGAGACTATTATCCCCACTGTTACTAGAGGGACCATCTCTCCCTACTATACCTGCTATCCCACAGTCCCTTCCCAGAGACTATTATCCCACCGTTACTTAAGGCCCCATCTCTTCCTACACCTGCTATACCAAAGCTATTATCCCCTTAGCTAATGTAAGAGTCACTCCTAACACGGTCCCAGCTTTATTACATTTTCCCAAAGTCTTCTGTTTTGCGGGTGCACATTATGTGCAGTGCTTATAACAGTCTTCTAAACATGGTCCCTTTTAAAGACAACAGGTCAGTGTACCAAAAAGTTCAGAATTCATTTACAATCATGAGGTTCAGCACAAGCCTCTACATTTGGAATAGAATTGTACACATAACAATGACATACACATAGTGCTCCAGCACATCTATAGTATGTAAAAGTATAGTAAATAAAAAAGTTTAAGTCTTGAAGGGTACGGTTGATGAGCACTCGGTATTGTGTTGCATTTCACAGTAATATGCTTACACCTTGTTCAGCATATGAGGGGCAAGGGGGCCTTTAACTGAACACTTTCCTTAACCAGACATTTCTGCCAGACTAACAAAGGACTTTCCCATGGGCCTGAACTTAATGAGCCCTAGCTCCCATTAACACACAATCTACTAACTAGTGCTAATCATTGTGCCTTCAGTATCTGACACAAAATGTTTCACCTATAGGTTAAAAAAATGGGAGCCCTAATGTGTTTATTCTGTATAGTTGTAGGGTTGCAGTCACTATGAATGGTCTTGCCCTATAGAACCTTATGTGAATCACAACATAGACCTCCTTGTGTTTGTTGGGGGCCTTTTGGACATGTTCATTGTGTTCATGTGTACTGACACCAACCATGACAAAAAAATTTTTTTAGGCCCCCATAATGTCTAGAGGTTGACCTTTTTTACCAGTATTTATTGAAATTGTATTTGAATTAGGGCCTCACGGTGCCCCTTTACATCCTGGGCCCCCCTGCAGCCACAGGGTCTGCTTCCTTTGTAGTTACGCCTTGATTAAAACCCTCATTTGTTGTGGGTGTGTGTGTTTGTAGGACAATGCTTTACTAAACATTCCTCTTGGATTTTGCAGCAGTCGGTAAAGCTTCTCTCTATCCCTGTCCTATCAATAAGCTGCTGGAACTCCGTGTAGGAACTCATCAGCACATATTCCATGTCATGACATATTTGGGTGTTCTGCTGTGCGTAGTCAGCGGCAGGTTCGCTTGTTGCTATGGAGACTGGCTGTGTCACATCTTTCTATTTTTTGTCCTTGCAGTGTTTCCATGGCAACTTATATTGACTATTCTAGAATTCTATTTTCATAATTTCCTGGTTGTTGGAGTGATATATATGTGTGTGTGTGTGTGTGTTTGTGTATAATTATGTGTGTGTTGACACCTGAAATTCTACTTCATGCTGGTGTTTATCTGTATGCATTAGGGTATGTATATCTCTGTTTATATAGAAATAAACCTATAAACATTTATGTATATAATTCTACATATTTTGCCCATAGTTAGGCATACATGTAATAATGTGTTTAAAACAAAACAAACTTTTGAATCGGTTTGTTTGCCAAGAGATAGATAGATGTATAGATAGATAGACAGACAGATATGTGAAAATGGACAGCTACATATAGACAGGGATAGACAGATGGGCCAATAAAAATAGATGGCTTCAGCACCTACCTTGCCCTCTTCTCAGCTACCACCTGCTCCTGCTAAAACTGCATCTCAGCCTGGTGGCTAGGTAAGGCCTATCTAATAAAATATTTTACATTTTTGTAGCAAAGCACTCACGTCATAAAAATGTGCCTACAGCAAAGCACTCATGCCTCAATACTTTTGTTGGTAATAAGCTTCAAGAACCCACTGTAGTTGCAGCAAATTTGCAAATCTTTTAGTCCATGGTCAGTGTAAATTGTTGAAAGCCAGTGACCTATGGTTCTCCCCTTTTCTACCCAAATGCATTTACACCCGAAATTATATCTTTGCATAAGTCTTACATCTCCTACAGGTAAAGCTGGTGGTAGGGTTCATCTGGAATGCTTTTCGGTGTGGGTAGAGTAAACCTCATACAACCTGGCTCTTCTGTGACTATAAAATCAATATCAAATGCCTCATAATTACTGTCTCCCATCATTTCAAGGCAGTTGGGCCTTATTTATCTGGGGAAATACAGACCTTAAAGGTTGTTAAGGGGGGGTGAACTGCAAGCCCCTCATACATGAGCTTTGGGGTAATGGAAGCCAAAATGTTAATGGGGCACTCAAACTTCCCCTCCACTCTGAAAATTTGGTAGGGTGTTTCCAAAGGTTACCCAAAAAATTCCACTTCCACTTGCAGTCATTATATCAATAATGAGACAATATCAGTGCGCTAAAATTGCATAGTGCCAAGTATGTTTCTACCCCTGCCCCAACAGCATTTTACTCACAGAGACTATGTCAATAGCCCCTCCTCACTGTATCATATTTAAAGCAGCAACACAGACAGCAGTGATGTCGATTCAGAAGACGTGGTGTAAACTTTATATAGTCTGCTTCACATTCATCTCTTAATTACCATCTACATCTCCAGTCTGTACCACCAGGAAATGTGTATGAACGCATCCAGGGGCGTAACTACAGAGGAAGCAGACCCTGCGGCTGCAGGGGGGCCCAGAGGTATAGGGGGCCCCATGAGGTCCTCATTATTGAGCAATCTCAACATATACTGGTAAAACAGGGCAACCTTTGGATATGTTGGGGGCCCTAAAATTAATTTGCTGTGGGGCCCAGTAATAACTAGTTATGCCACTGAACCCATCACTATATTGTTTATTTTAGATGGGCTCCCCATAGACTTGCTGATAACATCTGACCTCTCTCTGCTTTTTAGGACTTGAAATAACTTGGCGGGGGGATGTAAATTTGTTTCTAGAGCAAAGTCACAGACGCTGAGGTTAAAGCCTTATTGAAAACAAGCTTGCTTTCTGAACCATGCACAGAGAACAATGCAAGCGGAAAATCTCTTCTCATGTCAGGGCCTGGCTGCCATATTGATGTGACAGCTGCACCTGGATATGTGGAGCTTATCCTTTGCTTTATCTGTTACCATCTCCCCAGCACACCTGTGTTACCTGCATTCACCCGTCTGGGTGGAGCAGGCAGATAGTCAGGCCATGAGAAACAGGAGCCCATAAAAACTTGGCAGTTTAATATGACTGCACCATTTCATTTGACATTAGCGGAAGCAAAGAATAATGCTGTGTTGGCTTGTCTTCCAGTGGAAGAGGTGACCTACATACACAGTTTGGCCTTTTACATGAAGGACCCGTCTGATCAATCAGATTTCTCTGTTTAATGGAATACTGACAAAATTTCTCATCTGTAGTATACAGTAGTTCATTTGTGATTTTAAACAGTGTATTGCCTTGGTTATGATAATGCATCCCTCTGGATGTTGGTAAACTATAGCCTAAATATGATGGGGTTTCTGGCAACCAATCAATAATTAGCAATTACCGGTTTGAAAGCCAATATCTGGTTGCTGTGGGTTACTAGACCTGATGACATGGTGAACTTTTTGCGCCGACAGGACAACTGAAAGACAAAACTGCCACCTGAGCTTAACCTTACATGCAGCCTTGGTTAAAGTTAAACCTTGCCTAGAAAACATGTGTGGCCTTATCATTCCACCTACTTTAATTTGGATTAATTTTTAAAGGGCAAATAACACCAATGTGACATACTAATTCATTTGCAGAGTTTTATTTATTTTAATTATTTCCAAATCTGAGAATACTCTTGCCTTTGAAGGGGTGAACCATCTGAACATAGCCCACTTTCACCTAAAAACATGAATCTGAGGACACATTTTCATCTATGTTAATGTGACACCTTTTTTTAGCACTAGTAGTACTGAGCGTGCAAATTCTCGTGCAAGGGGAATGGTATGTTTGTTTGAGCACATAGCTACGTGACCATTAGGTCAGTGATGTGCATTCATCTGACATTGCTGGGCACTCATGCAAAAGTTCTATTCATCCGTCACCTCTCAGCTTAGAAAAATTTAGACGCAGCTTAAAGGGGAAATTCACCTTTGAACTTTTGGTGTGATGTTGATATCAACATTGTGAACCAAGTATTATAAAATTATCTGGCTCTAATCTGAAATTTGGAATGCTAGCTTGGTGCTGGGGAACCATTATTATTTATCATCAGGCCCACTCCTATTCATCTCCCAGTGTATCATTCAAACCACGTGTAGACCTTTTTGCTCAAAAATGATCTTTTTCTTGCAGAGCAGTGTGTGGGTTAAAATATGTCCATGCCACAATTAATTCTGACTGCTGATGTCATCATTTCTATGCACAGAAGAAGAGAACATTTCTGTGCAGTTACTAGAGCCAGAGGAACCCTAGCAACCAGCGAGCCATTCACATTCTGACTGCAGAACAAAAGTTAATTAATTTAAGTGTGTTAAATAAAGGAACATACATTTTATGCACTCACGTCTTACCATGACGGAAAAAGTACCTAGCTTAGACATCATCAGTATAACTAGATTGGCATTTTCAGCATCTGGCAATGAACTGGTTATATTTGGATGGGTGGGATTCCTGCCTCTCACCATTATCATCTGATTGATGCAGCAGTAATTTTGGAATAGCACTAAGCCCTCCCATATGCCTGGAGCTTAAGGGCCTGTAATACATGCCAATAACAGATTGTACACGCAACCCATGCAGTCCTGGGAATACATAAGGTGTTCTCCGCACCTGCATTTGTGTAGAAAGTAAAGGTTATGTAAAAGCAGAGTGTCATTAATACACATTGCACCATGGGATCTGAACTGGTGAACAAGCTGTGGCTGGGCTTGAAATACCACATTGTGACTTAATCCTTCATTTGATGAGGATGACACTGTGGCTGGGAAAGCTTATGCAGCAGAATGCCTGGCTTCATTTATACACTTGCTCGTTGAAGTGTACAACATTGTACAGCATTGTATCCTCTCTGGGAATTACATGGCTGGAAACGACACAGAGCACACCCCTGATGGGTTGTATTAATGGGTCATCTGCATTCAGAGATCCAACAGTATCTACAAAGGCATTGCAGTGCTGTAACCAAAGAGACCACACTTGCTATTCTGCCTCTACTTTACTAAATGTCCTGAACTCCCATGAGCTATTTGGCACAGTGCAGAATGCAGGAGGGGAGAGAAAAGGAGCAAGATATTACACTATCTTAGAAATTGGCAATAGCAATATACATCTGTATTATAATGGTGGATTACAGTAGTTGTTTTCTATTCTTTTTATTATATATAGTACCAAGCCCACTGAATGAAGATGCATCAATGTGTAAATAAAGACAAACTGTCAGGGACATTAATATACGGGTATATATTTTCAATGCACAGATACACATACATAAATGTGAATTTAAATAGAGGTATGATTTATACCCAGCTTCTGCATGCAAGCATTTATATACACACTCATAATCTATCCACAGACATATTTTCTTTGTGTCTCCAACAGCCTCTGTCCTCCTTCCTCCCACTTTCCCTCTCTCCTTTCTGTGCTGAGGATGCTGGGAGACATTTGCAAGAAGTGTGTAGGCAGCAAATCTCTATAAATAGCCCTGTCTCTCAGTCTGATTATTGCCAGCATGCCTGCAGCCTCATACAGTACTCCTGTATTCAGAAACATGGAATGTGCAGCACATCCAGGGCCTCAGAACACCTAAGGATAGCAGTACATTATTTAATGCTAGAACAGAACCAGCTGCTGATCTCAATCCCAGTGTGTGGCATTTCAACAAAATAATCAAGCCACGCTATAATTATGTCATATCACTGATGTTTTATGCTTAAATGGATGACTTTTTTCCACCCGTAAATCCGAGCTCATTTTAGGTGAGTGTTAAAGGCCCGTCAGATGAAGCATAAGGCAGGGAAACATGGCAATGAGTGGATAAATGTTATCTTTCAGTGTGCATGCAAAGAAGCAAAAGTCCACACAAAACCATTATATTTAATACTATTAGCCGGCAATTGCAAAATCTGTAATACACAGTGTCAGGGACTGACTGGGCCAGTGGGACACCGGGAATAAACCCAGTGGGCCTGAGTGACCAGACCCGCTCCCTGCCCAATTGCCAATCTGGCTGTCTCACTTACCTCTCTTCAGTCGAGTCTGCAAGGGAACAGGTATGAGCAGGGGAAGGGGAGGTTATGGGAAGCCCCTGAGGTGACAGCCTGAAGGGCCCTGGGTCCCCCAGTGCAACTCTGTACAGTATCAAGTGGTGCTAAGGTGAATGACATATTGTCTTAGTGAGCTGGCGACCCAGGGCCTTGTTACAACTCTTCAAGGGAGTTTTAGGCCCACAGCAAGATCAGGGCCTCAATATACTACTGTTACTTTTACCAAGTTAAAGGGATTCTGTAATAATGTCATTTTTATTTCTAAATTACACTTTTTACACTGCAAATAATTCACTCTACCATATAAAATGTCATTCCTGAATCAGCAAGTGTATTATTTTTTTGTTGTAATATTGGTGTGTAGGCAGCCATCTCAGATCATTTTGCCTGGTCACATGCTTTCAGAAAGAGCCAACACTTGAGGATGGAACTGCTTTCTGGCAGGCTGTTGTTTCTCCTACTCAATGTAAGTGAATGTGTCGCAGTGGGACCTGGATTATCACTATTGAGTGTTGTTCTTAGATCTACCAGGCAGCTGTTATCTTGTGTTACAAGCTTCTATCTCGTTACCTTCCCATTGTTCTGTTGTTAGCCTGCTGGGGGGGTTCACTCCTTGCAGTGCAGCAGTGACTGAAGTTTAATAGAGCACAAGTCACATGACTGGGATCAGCTGGAAACTGACAATATGTCTAGCCCCATGTCATATTTCAAAATGAAATATAAAAAAATCTGTTTGCTCTTTTGAGAAATGGATTTCAGTGCAGAATTCTGCTGAAGCAGCACTATTAACTGATGCATTTTGAAAAAAACTATTTTTCCCATTACAATATCCCTTTAATAACCTTTCATGTCAGTGATCCCCAACCACTAGCTAGCGAGCAACATGCTGCTCTCCAACCCGTTGGATGTTGCTCCCAGTGGCCTCAAAGCAGGAGCTTATTTTTGAATTCCAGGCTTAAAGGCAAGTTTTGGTTTTATAAAAACCAAGTGTACTGCCAAACAGAGCCTCAATGTAGGTTGACAATCCACATAAGGGCTACCAAATGGCCAATCACTGCACTTATTTGGCACCCCAAGAAAAAATTTCATGCTAGTGTTGCTCCCCAACTCCTTTTACTTCTGAATATTGCTCACGGGTTCAAAAGGTTGGGGAACCCTGCTCTAAGTCCTAATGTATATTATATTAAGCCCACAAATATTAACTCAGGGATGGTGTACACATAACAACTTTGCAAGCTGTGTGCTAATGTCCCTAAGCTACGAGCTAGGCTTAGATACCTATCATGTATATTATGCAGTAAGCACAAAGCGCATAATGTATAGCAACCCATCAGATGTTGCAAAAGTGCAGGACAGGACAGAATTGCTGCATTACTGCAAATGTCTTTTTTTCCACTAGTGTAAAAAAAACTGTTACTGCCACTTAACGAACTTTCATTTTCATATAAATTCATCTCTAAATGTAACTTCTCATTTCTGAGCAATTTATAAGTTCTAAAAGTTGGTGGGACAGTTAGCATGGCAGAGAGTCATGGGTAAATACAATACCAAAGAAATCTGTCCTCTGTAGATCTTAGAATGTAAGCAATTGTATAACTACATATGGGGAAAGGGATATCCAGTAAGGATTCACATAATTATCCCACTTTCCCTGCCTGCACCTGTGCCATCTGATGGGACATGAGTGGAGAGGGCGTGCATAGGCCGTTGAGGGGGGGTCCTTTTATTTTTTTCTTGGGGGCCCAAAAAAAAGTAAATGATGCCACTAACTGAATCTGAACCCTTAAGATTACATTACTTTAAAACACTGGACAACTGAATGCAACAATTATTTTGTTTAAAGTTTATGGAATGTATTGATTTTCCTCAATTCCAAAAATGCCAATTAGGGTTCCCATTTAGTTTTGTATTTGGCCAAATGTTTTGTGTTAGATTCGTTATTTTTCCAAATACAAAAATGGTTTTGGTGCATTTTTGCTCAGGGTTACACCAAATCCACTATTTTGAATTCGGCCGAACCCCCGAATCCTTTGCGAAAGATTCGGCCGATGCGGCTGGTGGGAAGGGGAAAACATTTTTACTTTGATTTGTGACAAGAAGTCACACGATTTCCCTCCCCGCCCCCTAATTTGCATATGCAAATTAGGATTTGGATTTGGTTCGGCCGGGCAGATGGATTTGGCTGAATCCGAATCCTGCTGAAAAAGGCCGAATCCCGATCTGAATCCTGGATTCGGTGCATCCCTAATTTTGCTCTCAGTAAATGTTTCGGCATAGCCATAGTCTTAAACATATATTACATGGAATACAGCTGGATGTGTAGGGAGTGCTATAATTGTATATCTTTATATTAGGGTTCTGTAGGGTGGTGTCCAATGAAAACTTACAGGGTTAACCTGTCTGGTTCATTAAAAATAAAAGCAGGCAGCTCTTGTCTCTTTGTTCTTGAGCTTACAAGAAAGAACAAACAACCCTACCCTTGATATTCATTTTTCTTTTTTTGCATTCTTAAGATATCTACACAAAGGATCAGAGAACTGTTAATACAGTCATTAAGGGAAAAATGTCTGTCAAAGCTATCATTTGCCATTAGTAGGACTCAGTGTTAAAATAGGTTGCCACTAGCAATGGCCTTTAGGGAAGAAAGGCATCTGCAGTGTCTTCCAACTTGCAAAGCTGTGACCTTTTCTTCATCAAGACCTGAAAGAGGGGGAATCATAATCCAGGTGTACCCATAGCAACCAATCAGAATTTTGCTTTCATTAGTCTTAACTCAGCACACTGATTCCGACTAATTGATTAGTGCTGTGGGTTTCTCCTCTAGAGGAAGAAACTTTACCAAGTGTTTTGTTTGGTTGGGGAATTTGATAGCAGAAAGGTTGACATTTATTCCCTCAGTCATCTCATACCCTCACTCCTCACCTATACAGACCAGCAAGCTCTTGGGTTTATTTACCTGAATACCTACTGCCCACACCATTAGGGGCATATTTATAAAGGTATGTGAAATATTTTTACACTGAAAGAAATGGTGAAAATGAAGGGTATGTTTATTTATATAGTTGTTGTACATTACCACCAGAGGTCGAGGTCACAGATATAATACAATACAAAGAATGAACTGGTCTATCAATCAAGGAGGGGAATTTGGGGGGGGGGGTTCTATATGCCTCATTTATCCTGTATCCCATACTTGGATTGGCCAATTCTGCCTTCCAGTGCTGAGAGTTGGCCACTGTCCGTGGTGCTGAATGAAAGCAAAAATGTATTTTCATTATTCTGAGTTTACGTTTAGAGCTCAGTCTTTCAGTGAGGTCCTCGGTTTTATACTTGGATCACCCGGTTTTATTGGCCATGGTGACAAGGGCAATAAATGGGCAGTGGTCACAAATCTTAACCTAAAGAGAGAATTCCCCTCAACCACAAATGTTAACCACAAATATTGCCGTCATTTATTTGCTTTATCATTCTAAACAACTGCCTTTTACAAGAAAAAAATAAAGGGATCTTGCACTTCTCTATGCAGCACACTCGCTTACACTTTCTGAAGGTTTTGGCTTGTCCATGGATTACATCAGGGGTTTCCAAAAGGAAGATTGGGATCTACCAGTAGACCTTTAGCTGATGATCAGTAGATGTCAAGACACAGCTTGTTTATATCAGCCTCCTGTTTCATGCTTATCATTCAGATATTTATCATGTTAAGGTTACATAAGAAAAAGTTTTTTGTTAAATATAGTAATATACATTTTCTCATATATTAATATTTAAAGGAGAACTAAACCCCTCATTGGAATAAGTCCCCATTGCCCCCCTCCCTGCCTTCCTCCTGCACAGTCTTACCCCTGAATTATCTCCTCTCTAGAAATAGCGACCGCAAATGCAGAGTGAGCGCAGCGGAGCTCACGAGCGCCATCTTCTTCTCTTCTGTAATCATCTTTCTCCCCTTCTGTAATTTCCATCTCTTTTGGCGCATGCGCATTTGTCGCAACCTGGAAGATTGCTCCAACTGCGCATGCTCAAATACGCAGCTCACTTCACGAAGATTACCGAAGAGAAGAAGATGGCGCCCTTAAGCTCTGCTGCGCTCACTCTGCATTTGGCTTAAAAGATGAGTGTCAGTAAGAATATTCAATATTTGTTGCTTCAAAAAGATTCTGTTGTGGCAAAAACCCCACCCCCCAACCTTTATTTCTATAAAGTAGTGCATCCAACAATCCCTGCCAAGCTTCAGCTATGGGTGAAAGGGTGCAGGTTGGATTCCTCGGCATGCCATGATTACAGTAGAACCCCGTTTTACATCCCCTGATTTTAAGTTTTCCCTCATTTTAAAGGAGAACTGAAGCCTAACTAAAGAAGTAGTTAGAAATGTTGTACATTATATTTTGGGCTTCTGTACCAACCCAAGGCAACCACAGCCCTTTAGCAGTAAAGATCTGTGTCTCCAAAGATGCCCCAGTAGCTCCCCGTCTTCTTTTCTGCTGATTCACTGCACATGCTCTGTGCTGCTGTCACTTACTGAGCTTAGGGACCCACTCACAATATACAGTACACATAGAATAGAAATGTCACAATATAAGGCGGATTAGTAATTAATACAGATGATAACTACATGGCAGCACAGAAACCAGTGCAACTAGCAACAGAATTTAATAATCAGCCCTGTAGCATCAGCTTATATTACAGATCAACCTCATTTTCTGCTGGATAATTTGTGATGACCCCTAAGCTTAGCTTCTCAACAGCTGCTCAGAGCCCACTGAGCATGTGAGTGTCACAGACACTTTCCAAGATGGTGACCTCCTGTGACAAGTTTGAAGTCCTGGATCATTGCTGCTATTGACAAGCTGAAACTTTAGGCTGGTGCAATGAGTTCAGTATTTAAAATATGGCGTTTTAGCCTATTAATTTGTAGGGTTCAGTTCTCCTTTAACTCCCTGAGACTGCCCCAAACTCTGAGGCTCCTGCTGCAGCGGCTTCAGTGTATCCCGAGCGCATCAGCCTCAAGAGCAGCTCTCACCTCTCTGCCATTTCCATCCCCCGCCCACCCGGCTCTCTCCCCGCATCTGTCAGTGCTCAGGACTCCCCTTTTACTTCCCCGCGCCTTCCTTTGGGCGCTGTTCGTGGTGCTGATTTGGCGTCACGTGACGTGTCCCGGAGTCCCGGGCACTGTGAGAAGGGCTGGTGGGAGGAGCGACAATACCTGGGATTCCGATCACTGGGGGGCGTGCCGGAGGGAGGAGCGGAATTATTCGCAAACTGGGGGGAGGGTCCACTGCACCTAGGGGGGAAAAACCGGCCACCGTGGGGGGGAGGAGGAGCGGGTGTCAGTGAAATAGAGAAATAGAGGGATAGAGCGCCGGTACAGGGGGCTGGGGGGCGGGGCTCCCAGGCAACAAGATGCAGCGGCTCCGGTTGAATGAGGCTCACGCCGTGTACCTGGGGCAGCTCGCCCGGAAAGACGGGACACGTAAGGGGATCCTGAGCAAGCGGAGCTCGGACAACAGCCGATGGCAGAGCCGGTGCTTCTCCCTCCTCTACAACCTCCTCTTCTGCTTCGAGAGCGAGTCCAGCGGGCGCCCGTGTGCGCTTTACCTGCTGGAGGGCTGCAACTGCGAGCGGGGGGCCAAAGGGGGTCCGGACAGACAGGTACCTGCAGCCTGGGGGGAGGGGGGGACTGAGGGGGCAGTTGCGCTCATGCAGAGGTTTCCTTGGGAGGGTCTCCAAGTCATATTGCGCTTTAATACTTGCGCTGCAACTCTCTGGCAATGTATTCTATTAGCGGATCATGCACACATGTCATTGAGGGGCTCTAAGCAGGGTTCATTTATCTGGGCTACTTGCACCCTGCAGGCACAGGGCACAATTTGCACATGGGATTACACATGGGATTACACATGGGATTGCACATAGGATTGCACATAGGATTGCACATGGGTTTGCACATAGGATTGCACATGGGTTTGCACATGGGTTTGCACATGGGATTGCACATGGGATTGCACATGGGATTGCACATGGATTTGCACATGGGTTTGCACATGGGGTTGCACATGGGATTGCACATGGGATTGCACATAGGAGCAAGAGCTTGGGTGCTGCACCTGTCTGTCCCTCTATCCATCCAGCCATGCAGTGGCCTCTATAGCACAATCCTTTTAGGTCCCCATATCCTTCAAAATATGTTTTGCATACAAGAAATCACACAAGAAATCAGATAGGAGTCTGTGGGGTCCTCCTGCCCTCCAGGGCCCCTCAGGTAGGTAGCCATAGGATTGGGCACTTCTGCATAGGCAAGTAACACTAAATTCATACAAATATGTGTGTAAGGCAGAGCTGCAGCATACATAGGGGCTGTGCTAATAAAAAGACAGCAGGGCCTATAGTGGTAGTAGGGATACAAGACTGGGAAATGACTGCAGCTGTGGGATAGAGGCTAAGATTACACAAACACTATATACAGGGGTGTAACTACAGAGGAAGCAGACCCTGCGGGGGCCCAGGAGTTATAGTGGGCCCTAATTAAAAGCAATTTCAGCATATATTAGTAAAACAGTGCAACCTCTGGATATGTTGGGGGCCCTAAATGAATTTGCTGTGGGGCCCAGTAACATCTAGTTACACCACTGACTATATAGCAATGTTGCTCAAGCTGCTGTATTGCAGATACTGTTGGAGTGCAACCCCCAGCAACAGCTGAAGTGCTGAGAGTTGTGCAACAAGAAATTCTGACTGTCCATAAGGCTGATTATCCCTACTTGATATAAATAAGGATAACAAGTAAAGACAGCCCGGGGGGGGGGGGGATGACAGGGTTGAGCTAGTTGTGGCACATAGATCAAGGAATGCAGGGCTGTTCAGCTGTAGGTCTGTGGGCTGCTTATGGACCCTAGTCTAAGACATCTTTGCATGACATCATAATTTTAAAATAATCCAGTCCTTATGTTGGAAAATTGTTACATCATCACCATGAACATCATCATGGAGGTGTCACAGCAGCATCCTTGGCCACGGGGTAAAAGGAATAGTGTTAAGTTACAGATAACCAGCCTGTGGCCCAATGAAAATTGGAGGAACAGGGGAACTGTAGCTACACAATAGCTGGAATGCTTCTCTTTGGATGCCCCTAAATTTAGAAGATGTTTCATTTTAGTAAAGGCAAAAGACTCTATTCACACTTATGACTTTTGATGGAATACAGTAGGACCGGGCCTGATCATCTGACTTGTCAGATTGCATAAGTACCCCTGTATTTTTAATTGGGCATCTTCACTTTTCCAGATAGAATATAAATGTGGGTGTATTGGCAGCATTAAAGGAACATTTGTGCTCAGACAGATGCATCCTAATTATCTTCTGTTCAATACCTTCGGATGTTGCATGTTCAGGTGAATAAGGATGCACAAACGCTTGCATTTTTGAATTCTGCAAAATACATATTACAATTTGTAAGGGAACCTAAGCCGCACCTCCAGGCACTGTTAGTTCCCTTGCACCCCATACCCAATCACATCACCTGCAAATCTGATCACCCATATATGACCCAAAAGTGCACAGTGAAAATTGGTGGCCATAATATGGTCGAATCACTTCCATTGCCAAGTTTCATGGCATTGATCGTCACTCAGGAGCAAGCACAATTGATATTGACCCATGTTTCTGGCCACCCTTTACTGCAGATGAACCTCTAAGCACCATGGAACCTGTGATGCTGCCAAAGATGGAGACTAACTATACCGACTAAGTAGCTCTGCACTTCATGGTATGGGGGAATAGATAAGTTTGGTTCTGTGAAGATGATGCAGTTGGGGATAAATTCATGGGAAAGTACTATGACCTTTAACTAACATTTGAAAATGCATGGTGGAGCTTTAGTTCTCCCATTAATGAATACCCCCAATAATATGTTATGTAAACAAAATTAAGCTCATAAGACATGTTTTGGTTCAGGATTCTAATTTGGTTCTGGAAAAGCAGAATCTTAATTCAGTTGCCTCTAAATCATGAGCAGATCTACGACATGACTCTCCTATTCAATCAGGTCTGATTTCTTAGGTGTCAATCAACATTGCTTAAACGCAGCGTGTGAAGGTCTGTCGTAAAAATGCCTTCGAAAACTTGCACAAATGCGTTGGCAGCCAGGGTCAAGGAAATCGCACTACTGATATAATGTGAGAGATATATATCCTTAAAGGTTATACAATAATCATGAATGAAAATATAAGTATACAAGGTTTACTACTGGCTTTCAGGGCAGCCTAGTCAGAATAAGTTATATTGTAATGTTTAGGCCTTCTGCACAAGTGAGTTTTACAAGCCTCTTGGATCCGAGGAACTGCAGTAAAAGTTGTACAATGCACATTAGTGTGGCAGCTACTGACCCATGTACATCATGCAATCCAACTGTGTTTGTCAGAAGATGTTGCTTCAGCTTCAGCCTGATCTGATCAGTTGGAACAACAATTACATCCACGCTGATTTTATGTGAAAGTTACATGAAAACTGGATATAACTGAATCTCCATTTGACAAATGAACTAATTTTACAGTGGGATGTGTTTCCCAGGAGTGTAACTACAGTGGAAGCAGACCCTGGTTGCAGGGGGCCAAGGAATGTAGCAGGCCCTCTATGGCCCTAAATAAGGTGCAACTTTAATATACTTACCGATGTTTTGGGGCTCTGAATTTAATTTTTGTGGAACCCAGTAACATCTAGTTACCCCACTGGTGTCTCCCATTACAGATTGGAGAAAACCAGACCTGATACAACTGTCATTCATATTACCATCAAGTTGCCTGGGTATTTCAGATGGACAGTGGTATCAGAGACAAAGGCAAATGGGCAAAAGACTTTTATGTAAGGAGGTTGAGAAACACTATGGGGCTGATTTATCAAAATTTAAGATCGCTTTTTTCAACAATTGGACAAAATAAAAAAAAATTGAATAGTCCTGATTTACTAAAGAAAAAAACAATATTTCAGATGAAAGCTACCTAGTTTCTATAGAAACCAATGGGATGTACATCTGAATATTTCAAGCAACTTGGAAAAATGTGATTTTCTTCTGTGAGTGACTTTTTTGCTATGACATAACATATTTTTATTAGATGAAAAAATGGGGTCATGGAAAAATATCAAAATAGGAAATGTATATTTTAGCCTCTAAGGGCTTTATAGCAAGGAGCTCTGATTGGGTTGAAGAGTGATGTTAAATGGGGGTTTCAGAAAAATTTAATTTTTAGAAACAAACAGACTAGTGCTGAAAGGTCAATATCTGAAATTTGGACTAAGTGATTGGTGGACAGCCAACTGAGGCATCCTGTACTTCATAATTTACTAAGCTTCCAAACATTCAACTGAAAAGTAAAAACAGAAACTTAGGCAGAAACATTATGGTGGAGAAATCCCGGGAAGATCTTTAGGGACCCCCAGAAGTCATGTCATTGAGAGGGGTTGGTGGTGATTTCAGGAAGAGGGTGGTTTGAAGATAGTTGGGTTTGTGCATATATGTGGGTTGGAGATAGAGGTTGTACATATGTTAAGCAGATGAAGGAGGTTTAACTGGGGAGTGCAAATTGGGGATTATTTGCATATGGTTACACTAATAAATTGCACCTCTCTAAGAGAGAACTTGTTGAACTTTTACTTTGTGAAGTGCCTGGCCTTCAAGGTATCAAACATAACCTAACCTTGGGGTGTCCATTCCAGCAAATGCATGTTATTTTGCCCAGGCACTCTGATTTCTGTTTACACTTGCATTATTCATGCTCATATATTGTAGCACGCACATAAAGATGCCATATGCCGTGGAACGCACATCATGACACTAGTTCCTGCATGCGTCATTGCCATAATTGACCTATTTAGGGGGGCTCAGCCATGCTAATTGTGCTTGTGTGGCTTGTTTGTATTGTTAGACCTCCAATGATGATCAGTGTAGGGCAGTGATCTCCAACCAGTGGCTTGTGAGCATTATGTTGCTCACCACCCTTGGATATTGCTCCCAGTGGCCTCAAAGTAGGTGCTTACTTTTAAATTCCTGGCTTGGAGGCAAGTTTTAGTTGCATAAAAACCAGGTGTACTGCTAAACAGAGCCTCCTGTAGGCTGCCAGTCACATATGGGCTACTAAATGGCCAATCACAGCCAATGTTTGGCACCCAGGAACTTTTTGAATGCTTATGTTGCTCTCCTACTTCTTTTACATTTGAATGTCGCTCACAAGTGGGTGATTCACCAACCAAGCAAAGTTAGCATGGCTGAGCACACCAAATGTGCTACTGATGCATTGCAGAAATGTTCACACAACAATCACACATAAATATAATGTACATTTTGGCATATGTGTAGCTCAAGATAGAATTCTGATGTGAAAAAAGCCCTGTCAAATTTTGTGTCCCACACCATCACTGTATTCCTAGCTTCTTACATCACTTTCCATGTTTGGATTTCCTTGCCACCTAAATGGAACCGAGTCCATGGTGATACAGTAATAAAAGAATTCTCTATAGAAGGCCGGGATAAAAATTACAGCTGTATAAATAGAGCAGTCAGCTCATCGTAATGCATTATTTCCACAATCCTGGTACATGGTGTTAAGTCACACTTTAAGACTATTGAGCTCTGTAAACACACCATTTATTTGACACAGCCTTTTACACCTTTTTTTGGGTGTTAAATATTTTACAACCCTTTATAAATATGCAGAATAGACAGTTACAGTGTGCTTGGTGATAGAGGCCTGCTATGTTTCAAAAGAATTGTAGATCCATAAATATTGCAGACACGAGCAGTCCTATAAATAGGGCGAGGGCTTCATATGGGTGATTGAAAGGGTCCTATATAAAGAGCCAATGGGAGAAAGGTAGTGAATAAACCTGTGATGTGCAGGGAAGGGAGAGGCCGATTTCTGTGCAAGGGAGAAAAGCACTATGTATGTTGGAAAATGAAAGGTACAGGTATGGGACCTGTTGTCCAGAATGCTTGGGACCTGGGGTTTTCCGGGTAAGGGGTCTTTCCGTAATTTGAAGGCAGATTTACTAAAATAAATTTTTTTTTCATCGTAATTTTTTTTTTTAAATTTCTCTAAAAGTCTAAAAATACTAATTTATTAAGTATAAAAACCACTAATTCTAAACTGAACCGAGTACAAAGCTGTCAAGGTCCCATAGAAGACAATAGGAGCTGCGCTGATCCCATTGGAACACTTTTAATCAATTCGAACTTTTAGAGGTTTTCTGTATTTTTTTTTTTTCCGCTAGCAATTGTTTGAAAAACTCAAAATTCATAAAGGTTTTAGAGTAGGAGTGCCTATACTTTACTAATGCGAGGTCTACTTTTAATGATGTTGTTCCATTATGATCTACATCCATAAAAGCATTGTTGGCATTCTGTTCCATGGAAAACATTACTTGAATATTGATGTATGAGGAAATACTGTAGGTATTGCTATATATAACAAACTACTATTTCTTATGTAACCGTAACGTGATAATTATCTCAATGATTTGGATCTCGGCGGCGAGTTTTTGGCGAAACGGTTCAAGTTCGCCCATCCCAATTATAGATTTATAAAATCATACTTAGGATCAAATGCAAGGTCATGTCTTCTCTCATAATCCTGAACACAGTTTCAGGAGTTTAAAACAAAAACAATGCCATGAATTCAAAATTTGTGTTTTGGACTCACACAAAGGGAAAGGAGAAAATAAATATCTTGTGATGTGGCTCTGCTTAGAAAATAAAGTTAGTGAGCAGAAAAGAGTCCTGTGACTTTTCTCTGGTCAGGTCTCAGTATAGCAATGTCACAAGACTTTCCTCTTCTTAGAAAATTCATTTTCAGCAGCCTATAGCCAGTCTAAAATGACCATCAGGTGGTGCTGTTTCAAATTCATTATATTAGCCATTTAAAAACCTCTTAAAGATGAGTTAGACTATGATATATGTAGACTGTGAAAGCTGAGCAATTTGACATTAATTTGTTTTCAGGGTTTACATTTCATTTAATAAACATTTTGATTTCCCTGCTCATAGTCTGAGGGCTGTTACCTACTTTTGTTCCTAATGTTCTGTTGTCTGCCCTCCTTTAACACATTACACTCTGACATTATAGTGTAGTTGTCCGTTATCGCATGTTTATCAAGTTTATAATCCTTGCTTAAGCATTATTATATGTTAAATATTAAATGCATTAATAAAGTGTAAATAAAAAATAATTTGTAGCCCACATGCTCAATCTTTGTAAACCTTTTTATTAAGTTCCCTGATGCACAGACTATATATTCACCACAGCTTCCGTACTATTATCAGCAAAATTACTCACAGAACAAAATACATCATTATCCTTAATGCTGTAACAATGCACGGAAAACAAACATTACTCATAAATTACGTTTTGCTTTTTTTTTTTTTTTTCATAGTAAGGCTTCCCTGTTTGAGTAACTAGAGTAACTGTTTTGTCAGCCATCACCAGGTGGCAGCTAAAGAACACCATTTATAATCTAACACATCTAAATTATCTTCAGACAGACACTGAGGGGCACATTTACAAAGCTCGAGTGAAGGATTCGAATTAAAAAACTTCGAATTTCAAGTGTTTTTTGGGCTACTTCGACTATCGAATGGGCTACTTCGACCTTCGACTACTACTTCGACTTCGAATCGAACGATTCGAACTAAAAATCGTTCGAACTATTCGACCATTCGATAGTCGAAGTACTGTCTCTTTAAGAAAAACTTCGACCCCCTACTTCGGCAGCTAAAAGCTACCGAAGTCAATGTTAGCCTATGGGGAAGGTCCCCATAGGCTTGCCTGAGATTTTTTGATCGAAGGATATTCCTTCGATCGTTGTATTAAAATCCTTCGAATCGTTCGATTCGAAGGATTTAATTGTTCGATCGAACGAATAATCCTTCGATCGTTCGATCGCAGGATTTGCGCTAAATCGTTCGACTTCGATATTCGAAGTCGAACGATTTTAGTTCCTAGTCGAATATCGAGGGTTAATTAACCCTCGATATTCGACCCTTCATACATCTGCCCCATAATGTTCTAGAGGACACACTAAAAATGACATGTCCTGTACAGGTATGGAACCTGTTATCTAGAATGCTCGGGATAATTGATCTTTCTGTAATTTGGATCTTCATACCTTGTCTACTATAAAGACATGTAAATCATGTACCCTTCTTCCATTAAGGATTAATTATATCTTAGTTTGGAACAAGTACAAGGTACTAATTTGTTACTACAGAGAAAAAGGAAATATTTTTAAAATTTGGATTATTTGGATAAAATGGAGTCTATGGGAGACAACCTTCCCCCAATCTGAAGCTTTCTTGATAACTGGTTTCCTGATAACGAATCACATACCTGTAGTCAGTGGCGTAACTATAGAGGAAGCAGACTCTGCAGTTGCAGGGGGCCCGGAGCAACAGGGGGGTCTGGACCGTGGGGCCTGTTTCCTCTACAGCTAATAAAAAAACCTCTCCTCCCCAACCGCTCTCTCTTACTGGTGAGAAAGAGGGAAGCTAGTCGGGAGTGGGCTGCATCAGGCGGAGCAGAGGCTGGACGTGGACGGGTGGAGGCAGGATGGGAAGTGGGCAGGAGGATGGGGATCGGAGTGCGCCGGGCCCTCCTGTAAAAAAATCTTCAGAGGGGCCCGGCGCACTCCGATCACCATCCTCCCACCCACTTCCCATCCTCCACTCTAGTTACACCACTGCCTGTAGTAAGTTTGTAACTTCCAGACATGGTCCTCCCATGTGGCCCTAGGCTAGGGTCTAGAAGGCGACTGGTGAATATTAATGGAAAACTATACCCATTGAATGAATACTTAACCTACAGAGAGTTTATATCATATTATGTGTTCTATTAAAGAATCTTACCAAACGGCAATATATATATATATATATATATATATATATATCAGTAAATATTGATCATTTACCTTGAGCCCCTGTTTTGTGATGGTCTGTGTGCTCCCGTTAAGACATCACTGAATGTAATAGGAAGAAGTGTGGAAGCAAAAAACAGAACTTTGTTCGTTAATTGGCTCATGTGACCTAACATACAGTATATGTGTGCCCTTGGTTTGTTTATGTGAACCGTGATATGTCATATGCTCCCAGGCCGTGGTCCTTAGTACTTAGAATGACAATTTTCTCTTTAGGATTATTCAGGACTTCAAACTTGTCACAGGGGGTCACCATCTTGGAAAGTGTCTGCGACACTCACATGCTCAGTTGGCTCTGAGCAGCTGTTGAGAAGCTAAACTAAGGGGTTGTCAATAAGTGAAAGCAGCACAGAGCATGTGCAGTGAATCAGCAGAAAAGAAGATGGGGAGCTACTGGGGCATTTTTGGGGCACAGATCTTCCCTGCTAAAGGCTGTGGTTGCCTTTGGTTGGTACAGAAGCCCAAAACATAATGTACAATATTTCTAGATACTTCTTTAGTTAGGATTTAGTTCTCCTTTAAAATGTAGAACTATAGATATTATCTATGGTTTATTTGCAACCCCAAAGATTATTCACTGTGACTGGGGTACAGGTTATCTAGAATGCCCGGGACCTGGGGCTTTCCAGATAATGGATCTTTCCGTAATTTTCTTCATACCTTAAGTCTGGGGTCCCCAACCTTTTTTACCCGTGAGCCACATTCAAAAATAAAAAGAGTTGGGGAGCAACACAAACATGCAAAAAGTTCTTGGGGTGCCAAATAAGGGCTGTAATTGTCGATTTGGTAGCCTCCTATGTGAACTGGCAGCCTACAGGAGGTTCTGTTTGGCAGTGCATCTGGTTTATATGCAACCAAAATTGCCTCCAAGCCTGGAATTCAAATATAAAGATATTTTGAGGCCACTGAGAGCAACACCCAAGGGGTTGGTGAGCAACATGTTGCTCGCGAGCTACTGGTTGGGGATCTCTGCCTTAAGTCTACTAGAAAACATTAAGTAAACCCAATATGTTGGTTTTCTTCCAATAAGGATTCATTATAACTTAGTTGAGATCAAGTCCAAGGTACTGTTTTATAATTTCAGAGAAAAGGGAAATCAATTTTAACAATCTGGATTATTTAATTATAATGGAGTCTATGGGAGATGGCCTTTCTGTAATCCGGAGCTTTCTGCATAACGGTTTTCTCAATAATGGATCCCGTACCTGTACTGTGTTTTCCATAATAATATTTTATTATCAATTATGGCATTAACTAGACAATATGGTCACCACACTTTTCTGAAAAGAAAAACAGGATTTAGAAATGAGAAGGATGAGTAACATGGCATCATATATTTTACAAACTGTAATGCTGCACAGCACAGAGCAGCAAAATGAATAGAACAGTGCAATGGTATTCAGTTCGATTTATTCAGTTACTCGATGGCAGGAGGAAGTGTCCTTGGCAGTCTCTCAGAAGGATTCATGCATTCATTTTCTCTCAGTGTTGCCGTGGCATATTGATCTAATAAGCACATCGGTTTTTTTTTACCTTTCTTTGTTGATCTCCAGTGATAGAGATGCCAGACAGGTGCTGCGTCAGTATTCATTACACTTTTTACACGTAGAGTTGCAAGGTGGCCGATATTTTACAGGCCTGGCCGGTAAAAATGATGGTTGATCCCAATGTTATTAATAGGGAAAAAAGATAAATATATAGGAAGGCCGGTATTTTTTTCCAGAAAAGGTGTCAACCCTATTTACACGTGGGTTATGCAAAGGTTATGCTAGCCTTTATGTTGTGTCAAAAATACGCAATGAACTACAGTTACAGGAAGAAAATAGAGCAGATAACTTAATTTTGGTATCTGCATTCACTGACAAAGCTCAGTGAAATGAAGCAGATTTGTACAAATCAGTTACGAGTTCCTGAAGGAGGTTGTGGCTTAGCTCCTTGTCTTCTTTATTTTGATTTACTTGGTTAGGCCATCGAACATATAAACAAGTACATCTATTTGGCAATATGTGCGGATTGTTAAAACAGACTGCAACTAACATTATGGCCTTGCTCTAGTGCAGCGCACAGCAAGCAAAGAACAAGAAAGCCTAATGGTCAGATTCACTAATTTCACAAATTGTCGCCAGCGACCGATTTGCACACATCACACCACTTCACCAGGCGTAAATTCGCTACCACTATGCTAATTCACTAATATGCGTAGTTGCGACCTGGACTTTTCACTAGCGTTACTTCGGCAGTGCGAGCATTTCATAGGGAAAATCCGCTAGTGTTCGCTAAAATTCACAAGTGATCTTGCACTTGAGTCAATTTGCATACGGCGGGTAATTTAAAGTTGTATGGAGGTCTTTATTATAAAAGTTGTTGCAAATGCTTGAAGTTGCCACTTTTTATTACAAATGTCCAGGGAACCTTAATAAAGACAAGAGAATTTATATAATGCCCTACACATTATAGAGCGATAGAGTGCGAACGAACGCTAGCGGCGGTCTCTTTCGCTAGAGAATTGGCGCCTGCACCTGTTAGTGAATTGGCAATGTCCCTGCGGGTGGCAACGCTGTTGTATTGTCGCTAGCATTAGCAGTGGCGTAACTAGTTGTTACTGGGCCCCATAGCAAATTCAATTTAGGGCCCCAAAATATTTATAAGTTGGCCTATTTTACCAAGATATATTAAAATTGCTAATTAATTAGGGTCTCACTGGGCCCCCTACACTCCTGCTTCCTCTAGCATTAGCCACTTCGCCCTTTAGTGAATCTGCACCTTAGACTTTATGAGGTTTAGTTACCAGTGACACAAGTGCAAGTGTTGGGGTCCATATGCTGTAACATTAGTGGGTACAAACTGTGACTTGCACTGGACTAAGGGGCAAATTCAAAGGATGAAGCGCCTAACGCTAGCGTTAATTCACTAGCGTAGAGCATTTTCATTAATTCGCCGATTCACTAGCGGACGCTGGCGTAAATTCGCTAGTGTTACTTCGCACCCTTATACCTGGCGAATTTGCGCAACGGACGTAACTACGCAAATTCACTGACGCGCGAATTTTTCTGAACGCTACCTTTTACGCCAGACTTCCTTCACCACCTCAGACCAGGCGAAGTGCAATAGAGTAGATAGGGATTGCTTCAAAAAAAGTTAAAAAATTTTCTAAATCCCAAAAAACGCTGGCGTTTTTTCTTTTTTATGGGTGATAGGCTGAAAAAGATCGAAACATTTTTTGGGGCTACCCTCCTTCTCCCCTACATTTCCTAACTCATGGCACTATGAGTGGGCACACGTGTAGGGCAAAATAAAAAATTTATTTGCTGTTTTGAAGGTTTCCCAGGCTTGTGTAGTGATGCTACATATACCTCCATTGTAACTTCAATTTGGCGCCGTATGCAAATTAAGCAACGCTAGCGTAACTTCGTTTTGCTTGGCGAATTAATGCTAGCGCAACTTCGCAACCTTACGCTTCCCCTGAGCGCAACTTCAGATTTTAGTGAATTTGCATAGCGCTGGCGAAAATACGCCTGGCGAAGTGCGGCAAATCGGACGCTGGCGCAACTACAAATCTTAGTGAATTTGCTCCTAAGTATCTCCCATTTCTCTGAAGGTAGCGCCAGGCTTCTTGTGGGAATTCTGGGGAAAAATATGCTGCATCGTTGGTAAAAAAATGTTGTATTGCTCAAATGTTTTGCAATTTGCCTGTGTTACTAAAAGGGGCCCATTTTATTTTAAATCGTTTTAGCTATCCGTGGCCAATCATTTTAATTCATTTATTCAGTTTAAATTTTCATGGCCCCCTGCCTGCCTTAGGGTTCAGTGAATTGCTGTTGTGGGACATCTTTATTTTAATCCAGCATGCTGACACTAGGATCTAGCTGGGAAATTGCTCTCTACATGGAAAAAGTTGGACAGCATTGGCAATAGAGCATTAAATTAAATTTTAGTATACTATAGAATGGCCAGATCGAAGCAACATTTCACTTGGACTTCATTATTTATTCTCTATAGTTATTTTAACTATTAATTAATTGGACGTCTATATTCTTTATGGTTTTTTAAATTTCTTGCCTTTTTCTTCTAACTCTTACCAGCTTTCAAATGGGGGTTGTGTGTGTGGGGGGGGGGGGTTCACTGCTATAATTTAAAAACAAATGCTCTGTAAAGCTACAAATTTATTGTTATTAACCTGTCCTATTCATATCCCAGTCTCTTATTCAAATCAATGCATGGTTTCTAGGGTAATTTGGACCCTAGAAACCAGACCAGCACCTGCAGAAAAAGCTAAATAACTCAAAAGCCACAAAAACATTAAAAAAAAATTTAAAGGGCACCTGTTGCTAACTGGGAGCTTCGGGTTCGAGAGGCCATGTTAGGGCACAAGCATGTGCAAAATGATTGCATGTCACAACTTGCTCATTATGAGCATGATGTCAGAAGCATGGCCACTTGCACCAGGAGCTCCCTTCAGGTGCGAGTGTCCTAGCGCTGGCAGGGGGCAATTTAAATTAAAATAAAACTACTTTTATTCCTAACCGGAGGTCAGCCTGCACCTTTGGTTGGGGATAATATATTTTTGCAACAGGTACCCTTTAACTTAAAGGTAATCAACTCCTTCAATTTCCTATACAAGGATGCTTCTCTGATCTGAAACTGGCCTAGTTTGGCTCTTTCTTACTGGTGTCTGCTGACCTTGTGTGTGAGTCTCAGAGGAGCAGCTTTTCTATACTAGAACATACCTGGATGGTTGCCAGCAGCCCCTTGCAATGTAAAATTGGGTCAAACCAGTGATCCAACATTGGGAAGCTCGTTGTGCACAATTACTTTACAGAGATAATGGTGTGCATTTTTTTTTCAATTGGATTTGTTCACAATACGTTTGTAATGTTTTTGGACTATATAGGCCCACGGGGTTATCAACCAGCTAGTATACTAGAGGATGGGTTACACTGGACTCTATCACTTAATTCTGTGTGATATATAACCGGTTCCAAATGCTGCCTTATGTGTGCCCTGCCTTTGTCCATGTAAGGCCGATAATTAGTATAAGCAAAAATAGAGCCAGCACTCGAAGATTAACTGCAAAAAGTTTTATTCCACGACATGTTTCGGGCAAAGCCCTTTTTCAAGTGATCAAGAGGATCACTTGAAAAAGGGCTTTGCCCGAAACATGTTGTGGAATAAAACTTTTTCAAGTTAATCTGCGAGTGCTGGCTCTATTTTTGCTTATATTCTATCACTTAAGGCAAGGCCTTTGCAAAACGGAAGTATTGAAGGTGCGGTGTAGTTCAACTACAACTCCCACAGGCTACTGTGCTTTAACCAATAAAGAAATGGGCGCCAGGAGGTTCTTGCAGTCAAACAGAACAAGAGGCATTTGCAGAATATATAGGCACACAGCTCAGACAGTATACCAGTGGTAGATGCAGGTGCATTACCTGAGGATGTAGGCAAGACAGTACAGCAAAATATACCTCACACGTGGTCTGGATCTCACCCAGTGGATTCGTACAATTTTCGGACCGTGTGTGGAGAGTCCCGACATTTTTCGTCCAGCAGAGATCTGTCGTTTGGTCGATCGGACAGGTTAGAAAATTTCTGTCGGCTGCCGATAATATCTCTGTGTGTATTGACGATCGTACGATTTCACTAGCTTTGTCGGACATAGCTATCCTACGATTGCTGTCAGGGGCAGAACATCGGCTGATCTGTTCTTTTACTACTTTATTTGATCTGAATGGTAAGACTTTGATCTGAATGGTTAGTGGAGGGTCGGGAGATGGAAAAGTCCGATCGTAAATTGATTCGTATGATCGGATCTTTGCGTCTATGGCCAGCTTTACTCTCCTAGAGAGTCTATAACAATTATACTAGAGGTTCAGGTCCCTCTAGGGCAAACTGGCTTTATTGGGCCTTGGTGTACCCAGGCTCCCTGGAAACATCCGGAACCAGAAGCCAAATAGGAAGATCCACCCCTTCTCACTCACTATACCAAAGTATGACAGGACGTGGTCACAGCGACTCCTGGCCAATAATACAACTATGTAAATTACATCTAGCTACATGGGCATCTGCCCAGCAACTAGGGAGATCAGGAAGTGTAAGGATTTAAAGCCATAGGGGCACATTAACCCATGGGTCCTTACATACATAATACACCATTCAGTTGTATAGAACATGCTAATAATAGGCCTACTGACCTGCATGGCTCACAATCTTGATTAGTACTCATATAATTGCCATACTCGTGAATTAACCGCACAACATGGTGCTTTACATGGAGTGGAAATACTACACTCTGGCAGCATCAAGGTGCCTGTTCAGCATGTGGCAGCAAAGCATCTGGGACAGAGCAGAAGTCAGAGCAGCAATGATCCAAGTTGTGTGTTGTTTGCTTGGTACAAGTGTGTCCAGTGCACCAAAATGAACACAATTGAGGTAGCACTTTGACAAGATTCAGCCACAATTGGTGTAATTGCTGTCACTCTATGGCAAAATGACACCTGCAACTGCCTCCAGGGTTAATTGGCACATTTAATTGCAATTCATCAAAAAATAAATGGCTTCAAAACATGGAGCATTGATGGAAGATGGGCTTTATTTCACGCAATAACTGTGACAATTTTAGTGTGAACACAACTGCAGTTGGTTGCAGTCTATAAACAATTATATGTCCGTAACATTGGTCCTACATTGTATTACTGGTCTGTCTTGGGGTAATATGAACTAAGCTTTTTAATTTGATCTGTTTGGTCTGTACATGCACAAAGTTACTAGTGACAGTGCTCTACAGAAGACCTTAGAAGACTCTCATGTGCACGATTAGGGAATGGGAGGCCAGGCAGTTTTGCAGAAGGTCCTGAGAGGAGGTGTTGTGATATACAACAGAGAGTAATGGGAAACTGGATTATTCTGCCAAAGAGCCCCAGCATATCTGTAATAACAACTAGTTTTGATATAAATTGGTGATGTTTTGTTCTGCTTTCCCAGTATTACTTTATTATCAACTTCAACCACGAGAACCAGAAGCCTCTGGAGCTGCGGACAGAAGATGCCACGGACTGTGAAGAATGGGTGACGGCAATCTCCAGAGCCAGGTACAATGCATGTATAAGTCAAGGCTACATCTCAGCCCACCCTTCACTTTCCAAATGACTGCATATGTACAAACTCAATGCCATAGTTTTATAATATAGCTGCACTAGAACAATGTTCTTCTACTAATGAATTGTTGGCAGTGGCACCTAAAGATTTGTTGAACATGGAGATTTCTTTCTGTAGTTGGTGCTGAGCCCTAAAAAATGAGTGGAACCCCTGCTTGTTGCTTGTCTGTCTGTCAGAGCTGTGCACCAACAACAGGAATCCACTTCCCATGACTGGGAGAACAGAAAGCTGTAATAATACATAATAAAAATAAGAATTTCTTTAAAAAAAATGTTTGCCTGAATAACCCCTCTCACAACTGAGAATCTTCATCGGTTTGCAGGGCGTTTCTTATTTTCCTAAAGGATTTAAAACATGTAATGTTGATTGGATCCTGGCCTAATATGACAGCTTCAGGCACACATACTCCATGTAATTTGTGTAATAATGTCTGCTATTCTAAATGCATGCATTACAATATGTGTCTCAAATCTTAGTAAATAGATGTGAGCTGAAATATGCATTTGGATAATGCTTCTCATTATATATGTATCAAGTTCTAAGCTTAATAAGCATTGTGGGAAGAGAAAAGTAATAAGGAAAAAAGTTGCCAGTGACCATCCCCACCCCCTGAGGATTCCAGCAAAATTACACCCACTGCAATTTGGTCACAGCCACATTTAGTATATTGGTTTAACGTAGACCAATTATTGCTTATTTACACACATAGAAATTGCACCGAAAATACGCTTTATCTCTAGGGAGCCTATGGAAAAACGATCTCTACGGAGTCTATGGGAAAATGGGGGTCAAAGTGGTGTAAAATATATGGCATATTTATATGGTTAGGAATTTCCCCTTTTCCATGATTTATATAATGTACGGTGGCCCTGCACTGGTAGAACTGGTGTTTGCTTCAGAAACATTATATAGTTTATATAAACAAGATGCTTTAAGCTGGCCATAGATGCAACGATCCGAACGTTCGAATCCTCGAACGATCGGACTTCCCCATCTCCCGACCTGCCACTAATCATTCAGATCAAATAAAGTAGTAAAAGAACAGATCAGCCGATGTTCTGCCCCTACAGCAATCGTACGAAAGTTATGTCTGACCAAAGCAAGCGACAGTCTCCCACTGAAAATCGTACGATCACAATACACGCAGAGATATTATCGGCAGCCGACATATATCTTTTAACCTGTCCGATCAACCAAATCACCGATCTCCATGGGACGAAAAAGTCGGGACTCTCCACACACACAGTCTGAAAATCGTACGAATCGAGCTTTAGCTGCTGAGTTTATCTGTAATCCTCTTTTTAATTCAAGGCTCCAGTGCTGCACAGCATCTTATTTATACAAACTATAGAAGTGTTTCTGAAGCAAACAGGTCAGTTTTATTGTGCAGGGCATGATATTTCTATTACTTTAAAACACTTTAGTTTATTGGTGTTACTGTTCCTTTACCTTCCATGTAAATTTTTAAAATTATCCTATTGGAGCTTTGAGGTTTACATTTTTGAACTGCCTTTCGGGCATTGTGGTTCACATTACAGAAACACCCTATAATCAAAAAAACAACCAGGTCCCAAACATGCTGGATAATAGATCCGATAACTATACTTGGACAGGAATCATTGGCACATCAAGGGATCCCATATAAATCTACTGTAACACAATGTAGCTTCTGTGCCTACTCTACTGCCATACCAGCCCAGTACTACAGTCTTACCAAGTCTTCTTTGTGTTTCAGCTACAAGACATTAGTGACTGAACATGAAGCTTTGATGCAGAAGTATTTGCATTTACTGCAGATTGTTGAGACTGAGAAGAAAGTGGCAAAACAGCTGCGGCAGCAAATAGAAGACGGGGAGGTAGAGGTGGAACGTCTTAAATCTGAGGTGAGATCTCATAGAAGTTGTTGTCAAATCCATTCATTGGGCAGCACTGATAGGAGCAGGGCAGCACACAGACACCATTTTTTCCCACAATACAGTGTGTTATCCCATGCTTCTAATGTAATTGTGTCTGCGAGGTGGTGGTGCACCTGATCAAAGTTGGACTAGGGTGTGCAAGGCTCACTGGGGCTTTGACCCGGGATCGAGCTCAGCAGGGTCCCCAAGGGTTGGGGCACACTAGGTTTATTTCCAGTGTCTTCCCAACCCTGATGTACTTGTGTGACATCTGCACTCAGTTCTTTAGGTGCAAGTTTGCAGCATCAATTGACACAGGCCACTGTGGGTTCCCCTGCGTCAATAGGTGCATCTCATGCGAGGTGCAACTACTATATGTGGAAGTGCAAGAGGCGGCTTTAGATGCACATTTAGATGGATTTTGTTGCTCAACAACTGCCTACAGATGCACAACTCTTCTTGCAGGTCACAAAGTACCCCTTAAATATTTTGTCCAGGTAAACACAAAAGTAAAAATGAACATATAAACTATAGCCCTTTATAAATGATAATGTTAGTGGAATATATATGTACATGTTTCGTATGTTTTCCATAAATGCTCTTTATGGCTGGTGTCATATTTGTGTATAAAAATGTGTTTGCTATATACATGCAATATACATTATGTCTAGTATGGGCCGAGTGACAGCAATTTGTATGATAATGTAACTGTGATGAAAGTGTAATAGTATTGTATAATGTATGCAGTGGGTGCTTTGTGTGTGTTCTGTTCTGTGCAGTGGGTGAAGAGGACCTAATGTCAGGGTGATGTTCTGTCTGTGTCACAGCTGCTGACACTTTGATGTGTTAATGACAATTATTGGATATAAAAGGATGAAAATCTGAATATTTATGAGCGCTACAATTGCTGCTAATAATTCTTTCTTATCAGCAGAAAATTAACCTCTGCCCTCAGGTAGTTATTTCAGAACATTCCCTTCAGCCTCACACACCTCCAGCATCACAGATTTAATTTTAAAAAAAAGTATATGAAAAGGCCCAATCGGTGTCACAAAAAAGCTGGACTGAAAAATTATCAGTTACTAGAAATAGGCCTCCATATTTTACCTCTTCAAGATTTCTAAGTAAATATTGTGGTAATTAGGTAGAAAATTATTTTCCGTTGTTAGTTAATCGCTCTATACTATATATGGTCTATTATACATGAGTATCTTTACTAAATAGTGGCAAAAAGCAGGTGATAAACACAGCCTTCTTCCCATTAGCAATAAAAAGTGCATCTTGTCCCCACACTGGAGCATTGTTCAGGCAACTATGACAAACCAATAGCTACTTGCAGTGGTCTCCATTGCAATGTGAACTTCAGTTGGTATAGCCTTAAGGTGACCATAGCGTTAAGATCTTTCTCGCCCGAATGACCAATTCTTGTGAATTCTGACAAATCCGTGAAATTATCATGCGGTTAGTGGGCACTGAACAATTGTGCATCTAATGATTTTTCATCTGACATTGGTCAGAAAATCGATCGTGCAGGTTACAAAATTTTCATCGGTCACAATGAAATGTATCCATTGTCCAATAGTATGCTGGGCCAAGCAAGCAGCTACCCACAGTCTTCAACTAGACCGTTTCGCTTGAAATGGTCTTTTTAGTTGATGGACAAATCATAAATTTAAGTGATTGTTTCAAGATAAGCTTGGTCCTGCGATAACGACATCTTTAGACACTGGGTACAACATACTGCCAAATGGTAAGTGAGCCAACATGGTACCCTCCCAGATGGCTAGTTGGCTGTTTGGTTTTGTTCAAATCAATTAAGCCGGCAGTCAAGAATGGATAGGGTCATGGATGTGGTTCTCTCGCTGACCAGTCTTTACAGGGCCGCAGACTAACAATCGCCGCAACTTGATTTGGTCTACCACTTGGGTGACCAGATTGGTCTACCACTTGGGTGACCAGATTGGGCAAATATTCATTCCTTTGAATTCTTATGAGTGCCCAGCTTTATTCAAAACAAAGGAATGCATAAATTATATTGTTGTAATCCTTTAACAATAATGTTTCTTAATATTCCATGTCTTCCTTTAGATTGCATCGCTACTGAAAGACAATGAACACATCCAGTCAACACAAACTGCAGCCCCAAATGATGATGTTGACATCAAAAAGATTAAAAAGGTGAAGAAGGTTTAGCCTTTAAACCTAAAACTTATTGCCATCTCAGCCAGACAATACCCTGCAAATTCCATATTGTGCACATGCTCATAATGGGATTGACTACACCGACACTTCAGCTAATGTTTACTCCTTTGCTTGTGCTCCTGTAGGTGCAGAGCTTCCTACGTGGCTGGCTATGCCGCAGGAAGTGGAAGAACATTATCCAAGATTACACAAGGTCTCCGCACGCAGACAGCATGCGGAAGAGAAATCAAGTTGTGTTCAGCATGCTGGAAGCAGAGGCAGAGTATGTGCAACAGTTACACATACTGGTCAATAATTTCTTGCGACCACTCCGTATGGCTGCCAGCTCAAAAAAGCCACCAATAACACATGATGATGTCAGCAGCATTTTCCTCAACAGGTAACCATGAATGTGCAGAGGAGGATTTCAATAATATACAAAAGAATTCTTTGCTAGATATACTATGGTTTAATATTTCTACCATGCTGGCATCTTGTAAAGGTATTGTTTGATATGGGGTGATCTCACTTTAGTGGGGCCTTTAATATCGCCTATGCCCACAACACCCATCCCAGCCAGCCACTAAGCCACACCTCAAGTCCATCCTATTGTGGGTTTATTAACCAACATTTTCAAAAATGATAGGAAGTCTACCAATGGTTATACCTCCTCCCTGTTGGTCCGCCTGTTCGCATGCCCTATAGAAAGAGTAAGACCCTTTAAAGATTAAAAAGGAGTAGAAATGCCCTGTTGGTAATTCAAGACACTGGCCTTTGCAGTCACAGACACTCTGTTTTGTGGTCTTTTACAGTGAAACCATCATGTTTTTGCACCAGATATTTTACCAAGGTCTGAAGGCTAGAATATCCAGCTGGCCCACACTGGTGCTGGGTGAGAATATGTTGCCTATTTCTTTTTCACCGATCCCTTTGTGTGAATATCACAATGTCCGTGTCTGTGAGACTGTCACCGGGTACCATGCCTACCTGGCCGTACTTGTCACTCTGTCCCATGTGTTCCAGTTCTCAGCTTCTTTCTCTCTGCAGCTGACCTGTTTGACATCCTTCTGCCAATGCTGAATATTTATCAGGAATTTGTGCGGAACCATCAGTATAGTCTGCAGATTCTGGCTCACTGCAAACAGAACCGGGACTTTGACAAACTGCTCAAACAATATGAAGCCAAACCAGACTGTGAGGAGCGCACACTGGAAACCTTCCTGACTTATCCCATGTTTCAGGTCTGTAGAAAGCAGGGAACCAAGTAACAAAGCAGGCAAAATATCAAAAACATTTAACATTGGTATGGGGGGTTGATATTCAGGAAATAGGGAATTCTGATAGATGGGGTCAGTAGATAAATAACTGTGTGTACTTTGTATCTAGATTCCTCGATACATACTCACTCTACATGAACTGCTGGCTCATACACCTCATGAACATGTGGAGCGAAATAGTCTGGATTATGCTAAATCCAAACTAGAGGAGCTCTCACGGTAAGGACTAAAGTAGAAACCATATGAAATCTGTGGCATGAGTAGGCCATGCTGTTTTTAAACAGTATGAAAACATTTTGTAAAACTGCCAAGGGAAAGGCAGCTTAGCATGTTAAAGTTCTATAAATACATACAGATAGATAGATAGATAGATAAATAGATAGATAGATAGATTTGCAAGTTTTTTTTAGGCAATGGTATTCTTTGATGAGTTGAATTTGGAAATATATTTTCGCTCATAAATTAGTAGGATCAAGACGAGTCCCCTTGTTTTGGTAAGAAGACAATTGCAGGTCAATAAAAAATAGAGTTGTGTTCAGAATAATAGCATCACTAACCTGATTTTTGGTAGAAATTATATTTCTACACGGCGAATAATTTATTAATAGGTGTAGTAGAGTCATAGAAAACCAACAAACCCAACAGTCATGACATGAATGCTGCTGATTCTATGTAATTGAATCATTAATAGAGCTTGTTCCAAATAATAATAGCTTGTTCCAAATAATAGCAGCGTGGAGTTCAATTAGTGAGGTCATTCATTCTGTGAAAAAACAGGTGTCAATTACGGCCCTTATTTAAGGAAGGAAGGCAGCAAATGTTGTGCATGCTGGTTATAGTGCATTTCTCTCTGAATATCTGAGTAAAATGGGTTGTTCCAGACACTGTTCAGAAGAACAGCGTATTTTGATTAAAAAGTCGATTGGAGAAGGAAAATATATAAAGAAGTGCAGAAAATGATAGGCTGCTCAGCTAAAATGATATGAAATGGTTTAAATCAAAGCTTAAAAGACGAGGAAGAAAACAAAAAACTTCCATTCGAATGGATAGAAGAATAGCCATTATGGCAAAAATTCAGCCACTGATCGGCTCCAGTAAGATCGAGTCTAAAGTAACGTAGGAGTACTGTTACAATTAGAAGATGCCTATGTGAAGCCAAGCTATTGGCATGAAGCCCCCGCAAAGTCCCTTTATTTAAAAAAAGATGTGCTGAAGAGATTACATTTTGCCACAGAACACATTTGCCTATAGAGAAATGGCACAACATTTTGTGGACTGATGAAAGCAAGAGTGTTCATTTTGAGTTTAGGGGCCACAGTCAGACAAACCCCAAACACTGAATTCAAGCCACAGTACATTGTGAAGACCGTGAGACATGGTGGCGCATACATCATGATATGGGGATGTTTCTCATACTGTGGTGTTGGGCCTATTTATCACATACCAGGGACCATGGATCAGTTTCAATACATCAGAATAATTGAAGAGGTCATGTTGCCTTATGCCAAAGAGGAAATGCTCTTGAAGTGGGGGTTTCAACAAGATCATGACCCCAAACACACCAGTAAATGAGCAGCATCTTGATTCCAGACCAACAAGATTGACGTTATGGAGTGACCAGCCCAATCCCCAGACATTAATCCAATAGAAAATTGTGGGGTGACATAAAAAATGCTGTTTCTGAGGCAAAAGCAAGAAATGCAGAAGAATTGTGGAATGTAACAGGTGCCAGAAGTTGGTGGACTCCATACAACACAGATGTGCAGCAGTTCTCTGAAACACTGATTATACAACTAAATATTAGTTCAGTGATTCAAAGGAAAGCAAAATCTTTAAACATTTTTCAGTTTAAACATTGAGTGTTTGAGTCTGTAAAGAAGAATGCAGACACTGCTGTTTTTTTTTTGGAACAGCCTAATATTCCCCTTTCTTCACTTTCTGTAAAGGAGTAACACAAATTTGATGCATTTTTCTTTGTATTTTGATTTGGAATAGAATGTGCAGTGTTCCCAGTGCATTTGCATGTATGGAAATAAAAGCTTTTATAAGGATTTTGAGCTGTATTCACTTTTTTTTAAACACTGCTATTATTCTGAACACAACTGTACCTGTCACCTAGGTAACCGACCTATAAAATTTATATTAAAAAATGTACAGTTATATGATACAGTCCAATATAGCACAGCTTGGATACAAAACTATGATCAATAAACATGTTATGTTTGCTCTGCATACTGTTCTCAAAATTCTACATGTAAAAAAAAGAAAAGAAAATACACATCTAACTAAATAATTAAATATACATTATTTGAATGTTCCCCCTAGAATTATGCACGATGAAGTCAGCGAAACAGAGAATATTCGCAAGAATCTGGCCATTGAGAGGATGATAGTTGAGGGCTGTGAAGTTTTACTGGACACCAGTCAGACATTTGTGCGGCAAGGTAGGAAGAGTATCACTTAAGGAATATTTCTTAGAATATGGGTGGTGTGCCTGTCCACGGACTGCTTATATATATATATATATATATATATATACTTTCAAACGAGTATCCGCACTCCAAAGCCAATTTTAGTAGAAGGAGGGGTGCACGGTAATTATGTATACACAAATAGTTTCCAGACCAGTAGTTTCCAGACCAGCACTCCCTTTTGTGCAAAAACATTATCTTTTTATTGTTGCATAGTATCACTGCCCACCGTTTGGGTCCCCATTGGGACCTTTTTCAAGGAATGGGGGCCGATATATATAATATATAATATATATAATATTATATATATATATATATATGCATGTGAGCATTTCACATTGTACTTGGATTTGTAAATGAGTCATGTAGACTGTATTAGTATTGTGTAACTACATGTATTTTGGGCTGCATTGCAATAAAATTATGATTTAATGCAGAGAGGAGATGATTGGAGTAAACATCAAGGCTACAGGCCTTTAGCTGAACCAGAATTTTGGTTGTAGCCTTACAGATGACTTCTTCTGGAGTCAAAACTATTTGTTTCAGGACACATGTACAGGGTATATGTAAAATAGTTACCACCTAAGCCTGTGATATAATTCTATTTTGCCCTAATGGCATGAAGAGCTTTACCTACCTATCTACCTTTACTACCTTGGAAGTATATTATGATAATGATGTACTGTACATATGTTTCGTTGCTACATTTTGGAAGAAATTCAGCATGTTGTTTCAGAATGTTACTTAATAACACTTAACCATTGCAATTAGTTTAGGGTTCAAGTGCAATGGTTGTTGGCCTATCAGTCTCTGAAGTGTAGGTAGTCATTAACTGCACGTTAGGTCACTGCTTGTGTGAATGGAAATTAAATGTTTATAGCCAAAGGTGCTGGACTTTTAAAGAACTTGGATGTGACAGCTGTGTTTGCACTGTCCTCAGGCTGTCTCATCCAGGTCCCTATGTCCGAAAAGAGCAGGCTAACAAGAGGACGTCTTGGTTCCCTGTCTCTGAAAAAGGAAGGAGAACGTCAATGCTTTTTATTCTCCAAACACCTCCTGATCTGCACTCGGAGCTCAGGGGGCAAGTTACATCTTACCAAGGTGCGTACCTAGTAAGCATATCTACAATAGGGAGCATGTAGGAGAAGTGTGGTTTCACCATGCTAGACTATGATTAGCAGTCTTTGATACATATAGTATACCACGAGAGAAAAAACTGTATATTATGACTAATTGTGTTGATACATTTCCTTTGTAGAATGGAGTGATATCGTTGATGGACTGCACTTTACTAGAAGATCAAGATGATGATGACAGTCAGTATCACCCACACACCAAACCCGTTTTCTGACCCTTACTAATATTTCTACATATAACTGATTATCTTCCATAATTACCTAAAAGGAAGAAACTTTATTTGAAAATGAATGGTGTTCCATTTCATGGGGTATTCTATGTTTTGTAGAAATTGGTCTTTGAGAGAGCAAAAATGTTATCACAGCTGTGTTCATTTTATCATTGTTCAGCTGCTTGACTGAATTCCTTCACTTTAACTCCCGTTTGATTTTCAACACTCTGGATTTAAGCATAGGGATATGCAATATGTTTAATCGTAGCCTAAGGGAAACTGGCCTTTGCCTAATGCTAAGCAATATCTTTTTATATGAATTAATTTTAATCATACTCATGTAGTAATTCACAAGGTCCTGCTAGTATACCCCAAAGTTAATTTCTCTTTAATTTCAACAAAACGTTCATTTGCTGGCCAGCACACCTATATGGTTTAGTCAACTGTCTTTAAACCAGTATATCCTAAATAATACTATAATAACCACTTCTAGTGCTTGCTGATCTGTGCTTATCCAGTCTTAACTTGACATTTTAATTATTATTCTTCAAAATGAGGAAATAAAATGAACCTTTCAGAATTCTTCTTCATACATTTTTATCTGTACAGTATATATGTTGACCTTTGCCTTCTTTTTTCTTATTTCTTTGTATGCTTTTTAAACCCTATACCCCATGTATAATAAAAAGGCGCTAAGTTTGCCCAGGTGCAGTAACCCATAGCATCCAATAAGATCATTCAATAACATGTTTGCTTTTTAAACTGGTGCAAGGCCGGGAACTAGGGGTAGGCAGCAGAGGAATGTGCCTAGGGCACAATCATGGGTGCAAGCAGGGAGATTGGGGCTTTTGGCCTGGCTTTGAACAGGTCATCAGTAAATGCTACCTGCAGCCTGGTCAAATGTGGAGACCAATGTATTTATTTTCAAAGTTTTTAAAATCTGTTAAAAAAAACAACAAAAAAAATAATAAAAATAGCTTGCAAGATTAAAAATATACCTACCACTAACTTTCATTTGAATTTCTGAGAATTTTTTTTATTGATAATCTAGAAATTTCAAGTTTGTAAAACTAAAAGCTGAAATTATCTTTTTGCAGAGATTCTCTCTTTTATTACATTACCAAAATCATTTTAAGAAGGCTATCATGCCACCATCATCTCATCACTGTCTGTTTTAAGCACCATCATATCATCTCTACTCTTCTGACAACAACATTGTATCTGTCATAATACCACCACTTATTCAGAACCATTTTCTGAATCTATTTGTTCCAACCACATACTACTCGGTATTTGTACAGATTCAGATTCTTTGTGTTGAAGTTGTATTTCTTGCTAATTAATTAATCATCGGCTCCTATTCCTTTCTCTGCCTGTTTAAGCTATTTCTGACTTGTCTCATCTCTTTCTCTCCAGACAGACAAGATGGGGATCACTTAGACTTTAAAATTTCTGTGGAACCCAAAGATTCTGCAGCATTTGTTGTCATTCTGCTTGCATCGTCCAGACAGGAGAAAGCAGCCTGGACAAGTGACATAAGCCAGGTCACAAAAGTGGCATCACTTTGTCTCCCTCCAGTCACCATTACAACCATAAGACCATTGTATTTCCATGGTACCTCTTCCATATTACATTTTGTATTCATGCTGTTATCTTTCTTTCAGATTGTTGCATACATTGGATTTCATGCTGGTGGGCCTTTGTGGATACCAAATTCCTTCGTATTGTGGCTGTACTACATCTCATACTCTGTTCTCAATTTACACTGCATTCTGTGACCAGCACATTGTATTCTAGAGTGTACACTGCATTCCATTTGCAGCATTTTGTCTTCTACTCCTTACACTGCATTGTGTGCCAGATCTTTGTGATCAGAGCCTTACATTGTATTTCATTCACCTGCAGCATTATCTATTCTCCTCTTTCGAAAACTTTCCATAGCCAGTACTTTGAATTCTACCCTGTAGATTGCATTTGCTTGCCTAAAGGTGGCCATAGACGCAAAGATCCACTTGTTTGGCGACATTGCCAAACAATCCGATCTTTCCCCAATATGCCACTAACGGGCATGGCTATATCGGGGGTAATCTGAATGTTCGGCCCTATGGCCAAACAATCGGATTACGATGAGAGCGCAATTGTCCGATCGACCAATCTCCGCCGGACGAAAAATGTCTGGACTCTCCACACACGGTCCGAAAATCGGACGAATCCTCGATCTTTGAGTCTATGGCCACCTTAACTCTTTGTCTTCTGTTTTCACAAACCACAGTTGTGTACTCCACTGTACACTGCATTTCATTCCTGATACGTTATTCTGTACTGTGAATTGAATTCCATGCCCAGCATATTTCTCCCATATGTAATAGAAACCCCAAAGTGTGCTCAGGTGCTGTAAATAGGTTCTTGTAAATCGGTGACTAGTAAATGCTATTTGCTGGCTGGTTCCTATAGGGACTAAGAAATGTAGCCAACATTGCATCTTATTTTACCCTCTACCTCCATATATAATATAAGGCACTATGTTTCTCCAGGAGCAGTAACCCATAACAACCTGTAACAATAAGATGTTTGACCAGTAAGTTCTACATGTTGATTGTTTGCAATGGGTTATTGTTCTTGGTCAAATCTAGTGGCTTTTTTTTACAGAACCCCATTTGTGTTCTACGATGTACACCAGCAAGTTTTCTCATTGCATGTAGTTTTTGTACGTGTCCGTGCTTCCCAAATCTCTTGCCATACTTAAAGGGGATATTACCCTCAAAATAAGGATGATATAAACAATATTATTCTGATTAACAAATTTGCCAATGGTGCTGATGATGTTTTTATTTGTAAAGTTTTTTTCCCATTATATAGCTTCTTGTTTTGCAGCGCTAATATAACCTAATATGAACGAATCTGCTTTTTGCCTGATAGGGTTGAAGAAAAGCAGACATGAAAGAGGAAATCACCATAAAATTCATTCTAAAGTTTAGCTCCAATTGAACATTTACTGCATTCATCATCCTGCACTCTATTGTTTTATTACAGTGGCATGGCATTCACTTCTCTGCATTTTTTGTTATCTCCAATAAATTTTAAGATCTGGCAGCTGTGTGTAAAGCTGTCCAATACCTGTCATCCTAAGGTTTTCAACATTACACACACTTACTTTTGTCTATATGTTGCTGTCCGCATCATTGTCTTTATGCATTGTCTTTCTCTCTTTCCTGCCTCTTTTTGTCAACCTTATCACATTGTTATATTTGTGTCTACCCTTGGTTTGTTATACAACCCATATCACCTAGCTCTCTTTTGTTGTCACTTTGCATTCAGAACCCCCATGTTAGATTACTCTTTCTGTTTGCTCCTTAGTGTGTGGACAACATTCGCTGCAATGGCCTTATGATGAATGCATTTGAAGAGAACTCCAAGGTTACTGTTCCTCAGATGATCAAGTGAGTGAAGCGCCACACCAATTTGGGTTTTCAGCTTGTATTGTACTGTTTATGGGTGCTATTGTGTTTAGTAGAGTCAGTGTTGTGCTGAATGTAGTGAATATTGCGCCCCCCCCAATTGTAAAATATTAGGATACTATAAGTCATGAGAAGTTAATCTAGAGCATATAAATGTCAGTGTTCAAAGGCTGAGTTCTTTTATACAGGTCATTTGAATGCCAATGCATACAGGGAGTATTTATTTTATTATACACATGTTTCAGTAAGCATTATATGATTATAATACACAAAAGCCATGAATATCCTGTAAATTATATCCTTATAAACGGTGAGTTCTGATGTCATCAGTTATAAACGGTGAGTTCTGATGTCATTTCTGTCACATGACTCATTGAAATTTGTGTATTATAATAAATAAAGTACCCCCAGTTGCAAAATATGAGGATATTAGAAGTTACCTCGGAGTTCCATGACCTGTATAAAAACACTCGGCCTTCGGCCTCGTGTTTTTATATGGTCATGAAACTCCTCGGTAACTTATAATATCCTTATATTTTACAAGAGGGGGTACTTTATTCACTATATAACTGATTACATCAGTGATCATTGTTTGTAATGAAAGAATTGACAGGGTATTTATGGTCCATGTGTATTTTAAAGTCATAAACTGCAATATATGGTTTGAACTGATGTGTTGCATTGATGTGGTTAGCTCTGTACCCCACTGGCAGTTTGGCAAATTTAGTATCTTTTCTTACAAAACCCCTTCGACCAGGGGCACACGGAGCTGATCATCCATTTTCCTCTGTTTGTGTTGTGTATGCAGGCAGAGGAAAGTGGATCCCCTGTTATGCATTCCTTCCTGTAGCTCAGGAGTGCCCATACTTTACTAATGCGAGGTCTACTTTTAGCAATGTTGT